>NC_135626.1:65218596-65531398 GCF_053574225.1 Canis aureus | reverse complement strand
CCACATCCTGCCTGACTGTAGGAGTAGCTGCTAACATCCTAATATTAGTAGCTGGGAGAGGTTGCGGGAAAAGCTTGTGTGAGCACTGGGCCTGAACTCCCGTGTATCTGAGTTGAATACAGCGATTTCCAACGGCTTTCCTCAACCAGAGTGTAGCTAGGTTCCAAATCCCATGTACGAGCGGGTAGCAGACATCTGCCTCCCATGCATACACACTTCTGAGAGTTGAGCTTATGGCCTGTACCTCCACATCCAGCCTGTTGGTACCCTTGGCTTCTAAAAGGCCTAGGCTCGCTGTTTGACGGAAGTGCTGGGAGAGGTAATTGGAATCTCCCGGCACACAAGACGAGTGCCTCCAAGCTCAATTCACGATTTCCCAGTAATTCTTGTGGTAGACAGGTGCTACATACTAAGCTCCATATGTGAGAAGGTAGCTGAACGCCTTCTCCAAAAGCATCTTACTTCTGAGAGTTGAGCTCAGCCTCAGTCCCTCACAGTTCCACACTGCCTGCAGAGTGAGTTTCACACGTCTTCATCAGAGACGATTGCCAGAGGCTTCTGAGTACAAGTTAACAATGCAGTCCTGGAGGGTATCTCCAGGTGCAGTAGAGTGGTAATCTTGGAACCTCCTGACTCAGAGTACTGCTACCTTCTCACTGCCATAGGAATGCAGCTAGTTGACAGCTGGCTTCAAGACATGCTTCCCTGTGAGAGCTGAGGACAGGGCAGAACCCTCCCGCATCCTGCCTGACTGTAGGAGTCGCTGCTAACATCCTTATGTTAGTGGCTGGGAGAGGTTGCGGGAAAAGCATGTGTGAGCACTGGGCCTGAACTCCCGTGTATCTGAGTTGAATACAGCAATTTCCAATGGCCTTCTTCAATCACAGTGTAGCTAGGTTCCAACTCCCATGTCTGAGTGGGTAGCAGACATCTGCCTCCCATGCATACACACTTCTGAGAGTTGAGCTTATGGCCTGTACCTCCACAGCAAGCCTGCTGGTACCCTTGGCTTCTAAAAGGCCTAGGCTCGCTGTTTGACGGAAGTGCTGGCAGAGGTAATTGGAATCTCCCGGCACACAAGACGAGTGCCTCCAAGCTCAATTCAGGATTTCCCACTAATTCTTGTGGTAGACAGGTGCTACATACTAAGTTTCATATGTGAGAATGTAGCTTAACGCCTTCTCCAAAAGTATCTTACTTCTGAGAGTTGAGCTAAGCCTCAGGCCCTCACAGTTCCATACTGCCTGCAGAGTGAGTTTGGCAGGTCTTCAGCAGAGACGTTTGCCAGAGTCTTCTGAGTACAAGTTAACAATGCAGACCTGGAGGGTATCTCCAGGTGCAGTAGAGTGGTAATCTTGGAACCTCCTGACTCAGAGTACTGCTACCTTCTCCCTGCCATAGGAATGCAGCTAGTTGACAGCTGGCTTCAAGACATGCTTCCTTGTGAGAGCTGAGGACAGGGCAGAACCCTCCCGCATCCTGCCTGACTGTAGGATTAGCCGCTAACATCCTTATGTTAGTGGCTGGGAGAGGTTGCGGGAAAAGCATGTGTGAGCACTGGGCCTGAACTCCCGTGTATCTGAGTTGAATACAGCGATTTCCAATGGCCTTCTTAAATCACAGTGTAGCTAGGTTGCAAATCCCATGTACGAGCGGGTAGCAGACATCTGCCTCCCATGCATACACACTTCTGAGAGTTGAGCTTATGGCCTGTACCTTCACAGCCAGCCTGCTGGTACCCTTGGCTTCTAAAAAGCCTAGGCTCGCTGTCTGACGGAAGTGTTGGGAGAGGTAATTGGAATCTCCCAGCACACAAGACGAGTGCCTCCAGCTCAATTCACGATTTCCCAGTAATTCTTGTGGTAGACAGGTGCTACATACTAAGTTCCTTATGTGAGAAGGTAGCTGAACGCCTTGTCCAAAAGCATCTTATTTCTGAGACTTGAGCTCACCCTCAGTCCCTCACAGTTCCACACTTCCTGCAGAGTGAGTTTCGCAGGTCTTCAGCAGAGACGTTTGCCAGAGGCTTCTGAGACGCAGGGTAACAATGCAGACCTGGAGGGTATCCCCAGGTGCAGTAGACTGGTAATCTTGGAACCTCCTGACTCAGAATACTGCTACCTTCTCACTGCCATAGGAATGCAGCTAGTTGACAGCTGGCTTCAAGACATGCTTCCCTGTGAGAGCTGAGGACAGGGCAGAACCCTCCCGCATCCTGCCTGACTGTAGGAGTAGCTGCTAACATCCTAATGTTAGTGGCTGGGAGAGGTTGCGGGAAAAGCATGTGTGAGCACTGGGCCTGAACTCCCGTGTATCTGAGTTGAATACAGCGATTTCCAACGGCTTTCCTCAACCGGAGTGTAGCTAGGTTCCAAATCCCATGTACGAGCGGGTAGCAGACATCTGCCTCCCATGCATACACACTTCTGAGAGTTGAGCTTATGGCCTGTACCTCCACATTCAGCCTGCTGGTACCCATGGCTTCTAAAAGGCCTAGGCTCGCTGTTTGACGGAAGTGTTGGGAGAGGTAATTGGAATCACCCGGCACACAAGACTAGTGCATCCAAGTTCAGTTCACGAGTTCCCAGTAATTCTTGTGGTAGACAGGTGCTACAAACTAAGTTCCATACGTGAGAAGGTAGCTGAAAGCCTTGTCCAAAAGCATCTTACTTCTGAGAGTTGAGCTCAGCCTCAGTCCCTCACAGTTCCACACTGCCTGCAGAGTGAGTTTCGCAGGTCTTCAGCAGAGACGTTTGCTAGAGGCTTCTGAGACGCAGGGTAACATTGCAGACCTGGAGGGTATCCCCAGGTGCAGTAGACTGGTAATCTTGGAACCTCCTGACTCAGAATACTGCTACCTTCTCACTGCCATAGGAATGCAGCTAGTTGACAGCTGGCTTCAAGACATGCTTCCCTGTGAGAGCTGAGGACAGGGCAGAACCCACCCGCATCCTGCCTGACTGTAGGAGTAGCTGCTAACATCCTAATGTTAGAGGCTGGGAGAGGTTGCGAGAAAAGCATGTGTGAACACTGGGCCTGAACTCCCGTGTATCTGAGTTGAATACAGCGATTTCCAACGGCTTTCATCAACCAGAGTGTAGCTAGGTTCCAAATCCCGTGTACTAGTGGGTAGCAGACATCTGCCTCCCATGCATACACACTTCTGAGAGTTGAGCTTATGGCCTGTACCTCCACATCCAGCCTGCTGGTACCCTTGGCTTCTAAAAGGCCTAGGCTCGCTGTTTGACGGAAGTGTTGGGAGAGGTAATTGGAATCACCCGGCACACAAGACTAGTGCCTCCAAGCTCAGTTCACGATTTCCCAGTAATTCTTGTGGTAGACAGGTGCTACATACTAAGTTCCATACGTGAGAAGGTAGCTGAACCCCTTGTCCAAAAGCATCTTACTTCTGAGAGTTGAGCTCAGCCTCAGTCCCTCACAGTTCCACACTGCCTGCAGAGTGAGTTTCGCAGGTCTTCAGCAGAGTCGATTGCCAGAGGCTTCTGAGTACAAGTTAACAATGCAGACCTGGAGGGTATCTCCAGGTGCAGTAGAGTGGTAATCTTGGAAACTCCTGACTAGAATACTGCTACTTTCTCACTGCCATAGGAATGCAGTTAGTTGACAGCTGGCTTCAAGACATGCTTCCCTGTGAGAGCTGAGGACAGGGCAGAACCCTCCCGCATCCTGCCTGACTGTAGGAGTAGCTGCTAACATCCTTATGTTAGTGGCTGGGAGAGGTTGCGGGAAAAGCATGTGTGAGCACTGGGCCTGAACTCCCGTGTATCTGAGTTGAATACAGCGATTTCCAACGGCTTTCCTCAACCAGAGTGTAGCTAGATTCCAAATCCCATGTACGAGCGGGTAGCAGACATCTGCCTCCCATGCATACACACTTCTGAGAGTTGAGCTTATCGCCTGTACCTCCACATCCAGCCTGCTGGTACCCTTGGCTTCTAAAAGCCCTAGGCTCGCTGTTTGACGGAAGTGTTGGGAGAGGTAATTGGAATCACCCGGCACACAAGAGTAGTGCCTCCAAGCTCAGTCCAGCTATTTCCTAGTAATTCCTGTGGTAGACTGGTGCTACATACAAAGTTCCATACGTGAGAGGGTAGCTGAACGCCTTGTCAAAAGCATCTTACTTCTGAGAGTTGAGCTCAGCCTCAGTCCCTCACAGTTCCACACTGCCTGCAGAGTGAGTTTCGCAGGTCTTCAGCAGAGACGTTTGCCAGAGGCTTCTGAGACGCAGGGTAACAATGCAGACCTGGAGGGTATCTCCAGGTGCAGTAAACTGGTAATCTTGGAACCTCCTGACTCAGAATACTGCTACCTTCTCACTGCCATAGGAAAGCAGCTAGTTGACAGCTGGCTTCAAGACATGCTTCCCTGTGAGAGCTGAGGACAGGGCAGAACCCTCCCGCATCCTGCCTGACTGTAGGAGTAGCTGCTAACATCCTAATGTTAGTGGCTGGGAGAGGTTGCGGGAAAAGCATGTGTGAACACTGGGCCTGAACTCCCGTGTATCTGAGTTGAATACAGCGATTTCCAACGGCTTTCCTCAACCAGAGTGTAGCTAGGTTCCAAATCCCGTGTACGAGCGAGTAGCAGACATCTGCCTCCCACCATACACACTTCTGAGAGTTGAGCTTATGGCCTGTACCTCCACATCCAGCCTGCTGGTACCCTTGGCTTCTAAAAGGCCTAGGCTCGCTGTTTGACGGAAGTGTTGGGAGAGGTAATTGGAATCACCCGGCACACAAGACTAGTGTCTCCAACCTCAGTTCACGATTTCCCAGTAATTCTTGTGGTAGACAGGTGCTACATACTAAGTTCCATACCTGAGAAGTTAGCTGAATTCCTTGTCCAAAAGCATCTTACTTCTGAGAGTTGAGCTCAGCCTCAGTCCCTCACAGTTCCACACTGCCTGCAGAGTGAGTTTCGCAGGTCTTCAGCAGAGACGATTGCAGAGGCTTCTGAGTACAAGTTAACAATGCAGACCTGGAGGGTATCTCCAGGTGCAGTAGAGTGGTAATCTTGGAACCTCCTGACTCAGAATACTGCTACCTTCTCACTGCCATAGGAATGCAGCTAGTTGACAGCTGGCTTCAAGACATGCTTCCCTGTGATAGCTGAGGACAGGGCAGAAACCTCCCGCATCCTGCCTGACTGTAGGAGTAGCTGCTAACATCCTAATGTTGGAGGCTGGGAGAGGTTGCGGGAAAAGCATGTGTGAGCACTGGGCCTGAACTCCCGTGTATCTGAGTTGAATACAGCGATTTCCAACGGCTATCCACAACCAGAGTGTAGCTAGGTTCCAAATCCCATGTACGAGCGGGTAGCAGACATCTGCCTCCCATGCATACACACTTCTGAGAGTTGAGCTTATGGCCTGTACCTCCACATCCAGCCTGCTGGTACCCTTGGCTTCTAAAAGGCCTAGGCTCGCTGTTTGACGGAAGTGCTGGGAGAGGTAATTGGAATCTCCCGGCACACAAGACGAGTGCCTCCAAGCTCAGTTCACGATTTCCCAGTAATTCTTATGGTAGACAGGTGCTACATACTAAGTTCCATACGTGATAAGGTAGCTGAACCCCTTGTTCAAAAGCATCTTACTTCTGAGAGTTGAGCTCAGCCTCAGTCCCTCACAGTTCCACACTGCCTGCAGAGTGAGTTTCGCAGGTCTTCAGCAGAGACGATTGCAGAGGCTTCTGAGTACAAGTTAACAATGCAGACCTGGAGGGTATCTCCAGGTGCAGTAGAGTGGTAATCTTGGAACCTCCTGACTCAGAATACTGCTATCTTCTCACTGCCATAGGAATGCAGCTAGTTGACAGCTGGCTTCAAGACATCCTTCTCTGTGAGAGCTGAGGACAGGGCAGAACCCTCCCGCATCCTGCCTGAATGAGGTGTAGCTGCTAACATCCTAATCTTAGTGGATGGGAGAGGTTGCGGGAAAAGCATGTGTGAGCACTGGGCCTGAACTCCCGTGTATCTGAGTTGAATACAGCGATTTCCAACGTCTTTCCTCAACCAGAGTATAGCTAGGTTCCAAATCCCATGTACGAGCGGGTAGCAGACATCTGCCTCCCATGCATACACACTTCTGAGAGTTGAGCTTATGGCCTGTACCTCCACATCCAGCCTGCTGGTACCCTTGGCTTCTAAAAGGCCTAGGCTCGCTGTTTGACGGAAGTGTTGGGAGAGGTAATTGGAATCTCCCGTAACACAAGACGAGTGCCTCCAAGCTCAATTCACGATTTCCCAGTAATCCTTGTGGTAGACAGGTGCTACATACTAAGTTACATATGTGAGAACGTAGCTGAACGCCTTGTTCAAAAGCATCTTATTTCTGAGACTTGAGCTCACCCTCAGTCCCTCACAGTTCCACACTGCCTGCAGAGTGAGTTTCGCAGGTCTTCAGCAGAGACGTTTGCCAGAGGCTTCTGAGACGCAGGGTAACAATGCAGACCTGGAGGGTATCCCCAGGTGCAGTAGACTGGTAATCTTGGAACCTCCTGACTCAGAGTACTGCTACCTTCTCACTGCCATAGGAATGCAGCTAGTTGACAGCTGGCTTCAAGACATGCTTCCCTGTGAGAGCTGAGGACAGGGCAGAACCCTCCCGCATCCTGCCTGACTGTAGGAGTAGCTGCTAACATCCTAATGTTAGTGGCTGGGAGAGGTTGCGGGAAAAGCATGTGTGAGCACTGGGCCTGAACTCCCGTGTATCTGAGTTGAATACAGCGATTTCCAACGGCTTTCCACAACCAGAGTGTAGCTAGGTTCCAAATCCCATGTACGAGCGGGTAGCAGACATCTGCCTCCCATGCATACACACTTCTGAGAGTTGAGCTTATGGCCTGTACCTCCACATCAAGCCTGTTGGTACCCTTGGCTTCTAAAAGGCCTAGGCTCGCTGTTTGACGGAAGTGCTGGGAGAGGTAATTGGAATCACCCGGCACACAAGACGAGTGCCTCCAAGCTCAATTCACGATTTCCCAGTAATTCTTGTGCTAGACAGGTGGTACATACTAAGTTCCAGATGTGAGAAGGTAGCTGAACGCCTTGTCCAAAAGCATCTGACTTCTGAGAGCTGAGCTCAGCCTCAGTCCCTCACAGTTCCACACTTCCTGCAGAGTGAGTTTCACAGATCTTCACCAGAGACGATTGCCAGAAGCTTCTGAGTACAAGTTAACAATGCAGACCTGGAGGGTATTTCCAGGTGCAGTAGATTGGTAATCTTGGAACCTCCTGACTCAGAGTGCTGCTACCTTCTCACTGCCATAGGAATGCAGCTAGTTGACACCTGGCTTCAAGACATGCTTCCCTTTGAGAGCTGAGGACAGGGCAGAACCCTCCCGCATCCTGCCTGACTGTAGGAGTAGCTGCTAACTTCCCTATGTTAGTGGCTGGGAGAGGTTGCGGGAAAAGCATGTGTGAGCACTGGGCCTGAACTCCCGTGTATCTGAGTTGAATACAGCGATTTCCAATGGCCTTCTTCAATCACAGTGTAGCTAGGATCCAACTCCCATGTCCGAGTGGGTAGCAGACATCTGCCTCCCATGCATACATACTTCTGAGAGTTGAGCTTATGGCCTGTACCTCCACAGCCAGCCTTCTGGTACCGTTGGCTTCTAAAAGGCCTAGGCTCGCTGTTTGATGGAAGTGTTGGGAGAGGTAATTGGAATCACCCGGCACACAAGACTAGTGCCTCCAAGCTCAGTCCAGCGATTTCCTAGTAATTCCTGTGGTAGACTGGTGCTACATACTAAGTTCCATACGTGAGAGGGTAGCTGAACGCCTTGTCCAAAAGCATCTTACTTCTGAGAGTTGAGCTCAGCCTCAGTCCCTCACAGTTCCACACTTCCTGCAGAGTGAGTTTCGCAGGTCTTCAGCAGAGACGTTTGCCAGAGGCTTCTGAGACGCAGGGTAACAATGCAGACCTGGAGGGTATCCCCAGGTGCAGTAGACTGGTAATCTTGGAACCTCTTGACTCAGAATACTGCTACCTTCTCACTGCCATAGGAATGCAGCTAGTTGACAGCTGGCTTCAAGACATGCTTCCCTGTGAGAGCTGAGGACAGGGCAGAACCCTCCCGCATCCTGCCTGACTGTAGGAGTAGCTGCTAACATCCTAATGTTAGTGGCTGGGAGAGGATGCGGGAGAAGCCTGTGTGAGCACTGGGCCTGAAATCCCGTGTATCTGAGTTGAATACAGCGATTTCTAACGGCTTTCATTAATCAGAGTGTAGCCAGGTTCCATAGCCCATGTCCGAGTGGGTAGCAGACATCTGCCTCCCATGCATACACACTTCTAAGAGTTGAGCTTATGGCCTGTACCTCCACATCCAGCCTGCTGGTACCCTTGGCTTCTAAAAGGCCTAGGCTCCCTGTTTGACGGTAGTGCTGGGAGAGGTAATTGGAATCACCCGGCACACAAGACTAGTGCCTCCAAGCTCAGTCCAGCGATTTCCTAGTAATTCCTGTGGTAGACTGGTGCTACATACTAAGGTCCATACGTGAGAGGGTAGCTGAACGCCTTGTCCAAAAGCATCTTACTTCTGAGAGTTGAGCTCAGCCTCAGTCCCTCACATTTCCACACTGCCTGCAGACTGAGTTTTCAGGTCTTCATCAGAGACGTTTGCCAGAGGCTTCTGAGTCGGAGGGTAACAATGCAGACCTGGAGGGTATCCCCAGGTGCAGTAGAGTGGAAATCTTGGAACCTCCTGACTCAGAATACTGCTACCTTCTCACTGCCATAGGAATGCAGCTAGTTGACAGCTGGCTTCAAGACATGCTTCCCTGTGAAAGCTGAGGACAGGGCAGAACCCTCCCGCATCCTGCCTGACTGTAGGAGTAGCTGCTAACATCCTAATGTTAGTGGCTGGGAGAGGTTGCGGGAAAAGCATGTGTGAGCACTGGGCCTGAACTCCCGTGTATCTTAGTTGAATACAGCGATTTCCAACGGCTTTCCTCAACCAGAGTGTAGCTAGGTTCCATATCCCATGTACGAGCGGGTTGCAGACATGTGCCTCCCATGCATACACACTTCTGAGAGTTGAGCTTATGGCTTGTACCTCCACATCCAGCCTGCTGGTACCCTTGGCTTCTAAAAGGCCTAGGCTCGCTGTTTGACGGAAGTGCTGGGAGAGGTAATTGGAATCTCCCGGCACACAAGACGAGTGCCTCCAAGCTCAATTCACGATTTCCCAGTAATTCTTGTGGTAGACAGGTGCTACATACTAAGTTCCATATGTGAGGAGGTAGATGAACGCCTTGTCCAAAAGCATCTTACTTCTGAGTGTTGAGCTCACCCTCAGTCCCTCACAGTTCCACACTGCCTGCAGAGTGAGTTTCACACGTCTTCACCAGAGACGATTGCCAGAGGCTTCTGAGTACAAGTTAACAATGCAGACCTGGAGGGTATCTCCAGGTGCAGTAGAGTGGTAATCTTGGAACCTCCAAACTCAGAGTACTGCTACATTCTCACTGCCATAGGAATGCAGCTAGTTGACAGCTGGCTTCAAGACATGCTTCCCTGTGAGAGCTGAGGACAGGGCAGACCCTCCCGCATCCTGCCTGACTGTAGGAGTAGCTGCTAACATCCTAATGTTAGTGGCTGGGAGAGGTTGCTGGAAAAGCATGTGTGAGCACTGGGCCTGAACTCCCGTGTATCTGAGTTGAATACAGCGATTTCCAATGGCCTTCTTCAATCACAGTGTAGCTAGGTTCCAACTCCCATGTCTGAGTGGGTAGCAGACATCTGCCTCCCATGCATACACACTTCTGAGAGTTGAGCTTATGGTCTGTACCTCCACAGCCAGCCTGCTGGTACCCTTGGCTTCTCAAAGGCCTAGGCTCGCTGTTTGACGGAAGTGTTGGGAGAGGTAATTGGAATCACCCGGCACACAAGACGAGTGCCTCCAAGCTCAGTCCAGCGATTTCCTAGTAATTCCTGTGGTACACTGGTGCTACATACTAAGTTCCATATGTGAGAAGGTAGCTGAACGCCTTGTCCAAAAGCATCTTACTTCTGAGAGTTGAGCTCACCCTCAGTCCCTCACAGTTCCACACTGCCTGCAGAGTGAGTTTCACACGTCTTCACCAGAGACGATTCCCAGAGGCTTCTGAGTACAAGTTCACAATGCAGAACTGGAGGGTATCTCCAGGTGCAGTACAGTGGTAATCTTGGAACCTCCAGACTCAAAGTACTGCTACCTTCTCACTGCCATAGGAATGCAGGTAGTTGACAGCTGGCTTCAAGACATGCTTCCCTGTGAGAGCTGAGGACAGGGCAGAACCGTCCCGCATCCTGCCTGACTGTAGGAGTAGCTGCTAACATCCTAATGTTAGTGGCTGGGAGAGGTTGCGGGAAAAGCATGTGTGAGCACTGGGCCTGAACTCCCGTGTATCTCAGTTGAATACAGCGATTTCCAACGGCTTTCCTCAACCAGAGTGTAGCTAGGTACCAAATTCCATGTACGAGCGGGTAGCAGACATCTGCCTCCCATGCATACACACTTCTGAGGGTTGAGCTTATGGCCTGTACATCCACATCCAGCCTGCTGGTACCCTTGGCTTCTAAAAGGCCTAGGCTCGCTGTTTGACGGAAGTGCTGGGAGAGGTAATTGGAATCTCCCGGCACACAAGACGAGTGCCTCGAAGCTCAATTCACGATTTCCCAGTAATTCTTGTGGTAGACAGGTGCTACATACTAAATTCCATACGTGAGAAGCTAGCTGAACGCCTTGTCCAAAAGCATCTTACTTCTGAGAGTTGAGCTCAGCCTCAGTCCCTCACAGTTCCACACTGCCTGCAGAGTGAGTTTCTCACGTCTTCACCAGAGACGTTTGCCAGAGGCTTCGGAGACGCAGGGTAACAATGCAGACCTGGAGGGTATCTCCAGGTGCAGTAGAGTGGTAATCTTGGAAACTCCTGACTCAGAGTACTGCTACCTTCTCACTGCCATAGGAATGCAGCTAGTTGACAGCTGGCTTCAAGACATGCTTCCCTGTGAGAGCTGAGGACAGGGCAGAACCCTCCCGCATCCTGCCTGACTGTAGGAGTAGCTGCTAACATCCTAATGTTAGTGGCTGGGAGAGGTTGCGGGTAAAGCGTGTGTGAGCACTGGGCCTGAACTCCCGTGTATCTGAGTTGAATACAGCGATTTCCAACGGCTTTCCTCAACCAGAGTGTAGTTATGTTCCAAATCCCATGTACGAGAGGGTAGCAGACATCTGCCTCCCATGCATACACACTTCTGAGAGTTGAGCTTATGGCCTGTACCTCCACATCCAGCCTGCTGGTACCCTTGGCTTCTCAAAGGCCTATGCTCGGTGTTTGACGAAAGTGCTGGGAGAGGTAACTGTAATCTCCCGGCACACAGGACGAGTGCCTCCAAGCTCAATTCACGATTTCCCAGTAATTCTTGTGGTAGACAGGTGCTACATACTAAGTTCCATATGTGAGAAGGTAGCTGAACGCCTTGTCCAAATGCATCTTACTTCTGAGAGTTGAGCTCACCCTCAGTCCCTCACAGTTCCACACTGCCTGCAGAGTGAGTTTCACACGTCTTCACCAGAGACGATTGCCAGAGGCTTCTGAGTACAAGTTAACAATGCAGACCTGGAGGGTATCTCCAGGTGCAGTAGAGTGGTAATCGTGGAACCTCCAAACTCAGAGTACTGCTACCTTCTCACTGCCATAGGAATACAGCTAGTTGACAGCTGGCTTGAAGACATGCTTCCCTGTGAGAGCTGAGGTCAGGCACAACCCTCCCGCATCCTGCATGACGGTAGACATAGCAGCTAACATCCTAATGTTAGGTACTGGTAGAGGTTTGGGGAATAGCATGAGTAAGCACTGGGCCTGAACACACGTGTATCTGAGTTGAATGCATCGTTTTCTAATGGCCTTCTTCAATCAGAGTGTTGCTAAGTTCCAACTCCCGTGTACTCGTGCCTTGCAGATATCTGCCTCCCATGCTTACTTCTGAGAGTTGAGCTTATGGCCTGTACCTCAGCATCCTGCCTGCAGTTACCTTTCGCTTCTAAAAGGCCTAGACTTGCTGCGTTACGGAAGTGTTGGGAGAGGTAATTGGAGTCTCCAGGCACACAAGTCTAGTGCCTCCAAGCTCAATCCAGCGTTTTCATAGTAATTCCTGTGGTAGACTGGTGCTGCATACTAAGTTCCATATGTGAAAAGGTGTCTGAACGCCTTGTCCAAAAGCATCTTACTTCTGAGAGTTGAGCTCACCTTCAGTCTTTCACATTTCCACACTGTCTGCAGAATGAGTTTCGCAGGTCTTCACCAGAGACGTTTGCCAAAGGCTTGTGAGATGCAATTTAACAATGTAGACCTGGGCGGTATCACCAGGTGCAGTAGAGTGGTCATCTTTTCACCTCCTGACTCTGAATACTGCTACCTTCTCACTGCGATAAGAACGCAGCTTGTTGAGAGCTGACTTCTAGGCCTGCTTCCCTGTGAGAGCTGAGGTCAGGGCAAATCCTCCTGCATCCTGCATGACTGTAGACGTAGCAGCTAACATCCTAATGTTAGTTGCTGGTAGAGGTTTGGGGAATAGCATGAGTAAGCAATGGGCGTGAACACACGTGTATCTGAGTTGAATACAGCGTTTTCTAATGGCCTTCTTCAATCAGAGTGTAGCTAGGTTCCAACATGCCCAAACGAGTGGGTAGCAGACATCTGCCTCTCATGCATACACACTTCTGAGAGTTGAGCTTTTGGCCTGTACATCCACATCCTGCCTGCAGGTACCCTTCGCTTCGAAAAGGCCTAAGCTTGCTGCGTGACGGAAGTGTTCGGAGAGGCAATTGGAGTCTCCAGGCACACAAGACTAGTGTCTGCAATCTAAATCCAGCGATTTCCTAGTAATTTCTGTGGTTGACTGGTGCTACATACTAAGTTCCATATGTGAGAAGGTAGATGAACGCCTTGTCCAAATGCATCTTACTTCTGAGAGTTGAGCTCACCCTCAGTCTCTCACAGTTCCACACTGCCTGCAGAGTGAGTTTCGCACGACTTCACCAGAGGCGTTTGCCAAAGCCTTATGAGACGCAACTTAAGAATTCAGACTTAGACCCTATATCCAGGTGCAGCAGAGTGCTAATCTTGGAACCTACTGACTCAGAATACTGCTACCTTCTCACTGCCATAAGAACGCAGCTAGGTGAGAGCTGCTTTCTAGGCATGCTTCCCTGTGAGAGCTGAGTTCAGGGCAGAACCCTCCCGCATCCTGCCTGACTGTAGAGGTAGCTGCTAACATCCTTATGTTAGGTGCTGGGAGAGGTTGGGGGAATAGCAGGAGTAAGCATTGCGCCTGAACACACGTGTATCTGAGTTGAATACAGCGTTTTCTAATGGCCTTCTTCAATCAGAGTGTAGCTAGGTTCCAACTCCCATGTACTAGTGCCTTGCAGACATCTGCCTCCCATGCTTACTTCTGAGAGTTGAGCTTACGGCCTGTACCTCAGCATCCTGCCTGCAGTTCCCTTTCGCTTCTAAAAGGCCTAGACCTGCTGCGTGACGGAAGTGTTGGGAGAGGTAATTGGAGTCTCCAGGGACACAAGACTAGTGCCTCCAAGCTGAATCCAGCGATTTCCTAGTAATTCTTGTGGTAGACTGGTGCTGCATACTAAGAAACATATGTGAAAAAGTGGCTAAACGCCTTGTCCAAAAGCATCTTACTTCTGATAGTTGAGCTCACCCTCAGTCCCTCACACTTCCACACTGCCTGCAGAGTGAGTTTCGCACGCCTTCACCAGAGACGTTTGCCAAAGGCTTGTGAGACGCAACTTAACAATGCAGACCTGGGCGGTATCACCAGGTACAGTAGAGTGGTAATCTTTAACTTCCTTACTCAGAATACTGCTACCTTCTCACTGCGATAAGAACGCAGCTTGTTGAGAGCTGACTTCTTGGCCTGCTTCCCTGTGAGAGCTGAGGTCAGGGCAGAACCCTCCCGCATCCTGCCTGACTGTAGACGTAGCTGCTAACATCCTAATGTTAGTTGCTGGTAGAGGTTTGGGGAATAGCATGAGTAAGCATAGGGCCTGAACTCACATGTATGTGAGTTGAATACAGCGTTTTCCAATGGCCTTCTTCAATCAGAGTGTAGCTAGGTTCCAACCCCCATGCCCGATTGGGTAGCAGACATCTGTCTCCCATGCATACACACTTCTGAGAGTTGAGCTTATGGCCTGTACCTCCACATCTTGCCTGCAGGTACCCTGCGCTTCGAAAAGGCCTAAGCCTGCTGCGTGACGGAAGTGTTGGGAGAGGTAATTGTAGTCTCCCGGGTCACAAGACTAGTGCCTCCAAGCTCAATCCAGCGATTTCCTAGTAATTTCTGTGGTTGACTGGTGCTACATACTAAGTTCCATATGTGAGAAGGCAGCTGAACGCCTTGTCCAAAAGCATCTTACTTCTGAGAGTTGAGCACACCGTCAGTCTCTCACAGTTCCACACTGCCTGCAGAGTTAGTTTCGCACGTCTTCACCAGAGGCGTTTGCCAAAGCCTTGTGAGACGCAACTTAAGAATGCAGACTTAGACCGTATCTCCAGGTGAGCAGAGTGGTAATCTTGGAACCTCCTGACTCAGAATACTGCTACCTTCTCACTGCCATAGGAACGCAGCTAGGTGAGAGCTGCTTTCTAGGCATGCTTCCCTGTGAGAGCTGAGGTCAGGGCAGAACCCTCTCGCATCCTGCCTGACTGTAGAGGTAGCTGTTAACATCCTTATGTTAGGTGCTGGGAGAGGTTCGGGGAATAGCATGTGTAACCATTGAGCCTGAACTCACGTGTATCTGAGTTGAATATAGCGTTTTCCAACGGCCTTCTAAAATCAGAGTGTAGCTAGGTTCCAACTCCCATGTACTAGTGGGTAGCAGATATCTGCCTCCCATGCTTACTTCTGAGATTTGAGCTTACGGCCTGTACCTCCACCTACTGGCTGCAGGTACCCTTAGCTTCGAAAAGGCCCAGAACTGCTGCGTGACGGATGTGTTGGGAGAGGTAATTGGAGTCTACAGGCACAGAAGACTAGTGCCTCCAAGCTCAATCCAGCGATATCCTAGTAATTCCTGTGGTAGACTGGTGCTGCATACTAAGTTCCATATGTGAGAAGGTGGCTGAAAGCCTTGACCAAAAGCATCTTACTTCTGAGAGTTGAGCTCACCCTCAGTCCTTCACAGTTCCACACTGCCTGCAGAGTGAGTTTCGCACGTCTTCACCAGACACGTTTGCCAAAGTCTTGTGAGACGCAACTTAACAATGCAGACCTGGATGGTATATCCAGGTGCAGTAGAGTGGTAATCTTTTAACCCCCTGACTCAGAATACTCTTACCTTCTCATTGCGATAAGAATGCAGCTAGTTGAGTGCTGGCTTCTAGGCCTGCTTCCCTGTGAGTGCTGAGGTCAGTCACAACCCTCCCGAATCATGCCTTCTGTAGACGTAGCTGCTTACATCCTTATGTTAGGTGCTGGGAGAGGTTGGGGGAATAGCATGTGTAAGCATTGGACCTGAACTCAAGTGTATGTGAGTTGAATACAGCGTTTTCCAATGGCCTTCTTCAATCAGAGTGTAGCTAGGTTCCAAATCCCATGCCCGAGTGGGTAGGAGACGTCTGTCTCCCATGCATACACACTTCTGAGAGTTGAGCTTATGGCCTGTACCTCCACATCCTGCCTGCAGGTACCCTCCGCTTCGAAAAGGCCTAAGCCTGCTGCGTGACGGAATTGTTGGGGTGGTAATTGGAGTCTCCCGGCTCAAAAGACTGGTGCCTCCTATCTAAATCCAGCGATTTCCTAGTAATTCCTGTGGTAGAATGGTGCTACATACTAAGTTCCATATATGTGTAATGTAGCTAACGCCTTGTCCAAAAGCATCTTACTTTGGAGATTGAGCTCACCCTCAGTCCCTCACAGTTCCACACTGCCTGCAGAGTGAGTTTCGCACGTCTTCACCAGAGACGATTGCCAGCGGCTGCTGAGTACAAGTTAACAATGCAGACCTGGAGGGTATCTCCAGGTGCAGTAGAGTGGTAATTTTGGAACCTCCTGACTCAGAGTACAGCTACCTTCTCACTGCCATAGGTATGCAGCTTGTTGACAGCTGGCTTCAAGACATGCTTCCCTGTGAGGGCTGAGGACAAGGCAGAAACCTCCCGCATCCTGCCTGACTGTAGGAGTAGCTGCTAACATCCTTATGTTAGTGGCTGGGAGAGGTTGCGGGAAAAGCATGTGTGAGCACTGGGCCTGAACTCCCGTGTATCTGAGTTGAATACAGCGATTTCCAACGGCTTTCATCAATCAGAGTGTAGCCAGGTTCCATAGCCCATGTCCGAGTGGGTAGCAGACATCTGCCTCCCATGCATACACACTTCTGAGAGTTGAGCTTATGGCCTGTACCTCCACATCCAGCCTGCTGGTACCCTTGGCTTCCAAAAGGCCTAGGCTCGCTGTTTGACGGAAGTGATGGGAGAGGTAATTGGAATCTCCCGTCACACAACGAGTGCCTCCAAGCTCAATTCACGATTTCCCAGTAATTCTTGTGGTACACAGGTGCTACATACTAAGTTCCATATGTGAGAAGGTAGCTGAACGCCTTGTCCAAAAGCATCTTACTTCTGAGAGTTGAGCTCAGCTTCAGTCCCTCACAGTTCCACACTGCCTGCAGAGTGAGTTTCACACGTCTTCACCAGAGACCATTGCCAGAGGCTTCTGAGTACAAGTTAACAATGCAGACCTGGAGGGTATCTCCAGGTGAAGAAGAGTGGTAATCTTGGAACCTCCTGACTCAGAGTACTGCTACCTTCTCACTGCCATAGGAATGCAGCCAGTTGACAGCTGGCTTCAAGACATGCTTCCCTGTGAGAGCTGAGGACAGGGCAGAACCCTCCCGCATCCTGCCTGACTGTAGGAGTCGCTGCTAACATCCTTATATTAGTGGCTGGGAGAGGTTGCGGGAAAAGCATGTGTGAGCACTGGGCCTGAACTCCCGTGTATCTGAGTTGAATACAGCGATTTCCAACGGCTTTCCTCAACCAGAGTGTAGCCAGGTTCCATAGCCCATGTCCGAGTGGGTAGCAGACATCTGCCTCCCATGCATACACTCTTCTGAGAGTTGAGCTTAAGGCCTGTACCTCCACATCCAGCCACTGGTACCCTTGGCTTCTAAAAGGCCTAGGCTCGCTGTTTTACGGAAGTGTTGGGAGAGGTAATTGGAATCACCCGGCACACAAGACGAGTCCCTCCAAGCTCAGTCCAGCGATTTCCTAGTAATTCCTGTGGTAGACTGGTGCTACATACTAAGTTCCATACGTGAGAGGGTAGCTGAACGCCTTGTCCAAAAGCATCTTACTTCTGAGAGTTGAGCTCAGCCTCAGTCCCTCACAGTTCCACACTGCCTGCAGAGTGAGTTTCGCCGGTCTTCAGCAGAGACGTTTGCCAGAGGCTTCTGAGACGCAGGGTAACAATGCAGACGTGGAGGGTATCCCCAGGTGCAGTAGACTGGTAATCTTGGAACCTCCTGACTCAGAATACTGCTACCTTCTCACTGTCATAGGAATGCAGCTAGTTGACAGCTGGATTCAAGACATGCTTCCCTGTGAGAGCTGAGGTCAGGGCAGAATCCTCCCGCATCCTGCCTGACTGTCGGAGTAGCTGTTAACATCCTAATGTTAGTGGCTGGGAGAGGATGCGGGAAAAGCGTGTGTGAGCACTGGGCCTGAACTCCCGTGTATCTGAGTTGAATACAGCGATTTCCAACGGCTTTCCTCAACCAGAGTGTAGCTAGGTTCCAAATCCCATGTACGAGCGGGTAGCAGACATCTGCCTCCCATGCATAAACACTTCTGAGAGTTGAGCTTATGGCCTGTACCTCCACATCCAGCCTGCTGGTACCCTTGGCTTCTAAAAGGCCTAGGCTCGCTGTTTGACGGAAGTGCTGGGAGAGGTAATTGGAATCTCCTGGCACACAAGACGCGTGCCTCCAAGCTCAATTCACGATTTCCCAGTAATTCTTGTGGTAGACAGGTGCTACACACTAAGTTCCATATGTGAGAAGGTAGCTGAACGCCTTGTCCAAAAGCATCTTACTTCTGAGAGTTGAGCTCAGCCTCAGTCCCTCACAGTTCCACACTGCCTGCAGAGTGAGTTTCACACGTCTTCACCAGAGACGATTGCCAGAGGCTTCTGAGTACAAGTTATCAATGCAGACCTGGAGGTTATCTCCAGGTGCAGTAGATTGGTAATCTTGGAACCTCCTGACTCAGAGTACTGCTACCTTCTCACTGCCATAGGAATGCAGCTAGTTGACAGCTGGCTTCAAGACATGCTTCCCTGTGAGAGCTGAGGACAGGGCAGAACCCTGCCGCATCCTGCCTGACTGTAGGAGTAGCTGCTAACATCCTTATGTTAGTGGCTGGGAGAGGTTGCGGGAAAAGCATGTGTGAGCACTGGGCCTGAACTCCCGTTTATCTGAGTTGAATACAGCGATATCCAATGGCCTTCTTCAATCACAGTGTAGCTAGGTTCCAACTCCCATGTCCGAGTGGGTAGCAGACATCTGCCTCCCACGCATACACACTTCTGAGAGTTGAGTTTATGGCCTGTACCTCCACATCCAGCCTGCTGGTACCCTTGGCTTCTAAAAGGCCTAGGCTCGCTGTTTGACGGAAGTGTTGCGAGAGGTAATTGGAATCACCCGGCACACAAGACGAGTCCCTCCAAGCTCAGTCCAGCGATTTCCTAGTAATTCCTGTGGTAGACTGGTGCTACATACTAAGTTCCAGACATGAGAGGGTAGCTGAACGCCTTGTCCAAAAGCATCTTACTTCTGAGAGTTGAGCTCAGCCTCAGTCCCTCACAGTTCCACACTGCCTGCAGAGTGAGTTTCACACGTCTTCACCAGAGACGATTGCCAGAGGCTTCTGAGTACAAGTTAACAATGCAGACCTGGAGGCTATCTCCAGGTGCAGTAGATTGGTAATCTTGGAACCTCCTGACTCAGAGTACTGCTACCTTCTCACTGCCATAGGAATGCAGCTAGTTGACAGCTGGCTTCAAGACATGCTTCCCTGTGAGAGCTGAGGACAGGGCAGAACCCTGCCGCATCCTGCCTGACTGTAGGAGTAGCTGCTAACATCCTTATGTTAGTGGCTGGGAGAGGTTGCGGGAAAAGCATGTGTGAGCACTGGGCCTGAACTCCCGTTTATCTGAGTTGAATACAGCGATATCCAATGGCCTTCTTCAATCACAGTGTAGCTAGGTTCCAACTCCTATGTCCGAGTGGGTAGCAGACATCTGCCTCCCACGCATACACACTTCTGAGAGTTGAGTTTATGGCCTGTACCTCCACATCCAGCCTGCTGGTACTCTTGGCTTCTAAAAGGCCTAGGCTCGCTGTTTTACGGAAGTGTTGGCAGAGGTAATTGGAATCACCCGGCACACAAGACTAGTCCCTCCAAGCTCAGTCCAGCGATTTCCTAGTAATTCCTGTGGTAGACTGGTGCTACATACTATGTTCCATACGTGAGAGGGTAGCTGAACGATTTGTCCAAAAGCATCTTACTTCTGAGAGTTGAGCTCCGAATCAGTCCCTCACATTTCCACACTGCCTGCAGAGTGAGTTTCGCAGGTCTTCAGCAGAGACGTTTGCCAGAGGCTTCTGAGACGCAGGGTAACAATGCAGACCTGGAGGGTATCCCCAGGTGCAGTAGACTGGTAATCTTGGAACCTCCTGACTCAGAATACTGCTACCTTCTCACTGCCATAGGAATGCAGCTAGTGGACAGCTGGCTTCAAGACATGCTTCCCTGTGAGAGCTGAGGACAGGGCAGAACCCTCCCGCATCCTGCCTGACTGTAGGAGTAGCTGCTAACATCCTAATGTTAGTGGCTGGGAGAGGTTGCGGGAAAAGCATGTGTGAGCACTGGGCCTGAACTCCCGTGTATCTGAGTTGAATACAGCGATTTCCAACGGCTTTCCTCAACCAGAGTGTAGCTAGGTTCCAACTCCCATGTCCGAGTGGGTAGCAGACATCTGCCTCCCATGTATACACACTTCTGAGAGTTGAGCTTATGGCCTGTACCTCCACATCCAGCCTGCTGGTACCCTTGGCTTCTAAAAGCCCTAGGCTCGCTGTTTGACGGAAGTGTTGGGAGAGGTAATTGGAATCACCCGTCACACAAGACTAGTGCCTCCAAGCACAGTCCTGCGATTTCCTAGTAATTCCTGTGGTACACTGGTGCTACATACTAAGTTCCATACGTGAGAGGGTAGCTGAACGCCTTGTCCAAAAGCATCTTACTTCTGAGAGTTGAGATCAGCCTCAGTCCCTCATAGTTCCACACTGCCTGCAGAGTGAGTTTCGCCGGTCTTCAGCAGAGACGTTTGCCAGAGGCTTCTGAGACGCAGGGTAACAATGCAGACCTGGAGGGTATCCCCAGGTGCAGTAGACTGGTAATCTTGGAACCTCCTGACTCAGAATACTGCTACCTTCTCACTGTCATAGGAATGCAGCTAGTTGACAGCTGGCTTCAAGACATGCTTCCCTGTGAGAGCTGAGGTCAGGGCAGAACCCTCCCGCATCCTGCCTGACTGTAGGAGTAGCTGCTAACATCCTAATATTAGTGGCTGGGAGAGGATGCGGGAAAAGCGTGTGTGAGCACTGGGCCTGAACTCCCGTGTATCTGAGTTGAATACAGCGATTTCCAACGGCTTTCCTCAACCAGAGTGTAGCTAGGTTCCAAATCCCATGTACGAGCGGGTAGCAGACATCTGCCTCCCATGCATAAACACTTCTGAGAGTTGAGCTTATGGCCTGTACCTCCACATCCAGCCTGCTGGTACCCTTGGCTTCTAAAAGGCCTAGGCTCGCTGTTTGACGGAAGTGCTGGGAGAGGTAATTGGAATCTCCTGGCACACAAGACGAGTGCCTCCAAGCTCAATTCACGATTTCCCAGTAATTCTTGTGGTAGACAGGTGCTACATACTAAGTTCCATATGTGAGAAGGTAGCTGAACGCCTTGTCCAAAAGCATCTTACTTCTGAGAGTTGAGCTCAGCCTCAGTCCCTCACAGTTCCACACTGCCTGCAGAGTGAGTTTCACACGTCTTCACCAGAGACGATTGCCAGAGGCTTCTGAGTACAATTTAACAATGCAGACCTGGAGGGTATCTCCAGGTGCAGTAGATTGGTAATCTTGGAACCTCCTGACTCAGAGTACTGCTACCTTCTCACTGCCATAGGAATGCAGCTAGTTGACAGCTGGCTTCAAGACATGCTTCCCTGTGAGAGCTGAGGACAGGGCAGAACCCTGCCGCATCCTGCTTGACTGTAGGAGTAGCTGCTAACATCCTTATGTTAGTGGCTGGGAGAGGTTGCGGGAAAAGCATGTGTGAGCACTGGGCCTGAACTCCCGTTTATCTGAGTTGAATACAGCGATATCCAATGGACTTCTTCAATCACAGTGTAGCTAGGTTCCAACTCCCATGTCCGAGTGGGTAGCAGACATCTGCCTCCCACGCATACACACTTCTGAGAGTTGAGTTTATGGCCTGTACCTCCACATCCAGCCTGCTGGTACCCTTGGCTTCTAAAAGGCCTAGGCTCCCTGTTTTACGGAAGTGTTGGGAGAGGTAATTGGAATCACCCGGCACACAAGACTAGTCCCTCCAAGCTCAGTCCAGCGATTTCCTAGTAATTCCTGTGGTAGACTGGTGCTACATACTAAGTTCCATACGTGAGAGGGTAGCTGAACGCCTTGTCCAAAAGCATCTTACTTCTGAGAGTTGAGCTCAGCCTCAGTCCCTCACAGTTCCACACTGCCTGCAGAGTGAGTTTCGCAGGTCTTCAGCAGAGACGTTTACCAGAGGCTTCTGAGACGCAGGGTAATAATGCAGACCTGGAGGGTATCCCCAGGTGCAGTAGACTGGTAATCTTGGAACCTCCTGACTCAGAATACTGCTACCTTCTCACTGCCATAGGAATGCAGCTTGTTGACAGCTGGCTTCAAGTCATGCTTCCCTGTGAGAGCTGAGGACAGGGCAGACCCCTGCCGCATCCTGCCTGACTGTAGGAGTAGCTGCTAACATCCTAATGTTAGTGGCTGGAGGAGGTTGCGGGAAAAGCATGTGTGAGCACTGGGCCTGAACTCCCGTGTATCTAGGTTGAATACAGCGATTTCCAACGGCTTTCCTCAACCAGAGTGTAGCTAGGTTCCAGCTCCCATGTACGAGCGGGTAGCAGACATCTGCCTCCCATGCATACACACTTCTGAGAGTTGAGCTTATGGCCTGTACCTCCACATCCAGCCTGCTGGTACCCTTGGCTTCTAAAAGGCCTAGGCTCGCTGTTTGACGGAAGTGCTGGGAGAGGTAATTGGAATCTCCCGGCACACAAGAGGAGTGCCTCCAAGCTCAATTCACGATTTCCCAGTAATTCTTGTGGTAGACAGGTGCTACATACTAAGTTCCATATGTGAGAAGGTAGCTGAACGCCTTGTCCAAAAGCATCTTACTTCTGAGAGTTTAGCTCAGCCTCAGTCCCTCACAGATCCACACTGCCTGCAAAGTGAGTTTCACACGTCTTCACCAGAGACGATTGCCAGAGACTTCTGAGTACAAGTTAACAATGCAGACCTGGAGGGTATCTCCAGGTGCAGTAGATTGGTAATCTTGGAACCTCCTGACTCAGAGTACTGCTACCTTCTCACTGCCATAGGAATGCAGCTAGTTGACAGCTGGCTTCAAGACATGATTCCCTGTGAGAGCTGAGGACAGGGCAGAACCCTCCCGCATCCTGCCTGACTGTAGGAGTAGCTGCTAACATCCTTATGTTAGTGGCTGGGAGAGGTTGCGGGAAAAGCATGTGTGAGCACTGGGCCTGAACTCCCGTGTATCTGAGTTGAATACAGCGATTTCCTATGGTCTTCTTCAATCACAGTGTAGCTAGGTTCCAGCTTCCATGTCCGAGTGGGTAGCAGACATCTGCCTCCCATGCATACACACTTCTGAGAGTTGAGCTTATGGCCTGTACGTCCACAGCCAGCCTGCTGGTACCCTTGGCTTCTAAAAGGCCAAGGCTCGCTGTTTGACGGAAGTGCTGGGAGAGGTAATTGGAATCTCCCGGCAAACAAGACGAGTGCCTCCAAGCTCAATTCACGATTTCCCAGTAATTCTTGTGGGAGACAGGTGCTACATACTAAGTTCCATATGTGAGAAGGTAGCTGAACGCCTTGTCCAAAAGCATCTTACTTCTGAGAGTTGAGCTCAGCCTCAGTCCTTCAGAGTTCCACACAGCCTGCAGTGTGAGTTTCGCAGGTCTTCAGCAGAGACGTTTGCCAGAGGCTTCTGAGACGCAGGGTAACAGTGCAGACCTGGAGGGTATCCCCAGGTGCAGTAGACTGGTAATCTTGGAACCTCCTGACTCAGAATACTGCTACCTTATCACTGCCATAGGAATGCAGCTAGTTGACAGCTGGCTTCAAGACATGCTTCCCTGTGAGAGCTGAGGACAGGGCAGAACCCTCCCGCATCCTGCCTGACTGTAGGAGTAGCGGCTAACATCCTAATGTTAGTGGCTGGGAGAGGTTGCGGGAAAAGCATGTGTGAGCACTGGGCCTGAACTCCCGTGTATCTGAGTTGAATACAGCGATTTCCAACGGCTTTCCTCAACCAGAGTGTAGCTAGGTTCCAGCTCCCATGTCCGAGTGGGCAGCAGACATCTGCCTCACATGCATACACACTTCTGAGAGTTGAGCTTATGGCCTATACCTCCACAGCCAGCCTGCTGGTACCCTTGGCTTCTAAAAGGCCTAGGCTCGCTGTTTGACGGAAGTGCTGGGAGAGGTAATTAGAATCTCCCGGCAAACAAGACGAGTGCCTCCAAGCTCAATTCACGATTTCCCAGTAATTCTTGTGGTAGACAGGTGCTACATACTAAGTTCCATATGTGAGAAGGTAGCTGAACGCCTTGTCCAAAAGCATCTTACTTCTGAGAGTTGAGCTCAGCCTCAGTCCCTCACAATTCCACACTGCCTGCAGAGTGAGTTTCACACGTCTTCACCAGAGACGATTGCCAGAGGCTTCTGAGTACAAGTTAACAATGCAGACCTGGAGGGTATCTCCAGGTGCAGTAGAGTGGTAATCTTGGAACCTCCTGCCTCAGAGTACTGCTACCTTCTCAATACCATAGGAATGCAGCTAGTTGACAGCTGAATTCAAGACATGCTTCCCTGTGAGAGCTGAGGACAGGGCAGAACCCTCCCGCATCCTGCATGACTGTAGGAGTAGCTGCTAACATCCTAATGTTAGTGGCTGGGAGAGGTTGCGGGAAAAGCATGTGTGAGCACTGGGCCTGAACCCCATGTATCTGAGTTGAATACAGCGATTTCCAATGGCCTTCTTCAATCACAGTGTAGCTAGGTTCCAGCTCCCATGTCCGAGTGGGTAGCAGACATCTGCCTCCCATGCATACACACTTCTGAGAGTTGAGCTTATGGCCTGTACCTCCACATCCAGCCTGCTGGTACCCTTGGCTTCTAAAAGGCCTAGGCTCGCTGTTTGACGGAAGCGCTGGGAGAGGTAAATGGAATCTCCCGGCACACAAGACGAGTGCCTCCAAACTCAATTCACGATTTCCCAGTAATTCTTGTGGTAGACAGGTGCTACATACTAAGTTCCATATGTGTGAAGGTAGCTGAACGCCTTGTCCAAAAGCATCTACTTCTGAGAGTTGAGCTCAGCCTCAGTCCCTCATAGTTCCACACTGCCTGCAGAGTGAGTTTCACACGTCTTCACCAGAGACGATTGCCATAGGCTTCTGAGTACAAGTTAACAATGCAGACCTGGAGGGTATCTCCAGGTGCAGTAGAGTGGTAATCTTGGAACCTCCTGACTCAGAGTACTGCTACCTTCTCACTGCCATAGGAATGCAGCTAGTTGACAGCTGGCTTCAAGACATGCTTCCCTGTGAGAGCTGAGGACAGGGCAGAACCCTCCCGCATCCTGCCTGACTGTAGGAGTAGCTGCTAACATCCTTATGTTAGTGGCTGGAAGAGGTTGCGCGAAAAGCATGTGTGAGCACTGGGCCTGAACTCCCGTGTATCTGAGTTGAATACAGCGATTTCCAATGGCCTTCTTCAATCACAGTGTAGCTAGGTTCCAACTCCCATGTCCGAGTGGGTAGCAGACATCTGCCTCCCATGCATACACACTTCTGAGAGTTGAGCTTATGGCCTGTACCTCCACAGCCAGCCTGCTGGTACCCTTGGATTCTAAAAGGCCTAGGCTCGCTGTTTGACGGCAGTGCTGGGAGAGGTAATTGGAATCACCCGGCACACAAGACTAGTGCCTCCAAGCTCAGTCAGCGATTTCCTAGTAATTCCTGTGGTAGACTGGTGCTACATACTAAGTTCCATACGTGAGAGGGTAGCTGAACGCCTTGTCCAAAAGCATCTTACTTCTGAGAGTTGAGCTCAGCCTCAGTCCCTCACAGTTCCACACTGCCTGCAGAGTGAGTTTCGCAGGTCTTCAGCATAGACGTTTGCCAGAGGCTTCTGAGACGCAGGGTAACAATGCAGACCTGGAGGGTATCCCCAGGTGCGGTAGACTGGTAATCTTGGAACCTCCTGACTCAGAATACTGCTACCTTCTCACTGCCATAGGAATGCAGCTAGTTGACAGCTGCCTTCAAGTCATGCTTCCCTGTGAGAGCTGAGGACAGGGCAGAACACTCACGCATCCTGCCTGACTGTAGGAGTAGCTGCTAACATCCTAATGTTAGTGGCTGGGAGAGGTTGCGGGGAAAGCATGTGTGAGCACTGGGCCTGAACTCCCGTGTATCTGAGTTGAATACAGCGATTTCCAACGGCTTTCATCAATCAGAGTGTAGATAGGTTCCAAATCCCATGTACGAGCGGGTAGCAGACATCTGCCTCCCATGCATACACACTTCTGAGAGTTGAGCTTATGGCGTGTACCTCCACATCCAGCCTGCTGGTTCGAAAATGCTTGGCTTCTAAAAGGCCTAGGCTCGCTGTTTGACGGAAGTGCTGGGAGAGGTAATTGGAATCTCCCGGCACACAAGAGGAGTGCCTCCAAGCTCAAATCACGATTTCCCAGTAATTCTTGTGGTAGACAGGTGCCACATACTAAGTTCCATATGTGAGAAGGTAGCTGAACGCCTTGTCCAAAAGCATCTTACTTCTGAGAGTTGAGCTCAGCCTCAGTCCCTCACAGTTCCACACTGCCTGCAGAGTGAGTTTCACACGTCTTCACCAGAGACGATTGCCAGAGGCTTCTGAGTACAGGTTAACAATGCAGACCTCAAGGGTATCTCCAGGTGCAGTAGAGTGGTAATCTTGGAACCTCCTGACTCAGAGTACTGCTACCTTCTCACTGCCATAGGAATGCAGCTAGTTGACAGCTGGCTTCAAGACTTGCTTCCCTGTGAGAGCTGAGGACAGGGCAGAACCCTCCCGCATCCTGCCTGACTGTAGGAGTAGCTGCTAACATCCTTATGTTAGTGGCTGGGAGAGGTTGCGGGAAAAGCATGTGTGAGCACTGGGCCTGAACTCCCGTGTATCTGAGTTGAATACAGCGATTTCCAACGGCTTTCATCAATCAGAGTGTAGCCAGGTTCCAACTCCCATGTCCGAGTGGGTAGAGGACATCTGCCTCCAATGCATACACACTTCTGAGATTTGAGCTTATGGCCTGTACCTCCACATCCGGCCTGCTGGTACCCTTGGCTTCTAAAAGGCCTAGACTCGCTGTTTTACGGAATTGTTGGGAGAGGTAATTGGAATCACCCGGCACACAAGTCTAGTGCCTCCAAGCTCAGTCCAGCGATTTCCTAGTAATTCCTGTGGTAGAATGGTGCTACATACTAAGTTCCATACGTGAGAGGGTAGCTGAACGCCTTGTCCAAAAGCATCTTACTTCTGAAAGTTGAGCTCAGCCTCAGTCCCTCACAGTTCCACACTGCCTGCAGAGTGAGTTTCGCAGGTCTTCAGCAGAGACGTTTGCCAGAGGCTTCTGAGACGCAGGGTAACAATGCAGACCTGGAGGGTATCCCCAGGTGCAGTAGACTGGTAATCTTGGAACCTCCTGACTCAGAGTACTGCTACCTTCACACTGCCATAGGAATGCAGCTAGTTGACAGCTGGCTTCAAGACATGCTTCCCTGTGAGAGCTGAGGACAGGGCAGAACCCTCCCGCATCCTGCTGACTGTAGGAGTAGCTGCTAACATCCTAATGTTAGTGGCTGGGAGAGGTTGCGGGAAAAGCATGTGTGAGCAGTGGGCCTGAACTCCCGTGTATCTGAGTTGAATACAGCGATTTCCAACGGCTTTTCTAAATCAGAGTGTAGCTAGGTTCCAAATCCCATGTACGAGAGGGTAGCAGACATCTGCATCCCATGCATACACACTTCTGAGATTTGAGCTTATGGCCTGTACCTCCACATCCAGCCTGCTGGTACCCTTGGCTTCTAAAAGGCCTAGGCTCGCTGTTTGACGGAAGTGCTGCGAGAGGTAATTGGAATCTCCCGGCACACAAGACGACTGCCTCCAAGCTCAATTCACGATTTCCCAGTAATTCTTGTGGTAGACAGGTGCTACATACTAAGTTCCATATGTGAGAAGGTAGCTGAACGCCTTGTCCAAAAGCATCTTACTTCTGAGAGTTCAGCTCAGCCTCAGTCCCTCACAGTTGCACACTGCCTGCAGAGTGAGTTTCACACGTCTTCACCAGAGACGATTGCCATAGGCTTCTGAGTACAAGTTAACCATGCAGACCTCGAGGGTAACTCCAGGTGCAGTAGAGTGGTAATCTTGGAACCTCCTGACTCAGAGTACTGCTACCTTCTCACTGCCATAGGAATGCAGCTAGTTGACAGCTGGCTTCAAGACATGCTTCCCTGTGAGAGCTGAGGACAGGGCAGAACCCTCCCGCATCCTGCCTGACTGTAGGAGTAGCTGCTAACATCCTTATGTTAGTGGCTGGGAGAGGTTGCGGGAAAAGCATGTGTGAGCACTGGGCATGAACTCCCGTGTATCTGAGTTGAATATAGCGATTTCCAACGGCTTTCCTCAATCAGAGTGTAGATAGGTTCCAAATCCCATGTACGAGCGGGTAGCAGACATCTGCCTCCCAAGCATACACACTTCTGAGAGTTGAGCTTATGGCCTGTACCTCCACATCCAGCCTGCTGGTTCGAAAAGGCTTGGCTTCTAAAAGGCCTAGGCTCGCTGTTTGACGGAAGTGCTGGGAGAGGTAATTGGAATCTCCCGGCACACAAGACTAGTGCCTCCAAGCTCAGTCCATCGATTTCCCAGTAATTCTTGTGGTAGACAGGTGCTACATACTAAGTTCCATATGTGAGAAGGTAGATGAACACCTTGTCCAAAGCATCTTACTTCTGAGAGTTGAGCTCAGCCTCAGTCCCTCACAGTTCCACACTGCCTGCAGAGTGAGTTTCACACGTCTTCACCAGAGATGATTGCCAGAGGCTTCTGAGTACAAGTTAACAATGCAGACCTAGAGGGTATCTCCAGGTGCAGTAGAGTGGTAATCTTGGAACCACCTGACTCAGAGTACTGCTACCTTCTCACTGCCGGAGGAATGCAGCTAGTTGACAGCTGGCTTCAAGACATGCTTCCCTGTGAGAGCTGAGGACAGGGCAGAACCCTCCCGCATCCTGCCTGACTGTAGGAGTAGCTGCTAACATCCTTAAGTTAGTGGCTGGGAGAGGTTGCGGGAAAAGCATGTGTGAGCCCTGGGCCTGAACTCCCGTGTATCTGAGTTGAATACAGCGATTTCCAACGGCTTTCATCAATCAGAGTGTAGCCAGGTTCCAACTCCCATGTCCGAGTGGGTAGAGGACATCTGCCTCCCATGCATACACACTTCTGAGAGTTGAGCTTATGGCCTGTACCTCCACAGCCAGCCTGCTGGTACCCTTGGCTTCTAAAAGGCCTAGGCTCGCTGTTTGACGGAAGTGCTGGGAGAGGTAATTGGAATCACCCGGCACACAAGACTAGTGCCTCCAAGCTCAGGCCAGCGATTTCCTAGTAATTCCTGAGGTAGACTGGTGCTACATACTAAGTTCCATACGTGAGAGGGTAGCTGAACGCCTTGTCCAAAAGCATCTTACTTCTGAGAGTTGAGCTCAGCCTCAGTCCCTCACAGTTCCACACTGCCTGCAGAGTGAGTTTAGCAGGTCTTCAGCAGAGACGATTGCCAGAGGCTTCTGAGACGCAGGGTAACAATGAAGACCTGGAGGGTATCCCCAAGTGCAGTAGACTGGTAATCTTGGAACCTCCTGACTCAGAGTACTGCTACCTTCTCACTGCCATAGGAACGCAGCTAGTTGACAGCTGGCTTCAAGACATGCTTCCCTGTGAGAGCTGAGGACAGGGCAGAACCCTCCCGCATCCTGCCTGACTGTAGGAGTAGCTGCTAACATCCTAATATTAGTGGCTGGGAGAGGTTGCGGGAAAAGCATGTGTGAGCACTGGGCCTGAACTCCCGTTTATCTGAGTTGAATACAGCGATATCCAATGGCCTTCTTCAATCACAGTGTAGCTAGGTTCCAACTCCCATGTCCGAGTGGGTAGCAGACATCTGCCTCCCACGCATACACACTTCTGAGAGTTGAGTTTATGGCCTGTACCTCCACATCCAGCCTACTGGTACCCTTGGCTTCTAAAAGGCCTAGGCTCGCTGTTTGACGGAAGTGTTGCGAGAGGTAATTGGAATCACCCGGCACACAAGACGAGTCCCTCCAAGCTCAGTCCAGCGATTTCCTAGTAATTCCTGTGGTAGACTGGTGCTACATACTAAGTTCCAGACATGAGAGGGTAGCTGAACGCCTTGTCCAAAAGCATCTTACTTCTGAGAGTTGAGCTCAGCCTCAGTCCCTCACAGTTCCACACTGCCTGCAGAGTGTGTTTCGCAGGTCTTCAGCAGAGACGTTTGCCAGAGGCTTCTGAGACGCAGGGTAACAATGCAGACCTGGAGGGTATCCCCAGGTGCAGTAGACTGGTAATCTTGGAACCTCCTGACTCAGAATACTGCTACCTTCTCACTGCCATAGGAATGCAGCTAGTGGACAGCTGGCTTCAAGACATGCTTCCCTGTGAGAGCTGAGGACAGGGCAGAACCCTCACGCATCCTCCCTGACTGTAGGAGTAGCTGCTAACATCCTAATGTTAGTGGCTGGGAGAGGTTGCGGGAAAAGCATGTGTGAGCACTGGGCCTGAACTCCCGTGTATCTGAGTTGAATACAGCGATTTCCAACGGCTTTCCTCAACCAGAGTGTAGCTAGGTTCCAACTCCCATGTCCAAGTGGGTAGCAGACATCTGCCTCCCATGTATACACACTTCTGAGAGTTGAGCTTATGGCCTGTACCTCCACATCCAGCCTGCTGGTACCCTTGGCTTCTAAAAGCCCTAGGCTCGCTGTTTGACGGAAGTGTTGGGAGAGGTAATTGGAATCACCCGTCACACAAGACTAGTGCCTCCAAGCACAGTCCAGCGATTTCCTAGTAATTCCTGTGGTACACTGGTGCTACATACTTAGTTCCATATGTGAGAAGGTAGCTGAACGCCTTGTCCAAAAGCATCTTACTTCTGAGAGTTGAGCTCAGCCTCAGGCCCTCACAGTTCCACGCTGCCTGCAGAGTGAGTTTCACACGTCTTCACCAGAGACGATTGCCAGAGGCTTCTGAGTACAAGTTAACAATGCAGACCTGGAGGGTATCTCCAGGTGCAGTAGATTGGTAATCTTGGAACCTCCTGACTCAGAGTACTGCTACCTTCTCACTGCCATAGGAATGCAGCTAGTTGACAGCTGGCTTCAAGACATGCTTCCCTGTGAGAGCTGAGGACAGGGCAGAACCCTGCCGCATCCTGCCTGACTGTAGGAGTAGCTGCTAACATCCTTATGTTAGTGGCTGGGAGAGGTTGCGGGAAAAGCATGTGTGAGCACTGGGCCTGAACTCCCGTTTATCTGAGTTGAATACAGCGATATCCAATGGCCTTCTTCAATCACAGTGTAGCTAGGTTCCAACTCCTATGTCCGAGTGGGTAGCAGACATCTGCCTCCCACGCATACACACTTCTGAGAGTTGAGTTTATGGCCTGTACCTCCACATCCAGCCTGCTGGTACTCTTGGCTTCTAAAAGGCCTAGGCTCGCTGTTTTACGGAAGTGTTGGCAGAGGTAATTGGAATCACCCGGCACACAAGACTAGTCCCTCCAAGCTCAGTCCAGCGATTTCCTAGTAATTCCTGTGGTAGACTGGTGCTACATACTATGTTCCATACGTGAGAGGGTAGCTGAACGCTTTGTCCAAAAGCATCTTACTTCTGAGAGTTGAGCTCCGAATCAGTCCCTCACATTTCCACACTGCCTGCAGAGTGAGTTTCGCAGGTCTTCAGCAGAGACGTTTGCCAGAGGCTTCTGAGACGCAGGGTAACAATGCAGACCTGGAGGGTATCCCCAGGTGCAGTAGACTGGTAATCTTGGAACCTCCTGACTCAGAATACTGCTACCTTCTCACTGCCATAGGAATGCAGCTAGTGGACAGCTGGCTTCAAGACATGCTTCCCTGTGAGAGCTGAGGACAGGGCAGAACCCTCCCGCATCCTGCCTGACTGTAGGAGTAGCTGCTAACATCCTAATGTTAGTGGCTGGGAGAGGTTGCGGGAAAAGCATGTGTGAGCACTGGGCCTGAACTCCCGTGTATCTGAGTTGAATACAGCGATTTCCAACGGCTTTCCTCAACCAGAGTGTAGCTAGGTTCCAACTCCCATGTCCGAGTGGGTAGCAGACATCTGCCTCCCATGTATACACACTTCTGAGAGTTGAGCTTATGGCCTGTACCTCCACATCCAGCCTGCTGGTACCCTTGGCTTCTAAAAGCCCTAGGCTCGCTGTTTGACGGAAGTGTTGGGAGAGGTAATTGGAATCACCCGTCACACAAGACTAGTGCCTCCAAGCACAGTCCTGCGATTTCCTAGTAATTCCTGTGGTACACTGGTGCTACATACTAAGTTCCATACGTGAGAGGGTAGCTGAACGCCTTGTCCAAAAGCATCTTACTTCTGAGAGTTGAGATCAGCCTCAGTCCCTCATAGTTCCACACTGCCTGCAGAGTGAGTTTCGCCGGTCTTCAGCAGAGACGTTTGCCAGAGGCTTCTGAGACGCAGGGTAACAATGCAGACCTGGAGGGTATCCCCAGGTGCAGTAGACTGGTAATCTTGGAACCTCCTGACTCAGAATACTGCTACCTTCTCACTGTCATAGGAATGCAGCTAGTTGACAGCTGGCTTCAAGACATGCTTCCCTGTGAGAGCTGAGGTCAGGGCAGAACCCTCCCGCATCCTGCCTGACTGTAGGAGTAGCTGCTAACATCCTAATATTAGTGGCTGGGAGAGGATGCGGGAAAAGCGTGTGTGAGCACTGGGCCTGAACTCCCGTGTATCTGAGTTGAATACAGCGATTTCCAACGGCTTTCCTCAACCAGAGTGTAGCTAGGTTCCAAATCCCATGTACGAGCGGGTAGCAGACATCTGCCTCCCATGCATAAACACTTCTGGGAGTTGAGCTTATGGCCTGTACCTCCACATCCAGCCTGCTGGTACCCTTGGCTTCTAAAAGGCCTAGGCTCGCTGTTTGACGGAAGTGCTGGGAGAGGTAATTGGAATCTCCTGGCACACAAGACGAGTGCCTCCAAGCTCAATTCACGATTTCCCAGTAATTCTTGTGGTAGACAGGTGCTACATACTAAGTTCCATATGTGAGAAGGTAGCTGAACGCCTTGTCCAAAAGCATCTTACTTCTGAGAGTTGAGCTCAGCCTCAGTCCCTCACAGTTCCACACTGCCTGCAGAGTGAGTTTCACACGTCTTCACCAGAGACGATTGCCAGAGGCTTCTGAGTACAATTTAACAATGCAGACCTGGAGGGTATCTCCAGGTGCAGTAGATTGGTAATCTTGGAACCTCCTGACTCAGAGTACTGCTACCTTCTCACTGCCATAGGAATGCAGCTAGTTGACAGCTGGCTTCAAGACATGCTTCCCTGTGAGAGCTGAGGACAGGGCAGAACCCTGCTGCATCCTGCTTGACTGTAGGAGTAGCTGCTAACATCCTTATGTTAGTGGCTGGGAGAGGTTGCGGGAAAAGCATGTGTGAGCACTGGGCCTGAACTCCCGTTTATCTGAGTTGAATACAGCGATATCCAATGGACTTCTTCAATCACAGTGTAGCTAGGTTCCAACTCCCATGTCCGAGTGGGTAGCAGACATCTGCCTCCCACGCATACACACTTCTGAGAGTTGAGTTTATGGCCTGTACCTCCACATCCAGCCTGCTGGTACCCTTGGCTTCTAAAAGGCCTAGGCTCCCTGTTTTACGGAAGTGTTGGGAGAGGTAATTGGAATCACCCGGCACACAAGACTAGTCCCTCCAAGCTCAGTCCAGCGATTTCCTAGTAATTCCTGTGGTAGACTGGTGCTACATACTAAGTTCCATACGTGAGAGGGTAGCTGAACGCCTTGTCCAAAAGCATCTTACTTCTGAGAGTTGAGCTCAGCCTCAGTCCCTCACAGTTCCACACTGCCTGCAGAGTGAGTTTCGCAGGTCTTCAGCAGAGACGTTTACCAGAGGCTTCTGAGACGCAGGGTAATAATGCAGACCTGGAGGGTATCCCCAGGTGCAGTAGACTGGTAATCTTGGAACCTCCTGACTCAGAATACTGCTACCTTCTCACTGCCATAGGAATGCAGCTTGTTGACAGCTGGCTTCAAGTCATGCTTCCCTGTGAGAGCTGAGGACAGGGCAGACCCCTGCCGCATCCTGCCTGACTGTAGGAGTAGCTGCTAACATCCTAATGTTAGTGGCTGGAGGAGGTTGCGGGAAAAGCATGTGTGAGCACTGGGCCTGAACTCCCGTGTATCTAGGTTGAATACAGCGATTTCCAACGGCTTTCCTCAACCAGAGTGTAGCTAGGTTCCAGCTCCCATGTACGAGCGGGTAGCAGACATCTGCCTCCCATGCATACACACTTCTGAGAGTTGAGCTTATGGCCTGTACCTCCACATCCAGCCTGCTGGTACCCTTGGCTTCTAAAAGGCCTAGGCTCGCTGTTTGACGGAAGTGCTGGGAGAGGTAATTGGAATCTCCCGGCACACAAGAGGAGTGCCTCCAAGCTCAATTCACGATTTCCCAGTAATTCTTGTGGTAGACAGGTGCTACATACTAAGTTCCATATGTGAGAAGGTAGCTGAACGCCTTGTCCAAAAGCATCTTACTTCTGAGAGTTGAGCTCAGCCTCAGTCCCTCACAATTCCACACTGCCTGCAGAGTGAGTTTCACACGTCTTCACCAGAGACGATTGCCAGAGGCTTCTGAGTACAAGTTAACAATGCAGACCTGGAGGGTATCTCCAGGTGCAGTAGAGTGGTAATCTTGGAACCTCCTGCCTCAGAGTACTGCTACCTTCTCAATACCATAGGAATGCAGCTAGTTGACAGCTGAATTCAAGACATGCTTCCCTGTGAGAGCTGAGGACAGGGCAGAACCCTCCCGCATCCTGCATGACTGTAGGAGTAGCTGCTAACATCCTAATGTTAGTGGCTGGGAGAGGTTGCGGGAAAAGCATGTGTGAGCACTGGGCCTGAACCCCATGTATCTGAGTTGAATACAGCGATTTCCAATGGCCTTCTTCAATCACAGTGTAGCTAGGTTCCAGCTCCCATGTCCGAGTGGGTAGCAGACATCTGCCTCCCATGCATACACACTTCTGAGAGTTGAGCTTATGGCCTGTACCTCCACATCCAGCCTGCTGGTACCCTTGGCTTCTAAAAGGCCTAGGCTCGCTGTTTGACGGAAGCGCTGGGAGAGGTAAATGGAATCTCCCGGCACACAAGACGAGTGCCTCCAAACTCAATTCACGATTTCCCAGTAATTCTTGTGGTAGACAGGTGCTACATACTAAGTTCCATATGTGTGAAGGTAGCTGAACGCCTTGTCCAAAAGCATCTACTTCTGAGAGTTGAGCTCAGCCTCAGTCCCTCATAGTTCCACACTGCCTGCAGAGTGAGTTTCACACGTCTTCACCAGAGACGATTGCCATAGGCTTCTGAGTACAAGTTAACAATGCAGACCTGGAGGGTATCTCCAGGTGCAGTAGAGTGGTAATCTTGGAACCTCCTGACTCAGAGTACTGCTACCTTCTCACTGCCATAGGAATGCAGCTAGTTGACAGCTGGCTTCAAGACATGCTTCCCTGTGAGAGCTGAGGACAGGGCAGAACCCTCCCGCATCCTGCCTGACTGTAGGAGTAGCTGCTAACATCCTTATGTTAGTGGCTGGGAGAGGTTGCGCGAAAAGCATGTGTGAGCACTGGGCCTGAACTCCCGTGTATCTGAGTTGAATACAGCGATTTCCAATGGCCTTCTTCAATCACAGTGTAGCTAGGTTCCAACTCCCATGTCCGAGTGGGTAGCAGACATCTGCCTCCCATGCATACACACTTCTGAGAGTTGAGCTTATGGCCTGTACCTCCACAGCCAGCCTGCTGGTACCCTTGGATTCTAAAAGGCCTAGGCTCGCTGTTTGACGGCAGTGCTGGGAGAGGTAATTGGAATCACCCGGCACACAAGACTAGTGCCTCCAAGCTCAGTCAGCGATTTCCTAGTAATTCCTGTGGTAGACTGGTGCTACATACTAAGTTCCATACGTGAGAGGGTAGCTGAACGCCTTGTCCAAAAGCATCTTACTTCTGAGAGTTGAGCTCAGCCTCAGTCCCTCACAGTTCCACACTGCCTGCAGAGTGAGTTTCGCAGGTCTTCAGCATAGACGTTTGCCAGAGGCTTCTGAGACGCAGGGTAACAATGCAGACCTGGAGGGTATCCCCAGGTGCGGTAGACTGGTAATCTTGGAACCTCCTGACTCAGAATACTGCTACCTTCTCACTGCCATAGGAATGCAGCTAGTTGACAGCTGCCTTCAAGTCATGCTTCCCTGTGAGAGCTGAGGACAGGGCAGAACACTCACGCATCCTGCCTGACTGTAGGAGTAGCTGCTAACATCCTAATGTTAGTGGCTGGGAGAGGTTGCGGGGAAAGCATGTGTGAGCACTGGGCCTGAACTCCCGTGTATCTGAGTTGAATACAGCGATTTCCAACGGCTTTCATCAATCAGAGTGTAGATAGGTTCCAAATCCCATGTACGAGCGGGTAGCAGACATCTGCCTCCCATGCATACACACTTCTGAGAGTTGAGCTTATGGCGTGTACCTCCACATCCAGCCTGCTGGTTCGAAAATGCTTGGCTTCTAAAAGGCCTAGGCTCGCTGTTTGACGGAAGTGCTGGGAGAGGTAATTGGAATCTCCCGGCACACAAGAGGAGTGCCTCCAAGCTCAAATCACGATTTCCCAGTAATTCTTGTGGTAGACAGGTGCCACATACTAAGTTCCATATGTGAGAAGGTAGCTGAACGCCTTGTCCAAAAGCATCTTACTTCTGAGAGTTGAGCTCACCCTCAGTCCCTCACAGTTCCACACTGCCTGCAGAGTGAGTTTCACACGTCTTCACCAGAGACGATTGCCAGAGGCTTCTGAGTACAGGTTAACAATGCAGACCTCGAGGGTATCTCCAGGTGCAGTAGAGTGGTAATCTTGGAACCTCCTGACTCAGAGTACTGCTACCTTCTCACTGCCATAGGAATGCAGCTAGTTGACAGCTGGCTTCAAGACTTGCTTCCCTGTGAGAGCTGAGGACAGGGCAGAACCCTCCCGCATCCTGCCTGACTGTAGGAGTAGCTGCTAACATCCTTATGTTAGTGGCTGGGAGAGGTTGCGGGAAAAGCATGTGTGAGCACTGGGCCTGAACTCCCGTGTATCTGAGTTGAATACAGCGATTTCCAACGGCTTTCATCAATCAGAGTGTAGCCAGGTTCCAACTCCCATGTCCGAGTGGGTAGAGGACATCTGCCTCCAATGCATACACACTTCTGAGATTTGAGCTTATGGCCTGTACCTCCACATCCGGCCTGCTGGTACCATTGGCTTCTAAAAGGCCTAGACTCGCTGTTTTACGGAATTGTTGGGAGAGGTAATTGGAATCACCCGGCACACAAGTCTAGTGCCTCCAAGCTCAGTCCAGCGATTTCCTAGTAATTCCTGTGGTAGAATGGTGCTACATACTAAGTTCCATACGTGAGAGGGTAGCTGAACGCCTTGTCCAAAAGCATCTTACTTCTGAAAGTTGAGCTCAGCCTCAGTCCCTCACAGTTCCACACTGCCTGCAGAGTGAGTTTCGCAGGTCTTCAGCAGAGACGTTTGCCAGAGGCTTCTGAGACGCAGGGTAACAATGCAGACCTGGAGGGTATCCCCAGGTGCAGTAGACTGGTAATCTTGGAACCTCCTGACTCAGAGTACTGCTACCTTCACACTGCCATAGGAATGCAGCTAGTTGACAGCTGGCTACAAGACATGCTTCCCTGTGAGAGCTGAGGACAGGGCAGAACCCTCCCGCATCCTGCTGACTGTAGGAGTAGCTGCTAACATCCTAATGTTAGTGGCTGGGAGAGGTTGCGGGAAAAGCATGTGTGAGCAGTGGGCCTGAACTCCCGTGTATCTGAGTTGAATACAGCGATTTCCAACGGCTTTTCTAAATCAGAGTGTAGCTAGGTTCCAAATCCCATGTACGAGAGGGTAGCAGACATCTGCATCCCATGCATACACACTTCTGAGATTTGAGCTTATGGCCTGTACCTCCACATCCAGCCTGCTGGTACCCTTGGCTTCTAAAAGGCCTAGGCTCGCTGTTTGACGGAAGTGCTGCGAGAGGTAATTGGAATCTCCCGGCACACAAGACTAGTGCCTCCAAGCTCAGTCCATCGATTTCCCAGTAATTCTTGTGGTAGACAGGTGCTACATACTAAGTTCCATATGTGAGAAGGTAGATGAACACCTTGTCCAAAGCATCTTACTTCTGAGAGTTGAGCTCAGCCTCAGTCCCTCACAGTTCCACACTGCCTGCAGAGTGAGTTTCACACGTCTTCACCAGAGATGATTGCCAGAGGCTTCTGAGTACAAGTTAACAATGCAGACCTAGAGGGTATCTCCAGGTGCAGTAGAGTGGTAATCTTGGAACCTCCTGACTCAGAGTACTGCTACCTTCTCACTGCCGGAGGAATGCAGCTAGTTGACAGCTGGCTTCAAGACATGCTTCCCTGTGAGAGCTGAGGACAGGGCAGAACCCTCCCGCATCCTGCCTGACTGTAGGAGTAGCTGCTAACATCCTTAAGTTAGTGGCTGGGAGAGGTTGCGGGAAAAGCATGTGTGAGCCCTGGGCCTGAACTCCCGTGTATCTGAGTTGAATACAGCGATTTCCAACGGCTTTCATCAATCAGAGTGTAGCCAGGTTCCAACTCCCATGTCCGAGTGGGTAGAGGACATCTGCCTCCCATGCATACACACTTCTGAGAGTTGAGCTTATGGCCTGTACCTCCACAGCCAGCCTGCTGGTACCCTTGGCTTCTAAAAGGCCTAGGCTCGCTGTTTGACGGAAGTGCTGGGAGAGGTAATTGGAATCACCCGGCACACAAGACTAGTGCCTCCAAGCTCAGGCCAGCGATTTCCTAGTAATTCCTGAGGTAGACTGGTGCTACATACTAAGTTCCATACGTGAGAGGGTAGCTGAACGCCTTGTCCAAAAGCATCTTACTTCTGAGAGTTGAGCTCAGCCTCAGTCCCTCACAGTTCCACACTGCCTGCAGAGTGAGTTTAGCAGGTCTTCAGCAGAGACGATTGCCAGAGGCTTCTGAGACGCAGGGTAACAATGAAGACCTGGAGGGTATCCCCAAGTGCAGTAGACTGGTAATCTTGGAACCTCCTGACTCAGAGTACTGCTACCTTCTCACTGCCATAGGAACGCAGCTAGTTGACAGCTGGCTTCAAGACATGCTTCCCTGTGAGAGCTGAGGACAGGGCAGAACCCTCCCGCATCCTGCCTGACTGTAGGAGTAGCTGCTAACATCCTAATATTAGTGGCTGGGAGAGGTTGCAGGAAAAGCATGTGTGAGCACTGGGAATGAACTCCCGTGTATCTGAGTTGAATACAGCGATTTCCAACGGCTTTCCTCAATCAGAGTGTAGATAGGTTCCAAATCCCATGTACGAGCCGGTAGCAGACATCTGCCTCCCATGCATACACACTTCTGAGAGTTGAGCTTATGGCCTGTACCTCCACATCCAGCCTGCTGGTTCGAAAAGGCTTGGCTTCTAAAAGGCCTAGGCTCGCTGTTTGACGGAAGTGCTGGGAGAGGTAATTGGAATCTCCCGGCACACAAGACGAGTGCCTCCAACATCAATTCACGATTTCCCAGTAATTCTTGTGGTAGACAGGTGCTACATACTAAGTTCCGTATGTGAGAAGGTAGATGACCACCTTGTCCAAAAGCATCTTACTTCTGAGAGTTGAGCTCAGCCTCAGTCCCTCACAGTTCCACACTGCCTGCAGAGTGAGTTTCACACGTCTTCACCAGAGACGATTGCCAGAGGCTTCTGAGTACAAGTTAACAATGCAGACCTAGAGGGTATCTCCAGGTGCAGTAGAGTGGTAATCTTGGAACCTCCTGACTCAGAGTACTGCTACCTTCTCACTGCCGTAGGAATGCAGCTAGTTGACAGCTGGCTTCAAGACATGCTTCCCTGTGAGAGCTGAGGACAGGGCAGAACCCTCCCGCATCCTGCCTGACTGTAGGAGTAGCTCCTAACATCCTTATGTTAGTGGCTGGGAGAGGTTGCGGGAAAAGCATGTGTGAGCACTGGGCCTGAACTCCCGTGTATCTGAGTTGAATACAGCGATTTCCAACGGCTTTCAACAATCAGAGTGTAGACAGGTTCCAACTCCCATGTCCGAGTGGGTAGAGGACATCTGCCTCCCATGCATACACACTTCTGAGAGTTGAGCTTATGGCCTGTACCTCCACATCCGGCCTGCTGGTACACTTGGCTTCTAAAAGGCCTAGACTCGCTGTTTTACGGAATTGTTGGGAGAGGTAATTGGAATCACCCGGCACACAAGACTAGTGCCTCCAAGCTCAGTCCAGGGATTTCCTAGTAATTCCTGTGGTAGACTGGTGCTACATACTAAGTTCCATACGTGAGAGGGTAGCTGAACGCCTTGTCCAAAAGCATCTTACTTCTGAGAGTTGAGCTCAGCCTCAGTCCCTCACAGTTCCACACTGCCTGCAGAGTGAGTTTCGCAGGTCTTCAGCAGAGACGTTTGCCAGAGGCTTCTGAGACGCAGGGTAACAATGCAGACCTGGAGGGTATCCCCAGGTGCAGTAGACTGGTAATCTTGGAACCTCCTGACTCAGAGTACTGCTACCTTCACACTGCCATAGGAATGCAGCTAGTTGACAGCTGGCTTCAAGACATGCTTCCCTGTGAGAGCTGAGGACAGGGCAGAACCCTCCCGCATCCTGTTGACTGTAGGAGTAGCTGCTAACATCCTAATGTTAGTGGCTGGGAGAGGTTGCGGGAAAAGCATGTGTGAGCACTGGGCCTGAACTCCCGTGTATCTGAGTTGAATACAGCGATTTCCAACGGCTTTTCTAAATCAGAGTGTAGCTAGGTTCCAAATCCCATGTACGAGAGGATAGCAGACATCTGCATCCGGTGCATACACACTTCTGAGAGTTGAGCTTATGGCCTGTACCTCCACATCCAGCCTGCTGGTACCCTTGGCTTCTAAAAGGCCTAGGCTCGCTGTTTGACGGAAGTGCTGCGAGAGGTAATTGGAATCTCCCGGCACACAAGACGACTGCCTCCAAGCTCAATTCACGATTTCCCAGTAATTCTTGTGGTAGACAGGTGCTACATACTAAGTCCATATGTGAGAAGGTAGCTGAACGCCTTGTCCAAAAGCATCTTACTTCTGAGAGTTAAGCTCAGCCTCAGTCCCTCACAATTCCACACTGCCTGCAGAGTGAGTTTCACACGTCTTCACCAGAGACGATTGCCAGAGGCTTCTGAGACGCAGGGTAACAATGCAGACCTGGAGGGTATCCCCAGGTGCAGTAGACTGGTAATCTTGGAACCTCCTGACTCAGAGTACTGCTACCTTCTCCCTGCCATAGGAACGCAGCTAGTTGACAGCTGGCTTCAAGACATGCTTCCCTGTGAGAGCTGAGGACAGGGCAGAACCCTCCCGCATCCTGCTGACTGTAGGAGTAGCTGCTAACATCCTAATGTTAGTGGCTGGGAGAGGTTGCGGGAAAAGCATGTGTGAGCACTGGGCCTGAACTCCCGTGTATCTGAGTTGAATACAGCGATTTCCAACGGCTTTCCTCAATCAGAGTGTAGATAGGTTCCAAATCCCATGTACGAGCGGGTAGCAGACATCTGCCTCCCATGCATACACACTTCTGAGAGTTGAGCTTATGGCCTGTACCTCCACATCCAGCCTGCTGGTACCCTTGGCTTCTAAAAGGCCTAGGCTCGCTGTTTGAGGGAAGTGCTTGGAGAGGTAATTGGAATCTCCCGGCACACAAGACGAGTGCCTCATTGCTCAATTCACGATTTCCCAGTAATTCATGTGGTAGACAGGTGCTACATACTAAGTTCCATATGTGAGAAGGTAGCTGAACGCCTTGTCCAAAAGCATCTTACTTCTGAGAGTTGAGCTCAGCCTCAGTCCCTCACAGTTCCACACTGCCTGCAGAGTGAGTTTCACACGTCTTCACCAGAGACGATTGCCAGAGGCTTCTGAGTACAAGTTAACAATGCAGACCTGGAGGGTATCTCCAGGTGCAGTAGAGTGGTATCTTGGAACCTCCTGACTCAGAGTACTGCTACCTTCTCACTGCCATAGGAATGCAGCTAGTTGACAGCTGGCTTCAAGACATGCTTCCCTGTGAGAGCTGAGGACAGGGCAGAACCTTCCCGCATCCTGCCTGACTGTAGGAGTAGCTGCTAACATCCTTATGTTAGTGGCTGGGAGAGGTTGCGGGAAAAGCATGTGTGAGCACTGGGCCTGAACTCCCGTGTATCTGAGTTGAATACAGCGATTTCCAATAGCCTTCTTCAATCACAGTGTAGCTAGGTTCCAACTCCCATATCCGAGTGGGTAGCAGACATCTGCCTCCCATGCATACACACTTCTGAGAGTTGAGCTTATGGCCTGTACCTCCACAGCCAGCCTGCTGGTACCCTTGGCTTCTATAAGGCCTAGGCTCGTTGTTTGACGGAAGTGCTGGGAGAGGTAATTGGAATATCTCCACACACAAGACGAGTGCCTCCAAGCTCAGTCCAGCGATTTCCCAGTAATTCTTTGATAGACTGGTGCTACATACTAAGTTCCATACGTGAGAAGGTAGCTGAACGCCTTGTCCAAAAGCATCTTACTTCTGAGAGTTGAGCTCAGCCTCAGTCCCTCACAGTTCCACACTGCCTGCAGAGTGAGTTTCGCAGGTCTTCAGCACAGACGTTTGCCAGAGGCTTCTGAAACGCAGGGTAACAATGCAGACCTGGAGGGTATCCCCAGGTGCAGTAGACTGGTAATCTTGGAACCTCCTTACTCAGAATACTGCTACCTTCTCACTGCCTTAGGAATGCAGCTAGTTGACAGCTGGCTTCAAGACATGCTTCCCTGTGAGAGCTGAGGACAGGGCACAACCCTCCCGCATCCTGCCTGACTGTAGGATTAGCTGCTAACATCCTAATGTTAGTGGCTGGGAGAGGATGCGGGAAAAGCATGTGTGAGCACTGGGCCTGAACTCCCGGGTATCTGAGTTGAATACAGCGATTTCCAACGGCTTTCCTCAACCAGAGTGTAGCTCGTTTCCAAATCCCATGTACGAGCGGGTAGCAGACATCTGCCTCCCATGCATACACACTTCTGAGAGTTGAGCTTATGGCCTGTACCTCCACATCCAGCCTGCTGGTACCCTTGGCTTCTAAAAGGCCTAGGCTCGCTGTTTGAGGGAAGTGCTGGAGAGGTAATTGTAATCTCCCGGCACACAAGACGAGTGCCTCCAAGCTCAATTCACGATTTCCCAGTAATTCTTGTGGTAGACAGGTGCTACATACTTAGTTCCATATGTGAGAAGGTAGCTGAACGCCTTGTCCAAAAGCATCTTACTTCTGAGAGTTGAGCTCAGCCTCAGTCCCTCACAGTTCCACACTGCCTGCAGAGTGAGTTTCACACGTCTTCACCAGAGACGATTGCCAGAGACTTCTGAGTACAAGTTAACAATGCAGACCTGGAGGGTATCTCCAGGTGCAGTAGAGTGGTAATCTTGGAACCTCCTGACTCAGAGTACTGCTACCTTCTAACTGCCATAGGAATGCCGCTAGTTGACAGCTGGCTTCAAGACATGCTTCCCTGTGAGAGCTGAGGAGAGAGCAGAACCCTCCATCATCCTGCCTGACTGTAGGAGTAGCTGCTAACATCCTTATGTTAGTTGCTGGGAGAGGTTGCGGGAAAAGCATGTGTGAGCACTGGGCCTGAACTCCCGTGTATCTGAGTTGAATACAGCGATTTCCAATGGCCCTCTTCAATCACAGTGAAGCTAGGTTCCAACACCCATGTCCGAGAGGGTAGCAGACATCGGCCTCCCATGCATACACACTTCTGAGAGTTGAGCTTTTGGAGTGTACCTCCACAGCCAGCCTGCTGGTACCCTTGGCTTCTAAAAGGCCTAGGCTCGCTGTTTGACGGAAGGGCTGGGAGAGGCAATTGGAATCTCCCGGCAAAAAAGACGAGTGCCTCCAAGCTCAATTCACGATTTCCCAGTAATTCTTGTGGTAGACAGGTGCTACATACTAAGTTCCATATGTGAGAAGGTAGCTGAACGCCTTGTCCAAAAGCATCTTACTTCTGAGAGTTGAGCTCAGCCTCAGGCCCTCACAGTTCCACACTGCCTGCAGAGTGAGTTTCGCAGGTCTTCAGCAGAGACGTTTGCCAGAGGCTTCTGAGACGCAGGGTAATAATGCAGACCTGGAGGGTATCCCTATTGGCAGTAGACTGGTAATCTTGGAACCTCCTGACTCAGAATACTGCTACCTTCTCACTGCCATAGGAATGCAGCTAGTTGACAGCTGGCTTCAAGACATGCTTCCCTGTGAGAGCTGAGGACAGGGCACAACCCTCCCGCATCCTGCCTGACTGTAGGAGTAGCTGCTAACATCCTAATGTTAGTGGCTGGGAGAGGTTTCGGGAAAAGCATGTGTGAGCACTGGGCCTGAACTCCCGTGTATCTGAATTGAATATTGCGATTTCCAACGACTTTCCTCAACCAGAGTGTAGCTAGGTTCCAAATCCCATGTACGAGCGGGTAGCAGACATCTGCCTCCCATGCATACACACTTCTGAGAGTTGAGCTTATGGCCTGTACCTCCACATCCAGCCTGCTGGTACCCTTGGCTTCTAAAAGGCCTAGGCTCGCTGTTTGACGGAAGTGCTGGGAGAGGTAATTGGAATGTCCCGCACACAAGACGAGTGCCTCCAAGCTCAATTCACGATTTCCCAATAATTCTTGTGGTAGACTGGTGCTACATACTAAGTTCCATATGTGAGAAGGTAGCTGAACGCCTTGTCCAAAAGCATCTTACTTCTGAGAGTTGAGCTCAACCTCAGTCCCTCACAGTTCCACACTGCCTGCAGAGTGATTTTCGCAGGTCTTCAGCAGAGACGATTGCCAGAGGCTTCTGAGTACAAGTTAACAATGCAGACCTGGAGGGTATCTCCAGGTGCAGTAGAGTGGTAATCTTGGAACCTACTGACTCAGAATACTGCTACCTTCTCACTGCCATAGGAATGCAGCTAGTTGAGAGCTGGCTTCAAGACATGCTTCCCTGTGAGAGCTGAGGACAGGGCAGAACCCTCCCGCATCCTGCCTGACTGTAGGAGTAGCTGCTAACATCCTAATGTTAGTGGCTGGGGGAGGATGCGGGAAAAGCGTGTTTGAGCACTGGGCCTGAACTCCCGTGTATCTGAGTTGTATACAGCGATTTCCAACGGCTTTCCTCAACCAAAGTGTAGCTAGGTTCCAAATCCCATGTACGAGCGGGTAGCAGACATCTGCCTCCCATGCATACACACTTCTGAGAGTTGAGCTTATGGCCTGTACCTCCACATCCAGCCTGCTTGTACCCTTGGCTTCTAAAAGGCCTAGGCTCGCTGTTTGACGGAAGTGCTGGGAGAGGTAATTGGAATGTCCCGCACACAAGACGAGTGCCTCCAAGCTCAATTCACGATTTCCCAATAATTCTTGTGGTAGACTGGTGCTACATACTAAGTTCCATATGTGAGAAGGTAGCTGAACGCCTTGTCCAAAAGCATCTTACTTCTGAGAGTTGAGCTCAGCCTCAGTCCCTCACAGTTCCACACTGCCTGCAGAGTGAGTTCCACACGTCTTCACCAGAGACGATTGCCAGAGGCTTCTGAGTACAAGTTGACAATGCAGACCTGGAGGGTATCTCCAGGTGCAGTAGAGTGGCAATCTTGGACCTCCTGACTCAGAGTACTGCTACCTTCTCACTGCCATAGGAATGCAGCTAGTTGACAGATGGCTTCAAGACATGCATCCCTGTGAGAGCTGAGGACAGGGCAGAACCCTCCCGCATCCTGCCTGACTGTAGGAGTAGCTGCTAACATCCTTATATTAGTGGCTGGGAGATGTTGCGGGAAAAGCATGTGTGAGCACTGGGCCTGAACTCCCGTGTATCTGAGTTGAATACAGCGATTTCCAATGGCCTTCTTCAATCACAGTGTAGCTATGTTCCAACTCCCATGCCCGAGTTTATGGCCGAGTAGCAGACATCTGCCTCCCATGCATAAACACTTCTGAGAGTTGAGCTTATGGACTGTACCTCCACATCCAGCCTGCTGGTACCCTTGGCTTCTAAAAGGCCTAGCCTCGCTGTTTGACGGAAGTGCTGGGAGACGTAATTGGAATCACCCGGCACACAAGACTAGTGCCTCCAAGCTCAGTCCAGCGATTTCCCAGTAATTCTTGTGGTAGACAGGTGCTACATACTAAGTTCCATATGTGAGAAGGTAGCTGAATGCCTTGTCCAAAAGCATCTTACTTCTGAGAGTTGAGCTCAGCCTCAGTCCCTCACAGTTCCCCACTGCCTGCAGAGTGAGTTTCACACGTCTTCACCAGAGACGATTACCAGAGGAATCAGAGACGCAGGGTAACAATGCAGACCTGGAGGGTATCTCCATGTGCAATAGAGTGGTAATCTTGGAACCTCCTGACTCAGAGTACTGCTACCTTCTCACTGCCATAGGAATGCTGCTAGTTGACAGCTGACTTCAAGACATGCTTCCCTGTGAGAGCTGAGGACAGGGCAAAACCGTCCCGCATCCTGCCTGACTGTAGGAGTAGCTGCTAATATCCTAATGTTAGTGGCTGGGAGAGGTTGCGGGAAAAGCATGTGTGAGCACTGGGCCTGAACTCCCGTGTATCTGAGTTGAATACAGCGATTTCCAATGGCCTTCTTCAATCACAGTGTATCTAGGTTCCAGGTCCCATGTCCGAGTGGGTAGCAGACATCTGCCTCCCATGCATACACACTTCTGAGAGTTGAGCTTATGGCCTGTACCTCCACATCCAGCCTGCTGGTACCCTTGGCTTCTAAAAGGCCTAGGCTCGCTGTTTGACGGAAGTGCTGGGAGAGGTAATTGGAATCTCCCGGCACACAAGACGAGTGCCTCCAAGCTCAATTCACGATTTCCCAGTAATTCTTGTGGTAGACAGGTGCTACATACTAAGTTCCATATGTGAGAAGGTAGCTGAACGCCTTGTCCAAAAGCATCTTACTTCTGAGAGTTGAGCTCACCCACAGTACCTCACAGTTCCACACTGCCTGCAGAGTGAGTTTCACACGTCTTCACCAGAGACGATTGCCAGAGGCTTCTGAGTACAAGTTAACAATGCAGACCTCGAGGGTATTTTCAGGTGCAGTAGAGTGGTAATCTAGGAACCTCCTGACTCAGAGTACTGCTACCTTCTCACTGCCATAGGAATGCAGCCAGTTGACAGCTGGCTTCAAGACATGCTTCCCTGTGAGAGCTGAGGACAGGGCAGAACCCTCCCGCATCCTGCCTGAATGTAGGAGTAGCTGCTAACATCCTTATGTTAGTGGCCTGGAGAGGTTGCGGGAAAAGCATGTGTGAGCACTGGGCCTGAACTCCCGTGTATCTGAGTTGAATACAGCGATTTCCGACGGCTTTCCTCAACCAGAGTGTAGCTAGGTTCCAAATCCCATGTACGAGCGGGTAGCAGACATCTGCCTCCCATGCATACACACTTCTGAGAGTTGAGCTTATGGCCTGTACCTCCACATCCAGCCTGCTGTTACCCTTTGCTTCTAAAAGGCCTAGGCTGTCTGTTTGACGGAAGTGCTGGGAGAGGTAATTGGAATCTCCCGGCACACAAGACTAGTGCCTCCAAGCTCAATTCACGATTTCCCAGTAATTCTTGTGGTAGACAGGTGCTACATACTAAGTTCCATATGTGAGAAGCTAGCTGAACGCCTTGTCCAAAAGCATCTTACTTCTGAGAGTTGAGCTCACCCTCATTCCCTCACAGTTCCACACTGCCTGCAGAGTGATTTTCACACGTCTTCACCAGAGACGATTGCCAGAGGCTTCTGAGTACAAGTTAACAATGCAGACCTGGAGGGTATCTCCAGGTGCAATAGAGTGGTAATCTTGGAACCTCCTGACTCAGAGTACTGCTACCTTCTCACTGCCGTAGGAATGCAGCCAGTTGACAGCTGGCTTTAAGACATGCTTCCCTGTGAGAGCTGAGGACAGGGCAGAACCCTCCATCATCCTGCCTGACTGTAGGAGTAGCTGCTAACATCCTAATGTTAGTGGCTGGGAAAGGTTGCGGGAAAAGCATGTGTGAGCACTGGGCCTGAACTCCCGTGTATCTGAGTTGAATACAGCGATTTCCAACGGCTTTCCACAACCAGAGTGTAGCTAGGTTCCAAATCCCATGTACGAGCGGGTACCAGACATCTGTCTCCCATGCATACACACTTCTGAGAGTTGAGCTTATGGCCTGTACATCCACATCCAGCCTGCTGGTACCCTTGGCTTCTAAAAGGCCTAGGCTCCCTGTTTGACGGAAGTGCTGGGAGAGGTAATTGGAATCACCCAGCGCACAAGACTAGTGCCTCCAAGCTCAGTCCAGCAATTTCCCAGTAATTCTTGTGGTAGACAGGTGCTACATACTAAGTTCCATATGTGAGAAGGTAGCTAAACGCCTTGTCCAAAAGCATCTTACTTCTGAGAGTTGAGTTCACCCTCAGTCCCACACAGTTCCACACTGCCTGCAGAGTGAGTTTCACACGTCTTCAACAGAGAGGATTACCAGAGGCTTCTGAGACGCAGGGTAACAATGCAGACCTGGAGGGTAACTCCAGGTGCAGTAGAGTGGTAATCTTGGAACCTCCTGACTCAGAGTACTGCTACCTTCTCACTGCCATAGGAATGCAGCTAGTTGACAGCTGACTTCAAGACATGCTTCCCTGTGACAGCTGAGGACAGGGCAGAACCCTCCCGCATCCTGCCTGACTGTAGGAGTAGCTGCTAACATCCTAATGTTAGTGGCTGGGAGACGCTGCGGGAAAAGCATGTGTGAGCACTGGGCCTGAACTCCCGTGTATCTGAGTTGAATATAGCGATATCCAATGGCCTTCTTCAATCACAGTGTAGCTAGGTTCCAAATCCCATGTCCGACTGGGTATCAGACATCTGCCTCCCATGCTTACACACTTCTGAGAGTTGAGCTTATGGCCTATACCTCCACATCCAGCCTGCTGGTACCCTTGGCTTCTAAAAGGCCTAGGCTGGCTGTTTGACGGAAGTGTTGGGAGAGGTAATTGGAATATCCCGGCACACAAGACGAGTGCCTCCAAGCTCAATTCACGATTTCCCAGTAATTCTTGTGGTAGACAGGTGCTACTTACTAAGTTCCATATGTGAGAAGCTAGCTGAACGCCTTGTCCAAAAGCATCTTACTTCTGAGAGTTGAGCTCACCCTCAGTCCCTCACAGTTCCACACTGCCTGCAGAGTGAGTTTCACACGTCTTCACCAGAGACGATTGCCAGAGGCTTCTGAGTACAAGTTAACAATGCAGACCTTGAGGGTATCTCCAGGTGCAGTAGAGTGGTAATCTTGGAACCTCCTGACTCAGAGTACTGCTACCTTCTCACTGCCGTAGGAATGCAGGCAGTTGTCAGCTGGCTTCAAGACATGCTTCCCTGTGAGAGCTGAGGACAGGGCAGAACCCTCCCGCATCCTGCCTGACTGTAGGAGTAGCTGCTAACATCCTTATGTTAGTGGCTGGGAGAGGTTGCGGGAAAACCATGTGTGAGCACTGGGCCTGAACTCCCGTGTATCTGAGTTGAATACAGCGATTTCCAATGGCCTTCTTCAATCACAGTGTAGCTAGGTTCCAACTCCCATGTCCGAGTGGGTAGCAGACATCTGCCTCCCATGCATACACACTTCTGAGAGTTGAGCTTATGGCCTGTACCTCCACAGCCAGCCTGCTGGTACCCTTGGCTTCTAAAAGGCCTAGCCTCGCTGTTTGACGGAAGTGTTGGGAGAGGTAATTGGAATCACCCGGCACACAAGACTAGTGCCTCCAAGCTCAGTCCAGCGATTTCCTAGTAATTCCTGTGGTAGACTGGTGCTACATACTAAGTTCCATACGTGAGAGGGTAGCTGAACGCCTTGTCCAAAAGCATCTTACTTCTGAGAGTTGAGCTCAGCCTCAGTCCCTCACAGTTCCACACTGCCTGCAGAGTGAGTTTCGCAGGTCTTCAGCAGAGACGTTTGCCAGAGGCTTCTGAGACGCAGGGTAACAATGCAGACCTGGAGGGTATCCCCAGGTGCAGTAGACTGGTAATCTTGGAACCTCCTGACTCAGAATACTCCTACCTTCTCACTGCCATAGGAATGCAGCTAGTTGACAGCTGGCTTCAAGACATGCTTCCCTGTGAGAGCTGAGGACAGGGCAGAACCCTCCCGCATCCTGCCTGACTGTAGGAGTAGCTGCTAACATCCTAATGTTAGTGTCTGGGAGAGGATGCGTGCAAGCGTGTGTGAGCACTGGGCCTGAACTCCCGTGTATCTGAGTTGAATACAGCGATTTCCAACGGCTTTCCTCAACCAGAGTGTAGCTAGGTTCCAAATCCCATGTACGAGCGGGTAGCAGACATCTGCCTCCCATGCATACACACTTCTGAGAGTTGAATTATGGCCTGTACCTCCACATCCAGCCTGCTGGTACCCGTGGCTTCTAAAAGGCCTAGGCTCGCTGTTTGACGGAAGTGCTGGGAGAGGTAATTGGAATCTCCCGGCACACAAGACGAGTGCCTCCAAGCTCAATTCACGACTTCCCAGTAATTCTTGTGGTAGACAGGTGCTACATACTAAGTTCCATATGTGAGAAGGTAGCTGAACGCCTTGTCCAAAAGCATCTTACTTCTGAGAGTTGAGCTCAGCCTCAGTCCCTCACAGTTCCACACTGCCTGCAGAGTGAGTTTCGCAGGTCTTCAACAGAGACGATTGCCAGAGGCTTCTGAGTACAAGTTAACAATGCAGACCTGGAGGGTATCTCCAGGTGCAGTAGAGTGGTAATCTTGGAACCTCCTGACTCAGAGTACTGCTACCTTCTCACTGCCATAGGAATGCAGCTAGTTGACAGCTGGCTTCAAGACATGCTTCCCTGTGAGAGCTGAGGACAGGGCAGATCCCTCCCGCATCCTGCCTGACTGTAGGAGTAGCTGCTAACATCCTAATGTTAGTGGCTGGGAGAGGTTGCGTGAAAAGCATGTGTGAGCACTGGTTCTGAACTCCCGTGTATCTGAGTTGAATACAGCGATTTCCAATGGCCTTCTTCAATCACCGTGTAGCTTGCTTCCAACTCCCATGTCCGATTGGGTAGCAGACATCTGCCTCCCATGCATACACACTTCTGAGAGTTGAGCTTATGGCCTGTACCTCCACAGCCAGCCTGCTGGTACCCTTGGCTTCTAAAAGGCCTAGGTTCGCTGTTTGACGGAAGTGCTGGGAGAGGTAATTGGAATCTCCCGGAACACAAGACGAGTGCCTCCAAGCTCAATTCACGATTTCCCAGTAATTCTTGTGGTAGACAGGTGCTACATACTAAGTTCCATATGTGAGAAGGTAGCTGAAAGCCTTGTCCAAAAGCATCTTACTTCTGAGAGTTGAGCTCACCCTCAGTCCCTCACAGTTCCACACTGCCTGCAGAGTGAGTTTCACACGTCTTCACCAGAGACGATTGCCAGAGGCTTCTTTTTTTTATTATTTTTTTATTGGTGTTCAATTTACTAACATACAGAATAACACCCAGTGCCCGTCACCTATTCACTCCCACCCCCCGCCCTCCTCCTCTTCTACCACCCCTAGTTCGTTTCCCAGAGTTAGCAGTCTTTATGTTCTGTCTCCCTTTCTGATATTTCCCACACATTTCTTCTCCCTTCCCTTATTTTCCCTTTCACTATTATTTATATCCCCAAGTGAATGAGAACATATAATGTTTGTCCTTCTCCGACTGACTTACTTCACTCAGCATAATACCCTCCAGTTCCATCCACGTTGAAGCAAATGGTGGGTATTTGTCATTTCTAATAGCTGAGTAATATTCCATTGTATACATAAACCACATCTTCTTTATCCATTCATCTTTCGTTGGACACCGAGGCTCCTTCCACAGTTTGGCTATCGTGGCCATTGCTGCTAGAAACATCGGGGTGCAGGTGTCCCAGCATTTCATTGCATTTGTATCTTTGGGGTAAATCCCCAACAGTGCAATTGCTGGGTCGTAGGGCAGGTATATTTTTAACTGTTTGAGGAACCTCCACACAGTTTTCCACAGTGGCTGCACCAGTTCACATTCCCACCAACAGTGTAAGAGGGTTCCCTTTTCTCCACATCCTCACCAACATTTGTTGTTTCCTGCCTTGTTAATTTTTCCCATTCTCACTGGTGTGAGGTGGTATCTCATTGTGGTTTTGATTTGTATTTCCCTGATGGCAAGTGATGCAGAGCATTTTCTCATGTGCATGTTGGCCATGTCTATGTCTTCTTCTGTGAGATTTCTGTTCATGTCTTTTGCCCATTTCATGATTGGATTGTTTGTTTCTTTGGTGTTGAGTTTAATAAGTTCTTTATAGATCTTGGAAACTAGCCCTTTATCTGATAGGTCATTTGCAAATATCTTCTCCCATTCTGTAGGTTGTCTTTGAGTTTTGTTGACTGTATCCTTTGCTTTGCAAAAGCTTCTTATCTTGATGAAGTCCCAATAGTTCATTTTTGCTTTTGTTTCTTTTGCCTTCGTGGATGTATCTTGCAAGAAGTTACTATGGCCGAGTTCAAAAAGGGTGTTGCCTGTGTTCTTCTCTAGGATTTTGATGGAATCTTGTCTCACATTTAGATCTTTCATCCATTTTGAGTTTATCTTTGTGTATGGTGAAAGAGAGTGGTCTAGTTTCATTCTTCTGCATGTGGATGTCCAATTTTCCCAGCACCATTTATTGAAGAGACTGTCTTTCTTCCAATGGATAGTCTTTCCTCCTTTATCGAATATTAGTTGCCCATAAAGTTCAGGGTCCACTTCTGGATTCTCTATTCTGTTCCACTGATCTATGTGTCTGTTTTTGTGCCAGTACCACACTGTCTTGATGACCACAGCTTTGTAGTACAACCTGAAATCTGGCATTGTGATGCCCCCAGATATGGTTTTCTTTTTTAAAATTCCCCTGGCTATTCGGGGTCTTTTCTGATTCCACACAAATCTTAAAATAATTTGTTCTCTCTGAAGAAAGTCCATGGTATTTTGATAGGGATTGCATTAAACGTGTATATTGCCCTGGGTAACATTGACATTTTCACAATATTAATTCTGCCAATCCATGAGCATGGAATATTTTTCCATCTCTTTGTGTCTTCCTCAATTTCTTTCAGAAGTGTTCTATAGTTTTGAGGGTATAGATCCTTTACATCTTTGGTGAGGTTTATTCCTAGGTATCTTATGCTTTTGGGTGCAATTGTAAATGGGATTGACTCCTTAATTTCTCTTTCTTCAGTCTCATTGTTAGTGTATAGAAATGCCACTGACTTCTGGGCATTGATTTTGTATCCTGCCACGCTACCGAATTGCTGTATGAGTTCTAGCAATCTTGGGGTGGAGACTTTTGGGTTTTCTATGTAGAGTATCATGTCATCGGCGAAGAGGGAGAGTTTGACTTCTTCTTTGCCAATTTGAATGCCTTTAATGTCTTTTTGTTGTCTGATTGCTGAGGCTAGGACTTCCAGTACTATGTTGAATAGCAGTGGTGAGAGTGGACATCCCTGTCTTGTTCCTGATCTTAGGGGAAAGGCTCCCAGTGCTTCCCCATTGAGAATGATATTTGCTGTGGGCTTTTCATAGATGGCTTTTAAGATGTCGAGGAATGTTCCCTCTATCCCTACACTCTGAAGAGTTTTGATCAGGAATGGATACTGTATTTTGTCAAATGCTTTCTCTGCATCCAATGAGAGGATCATATGGTTCTTGGTTTTTCTCTTGCTGATATGATGAATCACATTGATTGTTTTACGGGTGTTGAACCAGCCTTGTGTCCCAGGGATAAATCCTACTTGGTCATGGTGAATAATTTTCTTAATGTACTGTTGGATCCTATTGGCCAGTATCTTGTTGAGAATTTTTGCATCCATGTTCATCAGGGATATTGGTCTGTAATTCTCCTTTTTGGCGGGGTCTTTGTCTGGCTTTGGAATTAAGGTGATGCTGGCTTCATAGAACGAATTTGGAAGTACTCCATCTCTTTCTATCTTTCCAAACAGCTTTAGGAGAATAGGTATGATTTCTTCTTTAAACGTTTGATAAAATTCTCCTGGGAAGCCATCTGGCCCTGGACTCTTGTGTCTTGGGAGGTTTTTGATGACTGCTTCAATTTCCTCCCTGGTTATTGGCCTGTTCAGGTTTTCTATTTCTTCCTGTTCCAGTTTTGGTAGTTTGTGGCTTTCCAGGAATGCGTCCATTTCTTCTAGATTGCCTAATTTATTGGCGTATAGCTGTTCATAATAGGTTTTTAAAATCGTTTGTATTTCCTTGGTGTTGGTAGTGATCTCTCCTTTCTCATTCATGATTTTATTAATTTGAGTCTTCTCTCTCTTCTTTTTAATAAGGCTGGCTAATGGTTTATCTATCTTATTAATTCTTTCAAAGAACCAACTCCTGGTTCTGTTGATCTGTTCCACAGTTCTTCTGGTCTCGATTTCGTTGAGTTCTGCTCGAATCTTTATTAGCTCCCTTCTTCTCTTGGGTGTAGGATCTATTTGCTGTTTTTTCTCTAGCTCCTTTATGTGTAAGGTTAGCTTTTGTATTTGAGTTCTTTCCAGTTTTTGAATGGATGCTTGTATTGCGATGTATTTCCCCCTTAGGACTGCTTTTGCTGCATCCCAAAGATTTTGAACGGTTGTATCTTCATTCTCATTAGTTTCCATGAATCTTTTTAATTCTTCCTTAATTTCCTGGTTGACCCTTTTATCTTTTAGCAGGATGGTCCTTAACCTCCACGTGTTTGAGTTCCTTCCAAACTTCTTGTTGTGATTTAGTTCTAATTTCAAGGCATTATGGTCCGAGAATATGCAGGGGACAATCCCAATCTTTTGGTATCGGTTCAGACCCGATTTGTGACCCAATATGTGGTCTATTCTGGAGAAAGTTCCATGTGCGCTTGAGAAGAATGTGTATTCAGTTGAGTTTGGATGTAAAGTTCTGTAGATATCTGTGAAATCCATCTGGTCCAGTGTATCATTTAAAGCTCTCGTTTCTTTGGAGATGTTTTGCTTAGAAGACCTATCGAGTATAGAAAGAGCTAGATTGAAGTCACCAAGTATAAGTGTATTATTATCTAAGTATTTCTTCACTTTGGTTAATAATTGATTTATATATTTGGCAGCTCCCACATTTGGAGCATATATATTGAGGATTGTTAAGTCCTCTTGTTGAATAGATCCTTTAAGTATGATATAGTGTCCCTCTTCATCTCTCACTACAGTCTTTGGGGTAAATTTTAGTTTATCTGATATAAGGATGGCTACCCCTGCTTTCTTTTGAGGACCATTCGAATGGTAAATGGTTCTCCAACCTTTTATTTTCAGGCTGTAGGTGTCCTTCTGTCTAAAATGAGTCTCTTGTAGACAGCAAATAGATGGGTCCTGCTTTTTTATCCAGTCTGAAACCCTGAGCCTTTTGATGGGGTCATTAAGCCCGTTCACATTCAGAGTTACTATTGAGAGATATGAGTTTAGTGTCATCATGATATCTATTCAGTCTTTGTTTTTGTGGACTGTTCCACTGAACTTCTTCTTAAAGGGGAATTTTAAGAGGCCCCCTTAAAATTTCTTGCAGAGCTGGTTTGGAGGTCACATATTCTTTTAGTTGCTGCCTGTCTTGGAAGCTCTTTATCTCTCCTTCCATTTTGAATGAGAGCCTTGCTGGATAAAGTATTCTTGGTTGCATGTTCTTCTCATTTAGGACCCTGAATATATCCTGCCAGCCCTTTCTGGCCTGCCAGGTCTCTGTGGAGAGGTCTGCTGTTACCCTAATACTCCTCCCCATAAAAGTCAGGGATTTCTTGTCTCTTGCTGCTTTAAGGATCTTCTCCTTATCTTTGGAATTTGCAAGCTTCACAATTAAATGTCGAGGTGTTGAACGGTTTTTATTGATTTTAGGGGGGGATCTCTCTATTTCCTGGATCTGAATGCCTGTTTCCCTTCCCAGATTAGGAAAGTTTTCAGCTAGAATTTGTTCAAATACATATTCTGGCCCTCTGTCCCTTTCGGCGCCCTCGGGAACCCCAATTAAACGTAGGTTTTTCTTCCTCAGGCTGTCGTTTATTTCCCTTAATCTATCTTCATGGTCTTTTAATTGTTTGTCTCTTTTTTCCTCAGTTTCCCTCTTTGCTGTCAACTTGTCTTCTAGGTCACTCACTCGTTCTTCCACCTCGTTAACCCTCGTCGTTAGGACTTCTAGTTTGGATTGCATCTCATTCAATTGGTTTTTAATTTCTGCCTGATTAGCTCTAAATTCTGCAGTCATGAAGTCTCTTGAGTCCTTTATACTTTTTTCTAGAGCCACCAGTAGCTGTATAATAGTGCTTCTGAATTGGCTTTCTGACATTGAATTGTAATCCAGATTTTGTAACTCTGTGGGAGAGAGGACTGTTTCTGATTCTTTCTTTTGAGGTGAGGTTTTCCTTCTAGTCATTTTGCTCAGTGCAGAGTGGCCAAAAGCAAGTTGTATTGGGAAAAAGAGAAAAAGAGAGGAGAGAAAGAAGGAAAGAAAAGAGAAAGAGAAAAAAAAAGGGAAGAAAAAGAAAAAAAAACGAAAAAAAAAGAAGAAAAAGAGAAAGAAAAAGAAAGGAGAAAAAAAGGGGGTGGGGGAAGGAAACAAATCAAAAAGCGAAACAAAACAAAAACAAACAAACAAAAAAAGAACCACCGGGGAGTATCTTCTGATTCTGTGTTCTTTAAGTCCCTTGGCTTCTCCTGGAAGTTGTCAGTCTAGCTGGTGTTCTGGGGGAGGGGCCTGTTGTGCTGATTTTCAGGTGTTAGCAGTTGGGGGAGCTGCTGTGCCCCTGCCTGGTGCAGGGCTCGGTGGGGGTTGTTTACCCCGTGAGGCCGCAGGAGGAACAGCCCCAGTGGTGGGGCAGCTCTGGAAACCTGGATTCAGCTCCGGCAGGAACTCCGTCTGCAGGGCCTGGAGGCTCCGGGGCGGGGCCGCTGATGTGCTCAGCTGGGGCAGGAGCGTCCTTGCTGTCCTGGGCCCTCCCGGCCTCTGCCTGTCCCGGGGGAGGCCGGATCCTGGGCTGTGTCCCGGCGTCCTGTGCTCCAGAGCCTGCGCTGGTGGATTCGCGCTCCCGGGCCGCGCAACCCCCTCCGCGGAGCTGCCGCCCGAGCCCCTCCGAGCTGCTCCTGGAACCGCGCAGCCCCCTCCGCACGGAGCCTCTTCTTCTGCCCGAGCCCCTCCGAGCTGCTCCCGGGGCCCCGCAGATCCCTCCGCGGAGCCGCCCCCGAGCCCCTTCAGCTGCTCCGGGTCCCACCGGGTCCCGCCGTGCGCGCTGCAGCCCTTAGGGAGCTCGGCGCACTCTCCTGGGCGCGCAGTTGCTCTGTTACTGTCCCCGGGAGCCCGAGGGCCTCCTCGCCCTCCTGGTCCTGCTCCAACTCCCAACGAGCCCCTTTCCGACCGGGAAGGTCGGTGCAGCTCCTGCGTCTCCGGGACGGGGCTCTCCTGTCCTGGGGACACTCGCCCCGGCCTCAGCCCGGCTCCTCGCGGGGCCCCTCCCCCTTGGAGGCCTTTGTTCCTTTATTTCTTTTTCCCCGTCTTCCTACCTTGATAGATGCGCGAACTCTTCTCACTGTACCATTCCAGCTGGTCTCTCTTTAAATCTCAGGCCGAATTCATAGATTTTCAGGATAATTTGAAGGTTTTCTAGGTAGTTTGGTGGAGACAGGTGATTTGGAGACCCTACTCCTCCGCCATCTTGCTCCTCCCCTCTCGATTGCCAGAGGCTTCAGAGTACAAGTTAACAATGCAGATCTGGAGGGTATCTCCAGGTGCAGTAGAGTGGTAATCTTGGAACCTCCTGACTCAGAGTACTGCTACCTTCTCACTGCCATAGGAATGCAGCCAGTTGACAGCTGGCTTCAAGACATGCTTCCCTGTGAGAGCTGAGGACAGGGCAGAACCCTCCCGCATCCTGCCTGACTGTAGGAGTAGCTGCTAACATCCTTATGTTAGTGGCTGGGAGAGGATGCGGGAAAAGCATGTGTGAGCACTGGGCCTGAACTCCCGTGTATCTGAGTTGAATACAGCGATTTCCAATGGCCTTCTTGAATCACAGTGTAGCTAGGTTCCAACTCCCATGTCCGAGTGGGTAGCAGACATCTGCCTCCCATGCATACACACTTCTGAGAGTTGAGCTTATGGCCTGTACCTCCACATCCTGCCTGCTGTTACCCTTGGCTTCTAAAAGGCCTAGGCTCGCTGTTTGACGGAAGTGTTGGGAGAGGTAATTGGAATCACCCGGTACACAAGACTAGTGCCTCCAAGCTCAGTCCAGAGATTTCCTAGTAATTCCTGTGGTAGACTGTTGCTACATACTAAGTTCCATACGTGAATGGGTAGCTGAACGCCTTGTCCAAAAGCATCTTACTTCTGAGAGTTGAGCTCAGCCTCAGTCCCTCACAGTTCCACACTGCCTGCAGAGTGAGTTTCGCAGGTCTTCAGCAGAGACGTTTGCCAGAGGCTTCTGAGGCGCAGGGTAACAATGCAGACCTGGAGGGTATCCCCAGGTGCAGTAGACTGTAAATCTTGGAACTTCCTGACTCAGAATACTGCTACCTTCTCACTGCCATAGGAATGAGGCTAGTTGACAGCTGGCTTCAAGACATGCTTCCCTGTGAGAGCTGAGGACAGGGCAGAACCCTCCCGCATCCTGCCTGACTGTAGGAGTAGCTGCTAACATCCTTATGTTAGTGGCTGGGAGAGGTTGCGGGAAAAGCATGTGTGAGCACTGGGCCTGAACTCCCGTGTATCTGAGTTGAATACAGCGATTTCCAATGGCCTTCTTCAATCACAGTGTAGCTAGGTTCCAACTCTCATGTCCGAGTGGGTAGCAGACATCTGCCTCCCATGCATACACACTTCTGAGAGTTGAGCTTATGGCCTGTACCTCCACATCCAGCTTGCTGGTACCCTTGGTTTCTAAAAGGCCTAGGCTCGCAGTTTGACGGAAATGCTGGGAGAGGTAATTGTAATCTCCCGGCACACAAGACGAGTGCCTCCAAGCTCAATTCACGATATCCCAGTAATTCTTGTGGTAGACAGGTGCTACATACTAAGTTCCATATGTGAGAAGGTAGCTGAACGCCTTGTCCAAAAGCATCTTACTTCTGAGAGTTGAGCTCAGCCTCTGTCCCTCACAATTCCACACTGCCTGCAGAGTGAGTTTCACACGTCTTCACCAGAGACGATTGCCAGAGTCTTCTGAGTACAAGTTAACAATGCAGACCTGGAGGGTATCTCCAGGTGCAGTAGATTGGTAATCTTGGAACCTCCTGACTCAGAGTACTGCTACCTTCTCACTGCCATAGGAATGCAGCTAGTTGACAGATGGCTTCAAGACATGCTTCCCTGTGAGAGCTGAGGACAGGGCAGAACCCTCCCGCATCCTGCCTGACTGTAGGAGTAGCTGCTAACATCCTTATGTTAGTGCTGGGAGAGGTTGCGGGAAAAGCATGTGTGAGCACTGGGCCTGAACTCCCGTGTATCTGAGTTGAATACAGCTATTTCCAATGGCCTTCTTCAATCACAGTGTAGCTAGGTTCCAACTCCCATGTCCGAGTGGGTAGCAGACATCTGCCTCCCATGCATACACACTTCTCAGAGTTGAGCTTATTGCCTGTACCTCCACATCCAGCCTGCTGGTACCCTTGGCTTCTAAAAGGCCTAGGCTCGCTGTTTGACGGAAGTGTTGGGAGAGGTAATTGGAATCACCCGGCACACAAGACTAGTGCCTCCAAGCTCAGTCCAGCGATTTCCTAGTAATTCCTTTGGTATCCTTGTTCCACATACTAAGTTCCATACGTGAGAGGGTAGCTGAACGCCTTGTCCAAAAGCATCTTACTTCTGAGAGTTGAGCTCAGCCTCAGTCCCTCACAGTTCCACACTGCCTGCAGAGTGAGTTTCGCAGGTCTTCAGCAGAGACGTTTGCCAGAGGCTTCTGAGTCGCAGGGTAACAATGCAGAACTGGAGGGTATCCCCAGGTGCAGTAGACTCGTAATCTTGGAACCTCCTGACTCAGAATACTGCTACCTTCTCACTGCCATAGGAATGCAGCTAGTTGACAGCTGGCTTCAACACATGCTTCCCTGTGAGAGCTGAGGACAGGGTAGAACCCTCCCGCATCCTGCCTGACTGTAGGAGTAGCTGCTAACATCCTAATGTTAGTGGCTGGGAGAGGTTGCGGGAAAAGCATGTGTGAGCACTTTGCCTGAACTCCCGTGTATCTGAGTTGAATAGAGCGATTTCCATCGGGTTTCCTCAACCAGAGTGTAGCTAGGTTCCAAATCCCATGTACGAGCGGGTAGCAGACATCTGCCTCCCATGCATACACACTTCTGAGAGTTGAGCTTATGGCCTGTACCTCCACATCCAGACTGCTGGTACCCTTGGCTTCTAAAAGGCCTAGGCTCGCTGTTTGACGGAAGTGCTGGGAGATGTAATTGGAATCTCCCGGCACACAAGACAAGTGCCTCCAAGCTCAATTCACGATTTCCCAGTAATTCTTGTGGTAGACAGGTGCTACATACTAAGTTCCATATGTGAGAAGGTAGCTGAACGCCTTGTCCAAAAGCATCTTACTTCTGAGAGTTGAGCTCAGCCTCAGTCCCTCACAGTTCCACACTGCCTGCAGAGTGAGTTTCACACGTCTTCACCAGAGACGATTGCCAGAGGCTTCTGAGTACAAGTTAAGAATGCAGACCTGGAGGGTATCTCCAGGTGCAGTAGAGTGGTAATCTTGGAACCTCCTGACTCAGAGTACTGCTACCTTCTCACTGCCATAGGAATGCAGCTAGTTGACTGATGGCTTCAAGACATGCTTCCCTGTGTGAGCTGAGGACAGGGCAGAACCCTCCCGCATCCTGCCTGACTGTAGGAGTAGCTGCTAACATCCTTATGTTAGTGGCTGGGAGAGGTTGCGGGAAAAGCATGTGTGAGCACTGGGCCTGAACTCCCGTGTATCTGAGTTGAATACAGCGATTTCCTATGGCCTTCTTCAATCACAGTGTAGCTAGGTTCCAACTCCCATGTCCGAGAGGGTAGCAGACATCTGCCTCCCATGCATACACACTTCTGAGATTTGAGCTTATGGCCTGTACCTCCACATCCAGCCTGCTGGTACCCTTGGCTTCTAAAAGGCCTAGGCTCGCTGTTTGACGGAAGTGCTGGGAGAGGTAATTGGAATCTCCCGGCACACAAGACGAGTGCCTCCAAGCTCAATTCACAATTTCCCAGTAATTCTTGTGGTAGACAGGTGCTACATACTAAGTTCCATATGTGAGAAGGTAGCTGAACGCCTTGTCCAAAAGCATCTTACTTCTGAGAGTTGAGCTCAGCCTCAGTCCCTCACAGTTCCACACTGCCTGCAGAGTGAGTTTCACACGTCTTCACCAGAGACGATTGCCAGAGGCTTCTGAGTACAAGTTAACAATGCAGACCTGGAGGGTATCTCCAGGTGCAGTAGAGTGGTAATCCTGGAACCTCCTGACTCAGAGTACTGCTACCTTCTCACTGCCATAGGAATGCAGCTAGTTTACAGGTGGCTTCAAGACATGCTTCCCTGTGAGAGCTGAGGACAGGGCGAACCCTCCCGCATCCTGCCTGACTGTAGGAGTAGCTGCTAACTTCCTTATGTTAGTGGCTGGGAGAGGTTGTGGGAAAAGCATGTGTGAGCACTGGGCCTGAACTCCCGTGTATCTGAGTTGAATACAGCGATTTCCAATGGCCTTCTTCAATCACAGTGTAGCGAGGTTCCAACTCCCATGTCCGAGTGGGTAGCAGACATCTGCCTCCCATGCATACACACTTCTGAGAGTTGAGCTTATGGCCTGTACCTCCACAGCCCGCCTGCTGGTACCCTTGGCTTCTAAAAGGCCTAGGCTCGCTGTTTGACGGAAGTGTTGGGAGAGGTAATTGGAATCACCCGGCACACAAGACTATTGCATGCAAGCTCAGTCCAGCCATTTCGTAGTAATTCCTGTAGTAGACTGGTGCTACATACTAAGTTCCATATGTGAGAAGGTAGCTGAACGCCTTGTCCAAAAGCATCTTACTTCTGAGAGTTGAGCTCAGCCTCAGTCCCTCACAGTTCCACACTGCCTGCAGAGTGAGTTTCACACATCTTCACCAGAGACGATTGCCAGAGGCTTCTGAGAACAAGTTAACAATGCAGACCTGGAGGGTATCTCCAGGTGCAGTAGAGTGGTAATCCTGGAACCTCCTGACTCAGAGTACTGCTACATTCTCACTGCCATAGGAATGCAGCCAGTTGACAGCTGGCTTCAAGACATGCTTCCCTGTGAGAGCTGAGGACAGGGCAGAACCCTCCCGCATCCTACCTGACTGTGGGAGTAGCTGCTAACATCCTTATGTTATTGGCTAGGAGAGGTTGCGGGAAAAGCATGTGTGAGCACTGGGCCTGAAATCCCGTGAATCTGAGTTGAATACAGCGATTTCTAATGGCCTTCTTTCAATCACAGTGTAGCTAGGTTCCAACTCCAATGTCCGAGTGGGTAGCAGACATCTGCCTCCCATGCATACACACTTCTGAGTGTTGAGATTATGGCCTGTACCTCCACAGCCAGCCTGCAGGTACCCTTGGGTTCTAAAAGGCCTAGGCTCGCTGTTTGACGGAAGTGTTGGGAGAGGTAATTGGAATCACCCGGCACACAAGACTCTTGCCTTCCCAGCTCAGTCCAGCGATTTCCTAGTAATTCCTGTGGTACACTGGTGCTACATACTAAGTTCCATACGTGAGAGGGTAGTTGAACGCCTTGTCCAAAAGCATCTTACTTCTGAGAGTTGAGCTCAGCCTCAGTCCCTCACAGTTCCACACTGCCTGCAGAGTGAGTTTCGCAGGTCTTCAGCAGAGACTTTTGCCAGAGGCTTCTGAGACGCAGGGTAACAATGCAGACCTGGATGGTATCCCCAGGTGCAGTAGACTGGTAATCTTGGAACCTCCTGACTCAGAATACTGCTACCTTCTCACTGCCATAGGAATGCAGCTAGTTGACAGCTGGCTTCAAGACATGCTTCCCTGTGAGAGCTGAGGACAGGGCAGAACCCTCCCGCATCCTGCCTGACTGTAGGTGTAGCTGCTAACATCCTAATGTTAGTGGCTGGGAGAGGATGCGGGAAAAGCGTGTGTGAGCAGTGGCCTGAACTCCCGTGTATCTGAGTTGAATACAGCGATTTCCAACGGCTTTCCTCAACCAGAGTGTAGCTAGGTTCCAAATCCCATGTACGAGCGGGTAGCAGACATCTGCCTCCCATGCATACACACTTCTGAGAGTTGAGCTTATGGCCTGTACCTCCACATCCAGCCTGCTGGTACACTTGGCTTCTAAAAGCCCTAGGCTCGCTGTTTGACGGAAGTGTTGGGAGAGGTAATTGGAATCACCCGGCACACAAGACTAGTGCCTCCAAGCTCAATTCACGATTTCCCAGTAATTCTTGTGGTAGACAGGTGCTACATACTAAGTTCCATACGTGAGAAGGTAGCTGAACGCCTTGTCCAAAAACATCTTACTTCTGAGAGTTGAGCTCAACCTCAGTCCCTCACAGTTCCACACTGCCTGCAGAGTGAGTTTCCCAGGTCTTCAGCAGAGACATTTGCCAGAGGCTTCTGAGTACAAGTTAACAATGCAGACCTGGAGGGTATCTCCAGGTGCAGTAGAGTGGTAATCTTGGAACCTCCTGACTCAGAATACTGCTACCTTATCACTGCCATAGGAATGCAGCTAGTTGACAGCTGGCTTCAAGACATGCTTCCCTGTGAGAGCTGACGACAAGGCAGAACCCTCCCGCATCCTGCCTGACTGTAGTAGTAGCTGCTAACATCCTAATGTTAGTGGCTGGGAGAGGTTGAGGGAAAAGCATGTGTGAGCACTGGGCCTGAACTCCAGTGTATCTGAGTTGAATACAGCGATTTCCAACGGCTTTCCTCAACCAGAGTGTAGCTAGGTTCCAAATCCCATGTACGAGAGGGTAGCAGACATCTGCCTCCAATGCATAAACACTTCTGAGAGTTGAGCTTATGGCCTGTACCTCCACATCCAGCCTGCTGGTACCCTTGGCTTCTAAAAGGCCTAGGCTCGCTGTTTGACGGAAGTGCTGGGAGAGGTAATTGGAATCTCCTGGCACACAAGACGAGTGCCTCCAAGCTCAATTCACGATTTCCCAGTAATTCTTGTGGTAGACAGGTGCTACATAGTAAGTTCCATATGTGAGAAGGTAGCTGAACGCCTTGTCCAAAAGCAAATTACTTCTGAGAGTTGAGCTCAGCCTCAGTCCCTCACAGTTCCACACTGCCTGCAGAGTGAGTTTCACACGTCTTCACCAGAGACGATTGCCAGAGGCTTCTGAGTACAAGTTAACAATGCAGAACTGGAGGGTATCTCCAGGTGCAGTAGATTGGTAATCTTGGAACCTCCTGACTCAGAATACTGCTACCTTATCACTGCCATAGGAATGCAGCTAGTTGACAGCTGGCTTCAAGACATGCTTCCCTGTGAGAGCTGAGGACAGGGCAGAACCCTCCCGCATCCTGCCTGACTGTAGTAGTAGCTGCTAACATCCTAATGTTAGTGGCTGGGAGAGGTTGAGGGAAAAGCATGTGTGAGCACTGGGCCTGAACTCCAGTGTATCTGAGTTGAATACAGCGATTTCCAACGGCTTTCCTCAACCAGAGTGTAGCTAGGTTCCAAATCCCATGTACGAGAGGGTAGCAGACATCTGCCTCCCATGCATACACACTTCTGAGAGTTGAGCTTATGGCCTGTACCTCCACATCCAGCCTGCTGGTACACTTGGCTTCTAAAAGCCCTAGGCTCGCTGTTTGACGGAAGTGTTGGGAGAGGTAATTGGAATCACCCGGCACACAAGACTAGTGCCTCCAAGCTCAATTCACGATTTCCCAGTAATTCTTGTGGTAGACAGGTGCTACATACTAAGTTCCATACGTGAGAAGGTAGCTGAACACCTTGTCCAAAAACATCTTACTTCTGAGAGTTGAGCTCAGCCTCAGTCCGTCACAGTTCCACACTGCCTGCAGAGTGAGTTTCGCAGGTCTTCAGCAGAGACGTTTGCCAGAGGCTTCTGAGACGCAGGGTAACAATGCAGACCTGGAGGGTATCCCCAGGTACAGTAGACCGGTAATCTTGGAACCTCCTGACTGAGAATACTGCTACCTTCTCACTGCCATAAGAATGCAGCAGTTGACAGCTGGCTTCAAGACATGCTTCCCTGTGAGAGCTGAGGACAGGGCAGAACCCTCCCGCATCCTGCCTGACGGTAGGAGTAGCTGCTAACATCCTAATGTTAGTGGCTGGGAGAGGTTGCGGGAAAAGCATGTGTGAGCTCTGGGCCTGAACTCCCGTGTATCTGAGTTGAATACAGCGATTTCCAAAGGATTTCCTCAACCAGAGTGTAGCTAGGTTCCAACTCCCATGTCCGAGTGGGTAGCAGACATCTGCCTCCCATGTATACACACTTCTGAGAGTTGAGCTTATGGCCTGAACCTCCACATCCAGCCTGCTGGTACCCTTGGCTTCTAAAAGCCCTAGGCTCGCTGTTTGACGGAAGTGTTGGGAGAGGTAATTGGAATCACCCGTCACACAAGACTAGTGCCTCCAAGCACAGTCCAGCGATTTCCTAGTAATTCCTGTGGTACACTGGTGCTACATACTAAGTACCATACGTGAGAGGGTAGCTGAACGCCTTGTCCAAAAGCATCTTACTTCTGAGAGTTGAGCTCAGCCTCAGTCCCTCATAGTTCCACACTGCCTGCAGAGTGAGTTTCGCCGGTCTTCAGCAGAGACGTTTGCCAGAGGCTTCTGAGACGCAGGGTAACAATGCAGACCTAGAGGGTATCCCCAGGTGCAGTAGACTGGTAATCTTGGAACCTCCTGACTCTGAGTACTGCTACCTTCTCACTGCCATAGGAATGCAGCTAGTTGACAGCTGGCTTCTAGGCATGCTTCCCTGTGAGAGTTGAGTTCAGGTCACAACCATCCCGCATCCTGCCAGACTGTAGACAGAGCTGGTAACATCCTCATGTTAGTGACTTAGAGAGGTTGTGAGAAAAGCATGTGGAATCGTTGTGCCTAAACTCACGTGTATTTGAGTTGAATAGAGTGATTTCCAAACCTCTTTCTATCAAGTGTAGCTAGGTTTCAACTCCCATGTCCGAGTGGGTAGCAGACATCTGCCTCCCATGCATACACACTTCTGAGAGTTGAGCTTATGGCCTGTAACCCTACATCCTGCCTGCAGGTACCTTTCGCTTCCAAAAGGCCTAGGCTTGCTGTTTGACGGAAGTGTTGGGAGAGGTAATTGGAATCTCCCGGCACACAAGACGAGTGCCTCCAACCTCACTTCACGATTTCCCAGTAATTCTTCTGGTAGACAGGTGCTACATACTAAGTTCCATATGTGAGAAGGTAGCTGAACACCTTATCCAAAAGCATCTTACTTCTGAGAGTTGAGCTCACCCTCAGTCCCTCACAGTTCCACACTGCCTGCAGACTGAGTTTCACACGTCTTCACTAGAGACGTTTGCCAAAGGCTTGTGAGACGCAACTTAACAATGCATACCTGGGCGGTATCACCAGGTGCAGTAGATTGGTAATCTTTTAACCTCCTGACTCAGAATACTGCTACCTTCTCACTGCGATAAGAACGCAGCCTGTTGAGAGCTGACTTCTAGGCCTGCTTCCCTGTGAGAGCTGAGTTCAGGGCAGAACCCTCCCGCATCCTGCCTGACTGTAGACGTAGCTTCTAACATCCTAATGTTAGGTGCTGGTAGTGGTTTGGGGAATAACATGAGTAAGCATTGGGCCTGAACTCAAGTGGATGTGAGTTGAATACAGCGTTTTCTAATGGCCTTCTTCAATCAGATTGTAGCTAGGTTCCAACTCCCATGTACTAGTGCCTTGCATACATCTGCCTCCCATGCTTACTTCTGAGAGTTGAGCTCACGACCTGTACCTCAGCATCCTGCCTGCAGTTACCTTTCGCTTCTAAAAGGCCTAGACCTGCTGCGTGACGGAAGTGTTGGGAGAGGTCATTGGAGTCTCAAGGCACACAAGACTAGTGCCCCCAAGCTCAATCCAGATATTTCCTTGTAATTCCTGTGGTAGACTGGTGTTGCATACTAAGTTCCATATGTGAGAAGGTAGCTGAACGCCTTGTCCAAAAGCATCTTACTTCTGAGTTGAGCTCACCCTCAGTCCCTCACAGTTCCACACTGCCTGCAGAGTGAGTTTCGCACGTCTTCACCAGAGACGTTTGCCAAAGGTCTGAGACGCAACTTAACAATGCAGACCTGGACGGTATCTCCAGGTGCAGTAGAGTGGTAATCTTTGAAACTCCTGACTCAGAATACTGCTACATTCTCACTGCGATAAGAACGCAGCTAGTTGAGAGCTGGCTTCTAGGCCTGCTTCCCTGTGAGAGCTGAGGTCAGGCACAACCCTCCCGCATCCTGCATGACGGTAGACATAGCAGCTAACATCCTAATGTTAGGTACTGGTAGAGGTTTGGGGAATAGCATGAGTAAGCATTGGGCCTGAACACACGTGTATCTGAGTTGAATGCATCGTTTTCTAATGGCCTTCTTCAATCAGAGTGTTGCTAAGTTCCAACTCCCATGTACTCGTGCCTTGCAGATATCTGCCTCCCATGCTTACTTCTGAGAGTTGAGCTTATGGCCTGTACCTCAGCATCCTGCCTGCAGTTACCTTTCGCTTCTAAAGGCCTAGACTTGCTGCGTTACGGAAGTGTTGGGAGAGGTAATTGGAGTCTCCAGGCACACAAGACTAGTGCCTCCAAGCTCAATCCAGCGTTTTCATAGTAATTCCTGTGGTAGAATTACTATTCTATAGTAATTGCTATACTGGAATTGTGCTGCATACTAAGTTCCATATGTGAAAAGGTGTCTGAACGCCTTGTCCAAAAGCATCTTACTTCTGAGAGTTGAGCTCACCTTCAGTCTTTCACATTTCCACACTGTCTGCAGAGTGAGTTTCGCAGGTCTTCACCAGAGACGTTTGCCAAAGGCTTGTGAGATGCAATTTAACAATGTAGACCTGGGCGGTATCACCAGGTGCAGTAGAGTGGTCATCTTTTCACCTCCTGACTCTGAATACTGCTACCTTCTCACTGCGATAAGAACGCAGCTTGTTGAGAGCTGACTTCTAGGCCTGCTTCCCTGTGAGAGCTGAGGTCAGGGCAAATCCTCCCGCATCCTGCATGACTGTAGACGTAGCAGCTAACATCCTAATGTTAGTTGCTGGTAGAGGTTTGGGGAATAGCATGAGTAAGCAATGGGCGTGAACACACGTGTATCTGAGTTGAATACAGCGTTTTCTAATGGCCTTCTTCAATCAGAGTGTAGCTAGGTTCCAACATGCCTAAACGAGTGGGTAGCAGACATCTGCCTCTCATGCATACACACTTCTGAGAGTTGAGCTTTTGGCCTCTACATCCACATCCTGCCTGCAGGTACCCTTCGCTTCGAAAAGGCCTAAGCTTGCTGCGTGACGGAAGTGTTCGGAGAGGCAATTGGAGTCTCCAGGCACACAAGACTAGTGTCTGCAATCTAAATCCAGCGATTTCCTAGTAATTTCTGTGGTTGACTGGTGCTACATACTAAGTTCCATATGTGAGAAGGTAGATGAACGCCTTGTCCAAATGCATCTTACTTCTGAGAGTTGAGCTCACCCTCAGTCTCTCACAGTTCCACACTGCCTGCAGAGTGAGTTTCGCACGACTTCACCAGAGGCGTTTGCCAAAGCCTTATGAGACGCAACTTAAGAATTCAGACTTAGACCCTGTATCCAGGTGCAGCAGAGTGCTAATCTTGGAACCTACTGACTCAGAATACTGCTACCTTCTCACTGCCATAAGAACGCAGCTAGGTGAGAGCTGCTTTCTAGGCATGCTTCCCTGTGAGAGCTGAGTTCAGGGCAGAACCCTCCCGCATCCTGCCTGACTGTAGAGGTAGCTGCTAACATCCTTATGTTAGGTGCTGGGAGAGGTTGGGGGAATAGCATGAGTAAGCATTGCGCCTGAACACACGTGTATCTGAGTTGAATACAGCGTTTTCTAATGGCCTTCTTCAATCAGAGTGTAGCTAGGTTCCAACTCCCATGTACTAGTGCCTTGCAGACATCTGCCTCCCATGCTTACTTCTGAGAGTTGAGCTTACGGCCTGTACCTCAGCATCCTGCCTGCAGTTCCCTTTCGCTTCTTTTTTTTTTTTTTTTTTGTTTTTTTTTTCCCTTTCGCTTCTAAAAGGCCTAGACCTGCTGCGTGACGGAAGTGTTGGGAGAGGTAATTGGAGTCTCCAGGGACACAAGACTAGTGCCTCCAAGCTGAATCCAGCGATTTCCTAGTAATTCTTGTGGTAGACTGGTGCTGCATACTAAGAAACATATGTGAAAAAGTGGCTAAATGCCTTGTCCAAAAGCATCTTACTTCTGATAGTTGAGCTCACCCTCAGTCCCTCACAGTTCCTCACTGCCTGCAGAGTGAGTTTCGCACGCCTTCACCAGAGACGTTTGCCAAAGGCTTGTGAGACGCAACTTAACAATGCAGACCTGGGCGGTATCACCAGGTACAGTAGAGTGGTAATCTTTAACTTCCTTACTCAGAATACTGCTACCTTCTCACTACGATAAGAACGCAGCTTGTTGAGAGCTGACTTCTAGGCCTGCTTCCCTGTGAGAGCTGAGGTCAGGGCAGAACCCTCCCGCATCCTGCCTGTCTGTAGACGTAGCTGCTAACATCCTAATGTTAGTTGCTGGTAGAGGTTTGGGGAATAGCATGAGTAAGCATTGGGCCTGAACTCACATGTATGTGAGTTGAATACAGCGTTTTCCAATGGCCTTCTTCAATCAGAGTGTAGCTAGGTTCCAACCCCCATGCCCGATTGGGTAGCAGACATCTGTCTCCCATGCATACACACTTCTGAGAGTTGAGCTTATGGCCTGTACCTCCACATCTTGCCTGCAGGTACCCTGCGCTTCGAAAAGGCCTAAGCCTGCTGCGTGACGGAAGTGTTGGGAGAGGTAATTGTAGTCTCCCGGGTCACAAGACTAGTGCCTCCAAGCTCAATCCAGCGATTTCCTAGTAATTTCTGTGGTTGACTGGTGCTACATACTAAGTTCCATATGTGAGAAGGCAGCTGAACGCCTTGTCCAAAAGCATCTTACTTCTGAGAGTTGAGCACACCCTCCATCCCTCACAGTTCCACACTGCCTGCAGAGTGAGTTTCACACGTCTTCAACAGAGACGATTACCAGAGGCTTCTGAGACGCAGGGTAACAATGCAGACCTGGATCGTATCTCCAGGTGCAGTAGACTGGTAATCTTGAACCTCCTGACTTAGAGTACTGCTACCTTCTCACTGCCATAGGAATGCAGCTAGTTGACAGCTGGCTTCAAGACATGCTTCCCTGTGAGAGCTGAGGACAGGGCAGAACCCTCCCGCATCCTGCCTGACTGTAGGAGTAGCTGCTAACATCCTAATGTTAGTGGCTGGGAGAGGTTGCGGGAAAAGCATGTGTGAGCACTGGGCCTGAACTCCCGTGTATCTGAGTTGAATACAGCGATTTCCAATGGCCTTCTTCAATCACAGTGTAGCTAGTTTCCAACTCCCATGTCCGAGAGGGTAGCAGACATCTGCCTCCCATGCATACAAACTTCTGAGAGCTGAGCTTATATCCTGTACCTCCACATCCAGCCTGCTGGTACCCTTGGCTTCTAAAAGACCTAGGCTGGCTGTTTGAAGGAAGTGCTGGGAGAGGTAATTGGAATATCCCGGCACACAAGACGAGTGCCTCCAAGCTCAATTCACGATTTCCCAGTAATTCTTGTGGTAGACAGGTGCTACATACTAAGTTCCATATGTGAGAAGGTAGCTGAACGCCTTGTCCAAAAGCATCTTACTTCTGAGAGTTGAGCTCACCCTCAGTCCCTCACAGTTCCACACTGCCTGCAGAGTGAGTTTCACACGTCTTCACCGAGACGATTGCCAGAGGCTTCTGAGTACAAGTTAACAATGCAGACCTGGAGGGTATCTCCAGGTGCAGTAGAGTGGTAATCTTGGAACCTCCTGACTCAGAGTACTGCTACATTCTCACTGCCATAGGAATGCAGCCAGTTGACAGCTGGCTTCAAGACATGCTTCCCTGTGAGAGCTGAGGACAGGGCAGAACCCTCCCGCATCCTGCCTGACTGTAGGAGTAGCTGCTACCATCCTTATGTTATTGGCTGGGAGAGGTTGCGGGAAAAGCATGTGTGAGAACTGGGCCTGAACTCCCGTGTATCTGAGTTGAATACAGCGATTTCCAATGGCCTTCTTCAATCACAGTGTAGCTAGTTTCAAACTCCCATGTCCAGTGGGTAGCAGACATCTGCCTCCCATGCATACACACTTCTGAGAGTTGAGCTTATGGCCTGTAACCCTACATCCGGCCTGCTGGTACCCTTGGCTTCTAAAATGCCTAGACTCGCTGTTTGACGGAAGTGTTGGGAGAGGTAATTGGAATCACCCGGCACACAAGACTCGTCCCTCCAAGCTCAGTCCAGGGATTTCCTAGTAATTCCTCTGGTAGACTGTTGCTACATACTAAGTTCCATACGTGACAGGGTAGCAGAACGCCTTGTCCAAAAGCATCTTACTTCTGAGAGATGAGCTCAGCCTCAGTCCCTCACAGTTCCACACTGCCGGCAGAGTGAGTTTCGCAGGTCTTCAGCAGAGACGTTTACCAGAGGCTTCTGAGACGCAGGGTAATAATGCAGACCTGGAGGGTATCCCAAGGTGCAGTAGACTGGTAATCTTGGAACCTCCTCACTCAGAATACTGCTACCTTCTCACTGCCATAGGAATGCAGGTATTTGACAGCTGGCTTCAAGACATGCTTCCCTGTGAGAGCTGAGGACAGGGCAGAACCCTGCCGCATCCTGCCTGACTGTAGGAGTAGCTGCTAACATCCTAATGTTAGTGGCTGGGAGAGGTTGCGGGAAAAGCATGTGTGAGCACTGGGCCTGAACTCCCGTGTATCTAGGTTGAATACAGCGATTTCCAACGTCTTTCCTCAACCAGAGTGTAGCTAGGTTCCAAATCCCATGTACGAGCGGGTAGCAGACATCTGCCTCCCATGCATACACACTTCTGAGAGTTGAGCTTATGGCCTGTACCTCCACATCCAGCCTGCTGGTACCCTTGGCTTCTAAAAGGCCTAGGCTCGCTGTTTGACGGAAGTGCTGGGAAGGTAATTGGAATCTCCCGTCACACAAGACGAGTGCCTCCAAGCTTAATTCACAATTTCCCAGTAATTCTTGTGGTAGACAGGTGCTACATACTAAGTTCCATATGTGAGAAGGTAGCTGAACGCCTTGTCCAAAAGCATCTTACTTCTGAGAGTTGAGCTCAGCCTCAGTCCCTCACAGTACCACACTGCCTGCAGAGTGAGTTTCACACGTCTTCACCAGAGACGATTGCCAGAGGCTTCTGAGTACAAGTTAACAATGCAGACCTGGAGGGTATCTCCAGGTGCAGTAGAGTGGTAATCCTGGAACCTCCTGACTCAGAGTACTGCTACCTTCTCACTGCCATAGGAATGCAGCTAGTTGACAGCTGGCTTCAAGACATGCTTCCCTGTGAGAGCTGAGGACAGGGCAGAACCCTCCCGCATCCTGCCTGACTGTAGGAGTAGCTGCTAACTTCCTTATGTTATTGGCTGGGAGAGGTTGCGGGAAAAACATGTGTGAGCACTGGGCCTGAACTCCCGTGTATCTGAGTTGAATACAGCGATTTCCAATGGCCTTCTTCAATCACAGTGTAGCTAGGTTCCAACTCCCATGTCCGAGTGGGTAGCAGACATCTGCCTCCCATGCATACACACTTCTGAGAGTTGAGCTTATGGCCTGTACCTCCACAGCCCGCCTGCTGGAACCCTTGGCTTCTAAAAGGCCTAGGCTCGCTGTTTGACGGAAGTGTTGGGAGAGGTAATTGGAATCACCCGGCACACATGACTAGTGCCTGCAAGCTCAGTCCAGCTATTTCCTAGTAATTCCTGTAGTAGACTGGTGCTACATACTAAGTTCCATTTGTGAGAAGGTAGCTGAACGCCTTGTCCAAAAGCATCTTACTTCTGAGAGTTGAGCTCAGCCTCAGTCCCTCACTGTTCCACACTGCCTGCAGAGTGAGTTTCACACATCTTCACCAGAGACGATTGCCAGAGGCTTCTGAGAACAAGTTAACAATGCAGACCTGGAGGGTATCTCCAGGTGCAGTAGAGTGGTAATCCTGGAACCTCCTGACTCAGAGTACTGCTACCTTCTCACTGCCATAGGAATGCAGCCAGTTGAGAGCTGGCTTCAAGACATGCTTCCCTGTGAGAGCTGAGGACAGGGCAGAACCCTCCCGCATCCTGCCTGACTGTAGGAATAGCTGCTAACATCCTTATGTTATTGGCTGGGAGAGGTTGCGGAAAAAGCATGTGTGAGCACTGGGCCTGAACTCCCGTGTATCTGAGTTGAATACAGCGATTTCCAATGGCCTTCTTCAATCACAGTGTAGCTAGTTTCCAACTCCCATGTCCAGTGGGTAGCAGACATCTGCCTCCCATGCATACACACTTCTGAGAGTTGAGCTTATGGCCTGTAAACCTACATCCGGCCTGCTGGTACCCTTGGCTTCTAAAAGGCCTAGACTCGCTGTTTGACGGAAGTGCTGGGAGAGGTAATTGGAATCACCCGGCACACAAGACTAGTGCCACCAAGCTCAGTCCAGAGATTTCCTAGTAATTCCTGTGGTAGACTGGTGCTACATACTAAGTTCCATACGTGAGAGGGTAGCTGAACGCCTTGTCCAAAAGCATCTTACTTCTGAGAGTTGAGCTCAGCCTCAGTCCCTCACAGTTCCACACTGCCTGCAGAGTGAGTTTCGCAGGTCTTCAGCAGAGACGTTTGCCAGAGGCTTCTGAGAAGCAGGGTAACAATGCAGACCTGGAGGGTATCCCCAGGTGCAGTAGACTGGTAATCTTGGAACCTCCTGACTCAGAGTACTGCTACCTTCTCACTGCCACAGGAATGCAGCTAGTTGACAGCTGGCTTCAAGACATGCTTCCTTGTGAGAGCTGAGGACAGGGCAGAACCCTCCCGCATCCTACCTGACTGTAGGAGTAGCTGCTAACATCCTTATGTTATTGCCTAGGAGAGGTTGCGGGAAAAGCATGTGTGAGCACTGGGCCTGAAATCCCGTGAATCTGAGTTGAATACAGCGATTTCTAATGGCCTTCTTTCAATCACAGTGTAGCTAGGTTCCAACTCCAATGTCCGAGTGGGTAGCAGATATCTGCCTCCCATGAATACACACTTCTGAGTGTTGAGATTATGGCCTGTACCTCCACAGCCAGCCTGCAGGTACCCTTGGGTTCTAAAAGGCCTAGGCTCGCTGTTTGACGGAAGTGTTGGGAGAGGTAATTGGAATCACCCGGCTCACAAGACTAGTGCCTTCCCATCTCAGTCCAGCGATTTCCTAGTAATTCCTGTGGTACTCTGGTGCTACATACTAAGTTCCATACGTGAGAGGGTAGTTGAACGCCTTGTCCAAAAGCATCTTACTTCTGAGAGTTGAGCACAGCCTCAGTCCCTCACAGTTCCACACTGCCTGCAGAGTGAGTTTCGCAGGTCTTCAGCAGAGACGTTTGCCAGAGGCTTCTGAGACGCAGGGTAACAATGCAGACCTGGAGGGTATCCCCAGGTGCAGTAGACTGGTAATCTTGGAACCTCCTGACTCAGAATACTGCTACCTTCTCACTGCCATAGGAATGCAGCTAGTTGACAGCTGGCTTCAAGACATGCTTCCCTCTGAGAGCTGAGGACAGGGCAGAACTTTCCCGCATCCTGCCTGACTGTAGGAGTAGCTGCTAACATCCTAATGTTAGTGGCTGGGAGAGGATGCGGGAAAAGCGTGTGTGAGCACTAGGCCTGAACTCCCGTGTATCTGAGTTGAATACAGCGATTTCCAACGGCTTTCCACAACCAGAGTGTAGCTAGTTTCCAAATCCCATGTACGATCGGGCAGCAGACATCTGCCTCCCATGCATACACACCTCTGAGAGTTGAGCTTATGGCCTGTACATCCACATCCAGCCTGCTGGTACCCTTGGCTTCTAAAAGGCCTAGGCTCGCTGTTTGACGGAAGTGCTGGGAGAGGTAATTGGAATCTCCCGGCACACAAGACGAGTGCCTCCAAGCTCAATTTACGATTTCCCAGTAATTCTTGTGGTAGACAGGTGCTACATACTAAGTTCCATATGTGAGAAGGTAGCTGAACGCCTTGTCCAAAAGCATCTTACTTCTGAGAGTTGAGCTCACCCTCAGTCCCTCACACTTCCACACTGCCTGCAGAGTGAGTTTCACACGTCTTCACCAGAGACGATTGCCAGAGGCTTCTGAGTACAAGTTAACAATGCAGTCCTGGAGGGTATCCCCAGGTGCAGTAGAGTGGTAATCTTGGAACCTCCTGACTCAGAGTACTGCTACCATCTCACTGCCATAGGAATGCAGCTAGTTGACAGCTGGCTTCAAGACATGCTTCCCTGTGAGAGCTGAGGACAGGGCAGAACCCTCCCGCATCCTGCCTGACTGTAGGAGTCGCTGCTAACATCCTTATGTTAGTGGCTGGGAGAGGTTGCGGGAAAAGCATGTGTGAGCACTGGGCCTGAACTCCCGTGTATCTGAGTTGAATACAGCGATTTCCAATGGCCTTCTTCAATCACAGTGTAGCTAAGTTCCAACTCCCATGTCCGAGTGGGTAGCAGACATCTGCCTCCCATGCATACACACTTCTGAGAGTTGAGCTTATGGCCTGTACCTCCACAGCCAGCCTGCTGGTACCCTTGGCTTCTAAAAGGCCTAGGCTCGCTGTTTGACGGAAGTGCTGGCAGAGGTAATTGGAATCTCCCGGCACACAAGACGAGTGCCTCCAAGCTCAATTCACGATTTCCCACTAATTCTTGTGGTAGACAGGTGCTACATACTAAGTTTCATATGTGAGAATGTAGCTGAACGCCTTGTCCAAAAGTATCTTACTTCTGAGAGTTGAGCTAAGCCTCAGGCCCTCACAGTTCCATACTGCCTGCAGAGTGAGTTTGGCAGGTCTTCAACAGAGACGTTTGCCAGAGGCTTCTGAGACGCAGGGTAACAATGCAGACCTGGAGGGTATCCCCAGGTGCAGTAGACTGGTAATCTTGGAACCTCCTGACTCAGAGTACTGCTACCTTCTCACTGCCATAGGAATGCAGCTAGTTGACAGCTGGCTTCAAGACATGCTTCCCTGTGAGAGCTGAGGACAGGGCAGAACCCTCCCGTATCCTTCCTGACTGTAGTAGTAGCTGCTAACATCATAATGTTAGTGGCTGGGAGAGGTTGCGGGAAAAGCATGTGTGAGCACTGGGCCTGAATTCCCGTGTATCTGAGTTGAATACAGCGATTTCCAACGGCTTTCCTCAACCAGAGTGTAGCTAGGTTCCAAATCCCATGTACGAGCGGGTAGCAGACATCTGCCTCCCATGCATACACACTTCTGAGAGTTGAGCTTATGGCCTGTACCTCCACATCCAGCCTGCTGGTACCCTTGGCTTCTAAAAGGCCTAGGCTCGCTGTTTGACGGAAGTGCTGGGAGAGGTAATTGGAATCTCCCGGCACACAAGACGAGTGCCTCCAAGCTCAATTCACGATTTCCCAGTAATTCTTGTGGTAGACAGGTGCTACATACTAAGTTCCATATGTGAGAAGGTAGCTGAACGCCTTGTCCAAAAGCATCTTACTTCTGAGAGTTGAGCTCAGCCTCAGTCCCTCACAGTTCCACACTGCCTGCAGAGTGAGTTTCGCAGGTCTTCAGCAGAGACGTTTGCCAGAGGCTTCTGAGACGCAGGGTAATAATGCAGACCTGGAGGGTAACCCCAGGTGCAGTAGACTGGTAATCTTGGAACCTCCTGACTCAGAATACTGCTACCTTCTCACTGCCATAGGAATGCAGGTAGTTGACAGCTGGCTTCAAGACATGCTTCCCTGTGAGAGCTGAGGACAGGGCAGAACCCTGCCGCATCCTACCTGACTGTAGGAGTAGCTGCTAACATTCTAATGTTAGTGGCTGGGAGAGGTTGCGGGAAAAGCATGTGTGAGCACTGGGCCTGAACTCCCGTGTACTAGCTTGAATACAGCGATTTCCAACGGCTTTCCTCAACCAGAGTGTAGCTAGGTTCCAAATCCCGTGTACGAGCGGGTAGCAGACATCTGCCTCTCATGCATACACACTTCTGAGAGATGAGCTTATGGCCTGTACCTCCACATCCAGCCTGCTGGTACCCTTGGCTTCTAAAAGGCCTAGGCTCGCTGTTTGACGGAAGTGCTGGGAGAGGTAATTGGAATCTCCCGGCACACAAGACGAGTGCCTCCAAGCTCAATTCACAATTTCGCAGTAATTCTTGTGGTAGACAGGTGCTACATACTATGTTCCATATGTGAGGAGTTAGCTGAACGCCTTGTCCAAAAGCATCTTACTTCTGAGAGTTGAGCTCAGCCTCAGTCCCTCACAGTTCCACACTGCCTGCAGAGTGAGTTTCACATGTGTTCACCAGAGACGATTGCCAGAGGCTTCTGAGTACAAGTTAACAATGCAGACCTGGAGGGTATCTCCAGGTGCAGTAGAGTGGTAATCCTGGAACCTCCTGACTCAGAGTACTGCTACCTTCTCACTGCCATAGGAATGCAGCTAGTTGACAGCTGGCTTCAAGACATGCTTCCCTGTGAGAGCTGAGGACAGGGCAGAACCCTTCCGCATCCTGCCTGACTGTAGGAGTAGCTGCTAACTTCCTTATGTTAGTGGCTGGGAGAGGTTGCGGGAAAAGCATGTGTGAGCACTGGGCCTGAACTCCCGTGTATCTGAGTTGAATACAGCGATTTCCAATGGCCTTCTTCAATCACCGTGTAGCATGGTTCCAACTCCCATGTCCGAGTGGGTAGCAGACATCTGCCTCCCATGCATACACACTTCTGAGAGTTGAGCTTATGGCCTGTACCTCCACAGCCCGCCTGCTGGTACCCTTGGCTTCTAAAAGGCCTAGGCTCGCTGTTTGACGGAAGTGTTGGGAGAGGTAATTGGAATCACCCGGCACACAAGACTAGTGCCTGCAAGCTCAGTCCAGCGATTTCCTAGTAATTCCTGTAGTAGACTGGTGCTACATACTAAGTTCCATATGTGAGAAGGTAGCTGAACGCCTTCTCCAAAAGCATCTTACTTCTGAGAGTTGAGCTCAGCCTCAGTCCCTCACAGTTCCACACTGCCTGCAGAGTGAGTTTCACACATCTTCACCAGAGACGATTGCCAGAGGCTTCTGAGAACAAGTTAACAATGCAGATTGGAAGGTATCTCCAGGTGCAGTAGAGTGGTAATCCTGGAACCTCCTGACTCAGAGTACTGCTACCTTCTCACTTCCATAGGAATGCAGCCAGTTGACAGCTGGATTCACGACATGCTTCCCTGTGAGAGCTGAGGACAGGGCAGAACCCTCCCGCATCCTGCCTGACTGTAGGAACAGCTGCTAACATCCTTATGTTATTGGCTGGGAGAGGTTGCGGGAAAAGCATGTGTGAGCACTGGGCCTGAACTCCCGTGTATCTGAGTTGAATACAGCGATTTCCAATGGCCTTCTTCAATCACAGTGTAGCTAGTTTCCAACTCCCATGTCCAGTGGGTAGCAGACATCTGCCTCCCATGCATACACACTTCTGAGAGTTGAGCTTATGGCCTGTAACCCTACATCCGGCCTGCTGGTACCCTTGGCTTCTAAAATGCCTAGACTCGCTATTTGACGGAAGTGTTGTGAGAGGTAATTGGAATCACCCGGCACACAAGATTAGTGCCACCAAGCTCAGTCCAGCGATTTCCTAGTAATTCCTGCGGTAGACTGGTGCTACATACTAAGTTCCATACGTGAGAGGGTAGCTGAACGCCTTGTCCAAAAGCATCTTACTTCTGAGAGTTGAGCTCAGCCTCAGTCCCTCACAGTTCCACACTGCCTGCAGAGTGAGTTTCGCAGGTCTTCAGCAGAGACGTTTGCCAGAGGCTTCTGAGATGCAGGGTAACAATGCAGACCTGGAGGGTATCCCCAGGTGCAGTAGACTGGTAATCTTGGAACCTCCTGACTCAGAGTACTGCTACCTTCTCACTGCCACAGGAATGCAGCTAGTTGACAGCTGGCTTCAAGACATGCTTCCCTGTGAGAGCTGAGGTCAGGGCAGAACCGGCCCGCATCCTGCCTGACTGTAGGAGTAGCTGCTAACATCCTAATGTTAGTGGCTGTGAGAGGATGCGGGAAAAGCGTGTGTGAGCACTGGGCCTGAACTCCCGTGTATCTGAGTTGAATACAGCGATTTCCAACGGCTTTCCTCAACCAGAGTGTAGCTAGGTTCCAAATCCCATGTACGAGCGGGTAGCAGACATCTGCCTCCCATGCATACACACTTCTGAGGGTTGAGGTTATGGCCTGTACCTCCACATCCAGCCTGCTGGTACCCTTGGTTTCTAAAAGGCCTAGGCTCGCTGTGTGACGGAAGTGCTGGGAGAGGTAATTGGAATTTCCCGGCACACAAGACGAGTGCCTCCAAGCTCAATTCACGATTTCCCAGTAATTCTTGCGGTAGACAGGTGCTACATACTAAGTTCCATATGTGAGAAGGTAGCTGAACGCCTTGTCCAAAAGCATCTTACTTCTGAGAGTTTAGCTCAGCCTCAGTCCCTCACAGATCCACACTGCCTGCAGAGTGAGTTTCACACGTCTTCACCAGAGACGATTGCCAGAGACTTCTGAGTACAAGTTAACAATGCAGACCTGGAGGGTATCTCCAGGTGCAGTAGAGTGGTAATCTTGGAACCTCCTGACTCAGAATACTGCTACCTTCTCACTGCCATAGGAATGCAGCTAGTTGACAGCTGGCTTCAAGACATGCTTCCCTGTGAGAGCTGAGGACAGGGCAGAACCCTCCCGCATCCTGCCTGACTGTAGGAGTAGCTGCTAACATCCTAATGTTAGTGGCTGGGAGAGGTTGAGGGAAAAGCATGTGTGAGCACTGGGCCTGAACTCCAGTGTATCTGAGTTGAATACAGCGATTTCCAACGGCTTTCCTCAACCAGAGTGTAGCTAGGTTCCAAATCCCATGTACGAGCGGGTAGCAGACATCTGCCTCCCACGCATACACACTTCTGAGAGTTGAGTTTATGGCCTGTACCTCAACATCCAGCCTGCTGGTACCCTTGGCTTCTAAAAGGCCTAGGCTCGCTGTTTTACGGAAGTGTTGGGAGAGGTAATTGGAATCACCCGGCACACAAGACTAGTCCCTCCAAGCTCAGTCCAGCGATTTCCTAGTAATTCCTGTGGTAGACTGGTGCTACATACTAAGTTCCATACGTGAGAGGGTAGCTGAACGCCTTGTCCAAAAGCATCTTACTTCTGAGAGTTGAGCTCAGCCTCAGTCCCTCATAGTTCCACACTGCCTGCAGAGTGAGTTTCGCCGGTCTTCAGCAGAGACTTTTGCCAGAGGCTTCTGAGACTCAGGGTAACAATGCAGACCTGGAGGGTATCCCCAGGTGCAGTAGACTGGTAATCTTTTAACCTCCTGACTCAGAATACTGCTACCTTCTCACTGTCATAGGAATGCAGCTAGTTGACAGCTGGCTTCAAGACATGCTTCCCTGTGAGAGCTGAGGTCAGGGAAGAACCGTCCCGCATCCTGCCTGACTGTAGGAGTAGCTGCTAACATCCTAATGTTAGTGGCTGGGAGAGGATGCGGGAAAAGCATGTGTGAGCACTGGGCCTGAACTCCCGTGTATCTGAGTTGAATACAGCGATTTCCAACGGCTTTCCTCAACCAGAGTGTAGCTAGGTTCCAAATCCCATGTACGAGCGGGAAGCAGACATCTGCCTCCCATGCATACACACTTCTGAGAGTTGAGCTTATGGCCTGTACCTCCACATCCAGCCTGCTGGTACCCTTGGCTTCTAAAAGGCCTAGGCTCGCTGTTTGACGGAAGTGCTGGGAGAGGTAATTGGAATTTCCCGGCACACAAGACGAGTGCCTCCAAGCTCAATTCACGATTTCCCAGTAATTCTTGTGGTAGACAGGTGCTACATACTAAGTTCCATATGTGAGAAGGAAGCTGAACGCCTTGTCCAAAAGCATCTTACTTCTGAGAGTTTAGCTCAGCCTCAGTCCCTCACAGATCCACACTGCCTGCAGAGTGAGTTTCACACGTCTTCACCAGAGACGATTGCCAGAGACTTCTGAGTACAAGTTAACAATGCAGACCTGGAGGGTATCTCCAGGTGCAGTAGATTGGTAATCTTGGAACCTCCTGACTCAGAGTACTGCTACCTTCTCACTGCCATAGGAATGCAGCTAGTTGACAGCTGGCTTCAAGACATGCTTCCCTGTGAGAGCTGAGGACAGGGCAGAACCCTCCCGCATCCTGCCTGACTGTAGGAGTAGCTGCTAACATCCTTATTTTAGTGGCTGGGAGAGGTTGCGGGAAAAGCATGTGTGAGCACTGGGCCTGAACTCCCGTGTATCTGAGTTGAATACAGCGATTTCCAACGGCTTTCCTCAACCAGAGTGTAGCTATGATCCAAATACCATGTACGAGCGGGTAGCAGACATCTGCCTCCCATGCATACACACTTCTGAGAGTTGAGCTTATGGCCTGTACCTCCACAGCCAGCCTGCTGCTACCCTTGGCCTCTAAAAGGCCTTGGCTCGCTGTTTGACGGAAGTGCTGGGAGAGGTAATTGGAATCACCCGGCACACAAGACTAGTGCCTCCAAACTCAGTCCAGCGATTTCCTAGTAATTCCTGTGGTACACTGGTGCTACATACTAATTTTCATACGTGAGAAGGTAGCTGAACGCCTTGTCCAAAAGCATCTTACTTCTGAGAGTTGAGCTCAGCCTCAGTCCCTCACAGTTCCACACTGCCTGCAGAGTGAGTTTCGCAGGTCTTCAGCAGAGACGTTTGCCAGAGGCTTCTGAGACGCAGGGTAACAATGCAGACATGGAGGGTATCCCCAGGTGCAGTAGACTGGTAATCTTGGAACCTCCTGACTCAGAATACTGCTACCTTCTCACTGCCATAGGAATGCAGCCAGTTGACAGCTGGCTTCAAGACATGCTTCCCTGTGAGAGCTGAGGACAGGGCAGAACCCTCCCGCATCCTGCCTGACTGTAGGAGTAGCTGCTATCATCCTAATGTTAGTGGCTGGGAGAGGTTGCGGGAAAAGCATGTGTGAGCACTGGGCCTGAACTCCCGTGTATCTGAGTTGAATACAGCGATTTCCAATGGCCTTCTTCAATCACAGTGTAGCTAGTTTCCAACTCCCATGTCCGAGTGGGTAGCAGACATCTGCCTCCCATGCATACACACTTCTGAGAGTTGAGCTTATGGCCTGTACCTCCACATCCAGCCTGCTGGTACACTTGGCTTCTAAAAGGCCTAGGCTCGCTGTTTGACGGAAGTGCTGGGAGAGGTAATTGGAATCTCCCGGCACACAGGACGAGTGCCTCCAAGTTCAATTCACGATTTCCCAGTAATTCTTGTGGTAGACAGGTGCTACATACTAAATTCCATACGTGAGAGTGTAGCTGAACGCCTTGTCCAAAAGCATCTTACTTCTGAGAGTTGAGTTCAGCCTCAGTCCCTCACAGTTCCACACTGCCTGCAGAGTGAGTTTCGCAGGTCTTCAGCAGAGACGTTTGCCAGAGGCTTCTGAGACGCAGGGTAACAATGCAGACCTGGAGGGTATCCCCAGGTGCAGTAGACTGTTAATCTTGGAACCTCCTGACTCAGAATACTGCTACCTTCTCTCTGCCATCGGAATGCAGCTAGTTGACAGCTGGCTTCAAGGCATGATTCCCTGTGAGAGCTGAGGACAGGGCAGAACCCTACCGCATCCTGCCTGACTGTAGGAGTAGCTGCTAACATCCTTATTTTAGTGGCTCGGAGAGGTTGCGGGAAAAGCGTGTGTGAGCACTGGGCCTGAACTCCCGTCTATCTGAGTTGAATACAGCGATTTCCAACGGCTTTCCTCAACCAGAGTGTAGCTAGGATCCAAATCCCATGTACGAGCGGGTAGCAGACATCTGCCTCCCATGCATACACACTACTGAGAGTTGAGCTTATGGCCTGTACCTCCACATCCAGCCTGCTGGTACCCTTGGCCTCTAAAAGGCCTAGGCTCGCTGTTTGACGGAAGTGCTGGGAGAGGTAATTGGAATCACCCGGCACACAAGACTAGTGCCTCCAAGCTCAGTCCAGCGATTTCCTAGTAATTCCTGTGGTACACTGGTGCTACATACTAAGTTTCATACGTGAGAATGTAGCTGAACGCCTTGTCCAAAAGCATCTTACTTCTGAGAGTTGAATCAGCCTCAGTCCCTCACAGTTCCACACTGCCTGCAGAGTGAGTTTCCCAGGTCTTCAGCAGAGACTTTTGCCAGAGGCTTCTGAGACGCAGGGTAACAATGCAGACCTGGAGGGTATCCCCAGGTGCAGTAGACTGGTAATCTTGGAACCTCCTGACTCAGAATACTGCTACCTTCTCACTGCCATAGGAATGCAGCTAGTTGACAGCTGGCTTCAAGACATGCTTCCCTGTGAGAGCTGAGGACAGGGCAGAACCCTCCCGCATCCTGCCTGACTGTAGGAGTAGCTGCTAACATCCTAATGATAGTGGTTGGGAGAGGATGCGGGAAAAGCATGTGTGAGCACTGGGCCTGAACTCCCGTGTATCTGAGTTGAATACAGCGATTTCCAACGGCTTTCCTCAACCAGAGTGTGCTAGGTTCCAAATCCCATGTACGAGCGGGTAGCAGACATCTGCCTCCCATGCATACACACTTCTGAGAGTTGAGCTTATGGCCTGTACCTCCACATCCAGCCTGTTGGTACCCTTGGCTTCTAAAAGGCCTAGGCTCGCTGTTTGACGGAAGTGCTGGGAGAGGTAATTGGAATCTCCCGGCACACAAGACGAGTGCCTCCAAGCTCAATTCACGATTTCCCAGTAATTCTTGTGGTAGACAGGTGCTACATACTAAGTTCCATATGTGAGAAGGTAGCTGAACGCCTTGTCCAAAAGCATCTTACTTCTGAGAGTTGAGCTCACCCTCAGTCCCTCACAGTTCCACACTGCCTGCAGAGTGAGTTTCACACGTCTTCACCAGAGACGATTGCAAGAGGCTTCCGAATACAAGTTAACAATGCAGACCTGGAGGGTATCTCCAGGTGCAGTTGAGTGGTAATCTTGGAACCTCCTGACTCAGAGTACTGCTACCTTCTCACTGCCATAGGAATGCAGCTAGTTGACAGCTGGCTTCAAGACATGCTTCCCTGTGAGAGCTGAGGACAGGGCAGAACCCTCCCGCATCGTGCCTGACTGTAGGAGTAGCTGCTAACATCCTTATGTTAGTGGCTGGGAGAGGTTGCGGGAAAACCATGTGTGAGCACTGGGCCTCAACTCCCGTGTATCTGAGTTGAATACAGCGATTTCCAATGGCCTTCTTCAATCACAGTGTAGCTAGTTTCCAACTCCCGTGTCCGAGTGTGTAGCAGACATCTGCCTCCCATGCATACACACTTCTGAGAGTTGAGCTTATGGCCTCTACCTCCACAGCCAGCCTGCTGGTACCCTTGGCTTCTAAAAGGCCTAGGCTCGCTGTTTGACGGAAGTGCTGGGAGAGGTAATTGGAATCACCCGGCACACAAGACGAGTGCCTCCAAGCTCAATTCACGATTTCCCAGTAATTCTTGTGGTAGACAGGTGCTACATACTAAGTTCCATATGTGAGAAGGTAGCTGAACGCCTTGTCCAAAAGCATCTTACTTCTGAGAGTTGAGCTCACCCTCAGTCCTCACAGTTCCACACTGCCTGCAGAGTGAGTTTCACACGTCTTCACCAGAGATGATTGCAAGAGGCTTCCGAATACAAGTTAACAATGCAGACCTGGAGGGTATCTCCAGGTGCAGTTGAGTGGTAATCTTGGAACCTCCTGACTCAGAGTACTGCTACCTTCTCACTGCCATAGGAATGCAGCTAGTTGACAGCTGGCTTAAAGACATGCTTCCCTGTGAGAGCTGAGGACAGGGCAGAACCCTCCCGCATCGTGCCTGACTGTAGGAGGAGCTGCTAACATCCTTATGTTAGTGGCTGGGAGAGGTTGCGGGAAAACCATGTGTGAGCACTGGGCCTGAACTCCCGTGTATCTGAGTTGAATACAGCGATTTCCAATGGCCTTCTTCAATCACATTGTAGCTAGTTTCCAACTCCCGTGTCCGAGTGTGTAGCAGACATCTGCCTCCCATGCATAGACACTTCTGAGAGTTGAGCTTATGGCCTCTACCTCAACAGCCAGCCTGCTGGTACCCTTGGCTTCTAAAAGGCCTAGGCTCGCTGTTTGACGGAAGTGTTGGGAGAGGTAATTGGAATCTCCCGGCACACAAGACTAGTGCCTCCAAGCTCAGTCCAACGATTTCCTAGTAATTCCTGTGGTAGACTGGTGCTACATACTAAGTTCCATACTTGAGAGGGTAGCTGACCGCCTTGTCCAAAAGCATCTTACTTCTGAGAGTTGAGCTCAGCCTCAGGCCCTCACAGTTCCATACTGCCTGCAGAGTGAGTTTCGCAGGTCTACAGCAGAGACGTTTGCAAGAAGCTTCTGAGACGCAGGGTAACAATGCAGTCCTGGAGGGTATCCCCAGGTGCAGTAGACTGGTAATCTTGGAACCTCCTGACTCAGTGTACTGCTACCTTCTCACTGCCATAGGAATGCAGCTAGTTGAAAGCTGGCTTCAAGACATGCTTCCCTGTGAGAGCTGAGGACAGGGCCGAACCCTCCCGCATCCTGCCTGACTGTAGGAGTAGCTGCTAACATCCTAATGTTAGTGGCTGGGAGAGGATGCGGGAAAAGCGTGTGTGAGCACTGGGCCTGAACTCCCGTGTATCTGAGTTGAATACAGCGATTTCCAACGGCTTTCCTCAACCAGAGTGTAGCTAGGTTCCAAATCCCATGTACGAGCGGGAAGCAGACATCTGCCTCCCATGCATACACACTTCTGAGAGTTTAGCTTATGGCCTGTACCTCCACATCCAGCCTGCTCGTACCCTTGGCTTCTAAAAGGCCTAGGCTCGCTGTTTGACGGGAATGCTGGTTGGGGTAATTTGAATCTCCCGGCACAAAAGACAAGTGCCTCCAAGCTCAATATACGATTTCCCAGTAATTCTTGTGGTAGACAGGTGCTACATACTAAGTTCCATATGTGAGAAGGTAGCTGAACGTCTTGTCCAAAAGCATCTTACTTCTGAGAGTTGAGCTGGGCCTCAGTCCCTCACAGTTCCACACTGCCTGCAGAGTGAGTTTCGCAGGTCTTCAGCAGAGACGTTTGCCAGAGGCTTCTGAGACGCAGGGTAACAATGCAGACCTGGAGAGTACCCCAGGTGCAGTAGACTGGTAATCTTGGAACCTCCTGACTCAGAATACTGCTACCTTCTCACTGCCATAGGAATGCAGCTAGTTGACAGCTGGCTTCAAGACATGCTTCCCTGTGAGAGCTGAGGACAGGGCAGAAACCTCCCGCATCCTGCCTGACTGTAGGAGTAGCTGCTATCATCCTAATGTTAGTGGCTGGGAGAGGTTGCGGGAAAAGCATGTGTGAGCACTGGGCCTGAACTCCCGTGTATCTGAGTTGAATACAGCGATTTCCAACGGCTTTCCTCAACCAGAGTGTAGCTAGGACCCAAATCCCATGTACGAGCGGGTAACAGACATCTGCCTCCCATGCATACACACTTCTGAGAGTTGAGCTTATGGCCTGTACCTCCACATCCAGCCTGCTGGTACCCTTGGCTTCTAAAAGGCCTAGGCTCGCTGTTTGACGGAAGTGCTGGGAGAGGTAATTGGAATCTCCCGGCACACAAGACGAGTGCCTCCAAGCTCAATTCACGATTTCCCAGTAATTCTTGTGGTAGACAGGTGCTACATACTAAGTTCCATATGTGAGAAGGTTGCTGAACGCCTTCTCCAAAAACATCTTACTTCTGAGAGTTGAGCTCAGCCTCAGTCCCTCACAGTTCCACACTGCCTGCAGAGTGAGTTTCACACGTCTACACCAGAGAAGATAGCCAGAGGCTTCTGAGTACAAGTTAACAATGCAGACCTGGAGGGTATCTCCAGGTGCAGTAGAGTGGTAATCTTGGAACCTCCTGACTCAGAGTACTGCTACCTTCTCACTGCCATAGGAATGCAGCTAGTTGACAGCTGGCTTCAAGACATGCTTCCCTGTGAGAGCTGAGGACAGGGCAGAACCCTCCCGCATCCTGCCTGACTGTAGGAGTAGCTGCTAACACCCTAATATTAGTGGCTGGGAGAGGTTGCGGGAAAAGCATGTGTGAGCACTGGGCCTGAACTCCCGTGTATCTGAGTTGAATACAGCGATTTCCAACGGCTTTCCTCAACCAGAGTGTAGCTAGGTTCCAAATCCCATGTACGAGCGGGTAACAGACATCTGCCTCCCATGCATACACACTTCTGAGAGTTGAGCTTATGGCCTGTACCTCCACATCCAGCCTGCTGGTACCCTTGGCTTCTAAAAGGCCTAGGCTCGCTGTTTGACGGAAGTGCTGGGAGAGGTAATTGGAATCACCCGGCACACAAGACTAGTGCCTCCAAGCTCAGTCCATCGATTTCCCAGTAATTCTTGTGGTAGACAGGTGCTATATACTAAGTTCCATATGTGAGAAGGTAGCTGAACGCCTTGCCCAAAAGCATCTTACTTCTGAGAGTTGAGCTCAGCCTCAGTCCCTCACAGTTCCACACAGCCTGCAGAGTGAGTTTCACACGTCTTCACCAGAGACGATTACCAGAGGCTTCTGAGACGCAGGTTAACAATGCAGACCTGGAGGGTATCTTCAGGTGCAGTAGACTGGTAATCTTGGAACCTCCTGACTCAGAGAACTGCTACCTTCTCACTGCCATAGGAATGCAGCTAGTTGACAGCTGACTTCAAGACATGTTTCCTGTGAGAGCTGAGGACAGGGCAGAACCCTCCCGCATCCTGCCTGACTGTAGGAGTAGCCGCTAACATCCTAATATTAGTGGCTGGGAGATGTTGCGGGAAAAGCATGTGTGAGCACTGGGCCTGAACTCCCGTGTATCTGAGTTGAATACAGCAATTTCCAACGGCTTTCCTCAACCAGAGTGTAGATAGGTTCCAAATCCCATGTACGAGCGGATAACAGACATCTGCCTCCCATGCATACACACTTCTGAGAGTTGAGCTTATGGCCTGTACCTCCACATCCAGCCTGCTGGTACCCTTGGCTTCTAAAAGGCCTAGGCTCGCTGTTTGACGGAAGTGCTGGGAGAGTTAATTGGAATCACCCGGCACACAAAACTAGTGCCTCCAAGCTCAGTCCATCGATTTCCCAGTAATTCTTGTGGTAGACAGGTGCTACATACTAAGTTCCATATGTGAGAATGTAGCTGAACGCCTTGTCCAAAAGCATCTTACTTCTGAGAGTTGAGCTCACCCTCAGTCCCTCACAGTTCCACACTGCCTGCAGAGTGAGTTTCACACATCTTCACCAGAGAAGATTGCCAGAGGCTTCTGAGTACAAGTTAACAATGCAGACCTGGAGGGTATCTCCAGGTGCAGTAGAGTGGTAATCTTGGAACCTCCTGACTCAGAGTACTGCTACCTTCTCACTGCCATAGGAATGCAGCTAGTTGACAGATGGCTTCAAGACATGCTTCCCTGTGTGAGCTGAGGACAGGGCAGAACCCTCCCGCATCCTGCCTGACTGTAGGAGTAGCTGCTCACATCCTTATGTTAGTGGCTGGGAGAGGTTGCGGGAAAAGCATGTGTGAGCACTGGGCCTGAACTCCCGTGTATCTGAGTTGAATACAGCAATTTCCAATGGCCTTCTTCAATCACAGTGTAGCTAATTTCCAACTCCCATGTCCGAGTGGGTAGAAGCCATCTGCCTCCCATGCATACACACTTCTGAGAGTTGAGCTTATGGCCTGTACCTCCACATCCTGCCTGCTGTTACCCTTGGCTTCTAAAAGGCCTAGGTTCGCTGTTTGACGGAAGTGTTGGGAGAGGTAATTGGAATCACCCGGCAAACAAGACTAGTGCCTCCAAGCTCAGTCCAGCGATTTCCTAGTAAATCCTGTGGTACACTGGTGCTACATACTAAGTTCCATACGTGAGAGGGTAGCTGAACGCCTTGTCCAAAAGCATCTTACTTCCAAGAGTTGAGCTCAGCCTCAGTCCCTCACAGTTCCACACTGCGTGCAGAGTGAGTTTCGCAGGTCTTCAGCAGAGACGTTTGCCAGAGGCTTCTGAGACTCACGGTAAAAATGGAGACCTGGAGGGTATCTCCAGGTGCAGTAGAGTGGTAATCTTGGAACCTCCTGACTCAGAGTACTGCTACCTTCTCACTGCCATAGGAATGCAGCTAGTTGACAGATGACTTCAAGACATGCTTCCCTGTGAGAGCTGAGGACAGGGCAGAACCCTCCCGCATCCTGCCTGACTGTAGGAGTAGCTGCTAACACCCTAATATTAGTGGCTGGGAGAGGTTGCGGGAAAAGCATGTGTGAGCACTGGGCCTGAACTCCCGTGTATCTGAGTTGAATACAGCGATTTCCAACGGCTTTCCTCAACCAGAGTGTAGCTAGGTTCCAAATCCCATGTACGAGCGGGTAACAGACATCTGCCTCCCATGCATACACACTTCTGAGAGTTGAGCTTATGGCCTGTACCTCCACATCCAGCCTGCTGGTACCCTTGGCTTCTAAAAGGCCTAGGCTCGCTGTTTGACGGAAGTGCTGGGAGAGGTAATTGGAATCACCAGGCACACAAGACTAGTGCCTCCAAGCTCAGTCCATCGATTTCCCAGTAATTCTTGTGGTAGACAGGTGCTATATACTAAGTTCCATATGTGAGAAGGTAGCTGAACGCCTTGTCCAAAAGCATCTTACTTCTGAGAGTTGAGCTCAGCCTCAGTCCCTCACAGTTCCACACAGCCTGCAGAGTGAGTTTCACACGTCTTCACCAGAGACGATTACCAGAGGCTTCTGAGACGCAGGTTAACAATGCAGACCTGGAGGGTATCTTCAGGTGCAGTAGACTGGTAATCTTGGAACCTCCTGACTCAGAGAACTGCTACCTTCTCACTGCCATAGGAATGCAGCTAGTTGACAGCTGACTTCAAGACATGTTTCCTGTGAGAGCTGAGGACAGGGCAGAACCCTCCCGCATCCTGCCTGACTGTAGGAGTAGCCGCTAACATCCTAATATTAGTGGCTGGGAGATGTTGCGGGAAAAGCATGTGTGAGCACTGGGCCTGAACTCCCGTGTATCTGAGTTGAATACAGCGATTTCCAACGGCTTTCCTCAACCAGAGTGTAGATAGGTTCCAAATCCCATGTACGAGCGGATAACAGACATCTGCCTCCCATGCATACACACTTCTGAGAGTTGAGCTTATGGCCTGTACCTCCACATCCAGCCTGCTGGTACCCTTGGCTTCTAAAAGGCCTAGGCTCGCTGTTTGACGGAAGTGCTGGGAGAGTTAATTGGAATCACCCGGCACACAAAACTAGTGCCTCCAAGCTCAGTCCATCGATTTCCCAGTAATTCTTGTGGTAGACAGGTGCTACATACTAAGTTCCATATGTGAGAATGTAGCTGAACGCCTTGTCCAAAAGCATCTTACTTCTGAGAGTTGAGCTCACCCTCGGTCCCTCACAGTTCCACACTGCCTGCAGAGTGAGTTTCACACATCTTCACCAGAGAAGATTGCCAGAGGCTTCTGAGTACAAGTTAACAATGCAGACCTGGAGGGTATCTCCAGGTGCAGTAGAGTGGTAATCTTGGAACCTCCTGACTCAGAGTACTGCTACCTTCTCACTGCCATAGGAATGCAGCTAGTTGACAGATGGCTTCAAGACATGCTTCCCTGTGTGAGCTGAGGACAGGGCAGAACCCTCCCGCATCCTGCCTGACTGTAGGAGTAGCTGCTAACATCCTTATGTTAGTGGCTGGGAGAGGTTGCGGGAAAAGCATGTGTGAGCACTGGGCCTGAACTCCCGTGTATCTGAGTTGAATACAGCAATTTCCAATGGCCTTCTTCAATCACAGTGTAGCTAATTTCCAACTCCCATGTCCGAGTGGGTAGAAGCCATCTGCCTCCCATGCATACACACTTCTGAGAGTTGAGCTTATGGCCTGTACCTCCACATCCTGCCTGCTGTTACCCTTGGCTTCTAAAAGGCCTAGGTTCGCTGTTTGACGGAAGTGTTGGGAGAGGTAATTGGAATCACCCGGCAAACAAGACTAGTGCCTCCAAGCTCAGTCCAGCGATTTCCTAGTAAATCCTGTGGTACACTGGTGCTACATACTAAGTTCCATACGTGAGAGGGTAGCTGAACGCCTTGTCCAAAAGCATCTTACTTCCAAGAGTTGAGCTCAGCCTCAGTCCCTCACAGTTCCACACTGCGTGCAGAGTGAGTTTCGCAGGTCTTCAGCAGAGACGTTTGCCAGAGGCTTCTGAGACTCACGGTAAAAATGGAGACCTGGAGGGTATCTCCAGGTGCAGTAGAGTGGTAATCTTGGAACCTCCTGACTCAGAGTACTGCTACCTTCTCACTGCCATAGGAATGCAGCTAGTTGACAGCTGGCTTCAAGACATGCTTCCCTGTGAGAGCTGAGGACAGGGCAGAACCCTCCCGCATCCTGCCTGACTGTAGGAGTAGCTGCTAACATCCTAATGTTAGTGGCTGGGAGAGGTTGCGGGAAAAGCATGTGTGAGCTCTGGGCCTGAACTCCCGTGTATCTGAGTTGAATACAGCGATTTCCAATGGCTTTCCTCAACCAGAGTGTAGCTAGGTTCCAAATCGCATGTACGAGCGGGTAGCAGACATCTGCCTCCCATGCATACACACTTCTGAGAGTTGAGCTTATGGCCTGAACCTCCACATCCAGCCTGCTGGTACCCTTGGCTTCTAAAAGGCCCAGGCTCGCTGTTTGACGGAAGTGCTGGGAGAGGTAATTGGAATCTCCCGGCACACAAGACGAGTGCCTCCAAGCTCAATTCACGATTTCCCAGTAATTCTTGTGGTAGACAGGTGCTACATACTAAGTTCCATATGTGAGAAGGTAGCTGAACGCCTTGTCCAAAAACATCTTACTTCTTAGAGTTGAGCTCAGCCTCAGTCCCTCACAGTTCCACACTGCCTGCAGAGTGAGTTTCACACGTCTACACCAGAGACGATAGCCAGAGGCTTCTGAGTACAAGTTAACAATGCAGACCTGGAGGGTATCTCCAGGTGCAGTAGAGTGGTAATCTTGGAACCTCCTGACTCAGAGTACTGCTACCTTCTCACTGCCATAGGAATGCAGCTAGTTGACAGATGACTTCAAGACATGCTTCCCTGTGAGAGCTGAGGACAGGGCAGAACCCTCCCGCATCCTGCCTGACTGTAGGAGTAGCTGCTAACACCCTAATATTAGTGGCTGGGAGAGGTTGCGGGAAAAGCATGTGTGAGCACTGGGCCTGAACTCCCGTGTATCTGAGTTGAATACAGCGATTTCCAACGGCTTTCCTCAACCAGAGTGTAGCTAGGTTCCAAATCCCATGTACGAGCGGGTAACAGACATCTGCCTCCCATGCATACACACTTCTGAGAGTTGAGCTTATGGCCTGTACCTCCACATCCAGCCTGCTGGTACCCTTGGCTTCTAAAAGGCCTAGGCTCGCTGTTTGACGGAAGTGCTGGGAGAGGTAATTGGAATCACCCGGCACACAAGACTAGTGCCTCCAAGCTCAGTCCATCGATTTCCCAGTAATTCTTGTGGTAGACAGGTGCTATATACTAAGTTCCATATGTGAGAAGGTAGCTGAACGCCTTGTCCAAAAGCATCTTACTTCTGAGAGTTGAGCTCAGCCTCAGTCCCTCACAGTTCCACACAGCCTGCAGAGTGAGTTTCACACGTCTTCACCAGAGACGATTACCAGAGGCTTCTGAGACGCAGGTTAACAATGCAGACCTGGAGGGTATCTTCAGGTGCAGTAGACTGGTAATCTTGGAACCTCCTGACTCAGAGAACTGCTACCTTCTCACTGCCATAGGAATGCAGCTAGTTGACAGCTGACTTCAAGACATGTTTCCTGTGAGAGCTGAGGACAGGGCAGAACCCTCCCGCATCCTGCCTGACTGTAGGAGTAGCCGCTAACATCCTAATATTAGTGGCTGGGAGATGTTGCGGGAAAAGCATGTGTGAGCACTGGGCCTGAACTCCCGTGTATCTGAGTTGAATACAGCGATTTCCAACGGCTTTCCTCAACCAGAGTGTAGATAGGTTCCAAATCCCATGTACGAGCGGATAACAGACATCTGCCTCCCATGCATACACACTTCTGAGAGTTGAGCTTATGGCCTGTACCTCCACATCCAGCCTGCTGGTACCCTTGGCTTCTAAAAGGCCTAGGCTCGCTGTTTGACGGAAGTGCTGGGAGAGTTAATTGGAATCACCCGGCACACAAAACTAGTGCCTCCAAGCTCAGTCCATCGATTTCCCAGTAATTCTTGTGGTAGACAGGTGCTACATACTAAGTTCCATAGGTGAGAATGTAGCTGAACGCCTTGTCCAAAAGCATCTTACTTCTGAGAGTTGAGCTCACCCTCAGTCCCTCACAGTTCCACACTGCCTGCAGAGTGAGTTTCACACATCTTCACCAGAGAAGATTGCCAGAGGCTTCTGAGTACAAGTTAACAATGCAGACCTGGAGGGTATCTCCAGGTGCAGTAGAGTGGTAATCTTGGAACCTCCTGACTCAGAGTACTGCTACCTTCTCACTGCCATAGGAATGCAGCTAGTAGACAGATGGCTTCAAGACATGCTTCCCTGTGTGAGCTGAGGACAGGGCAGAACCCTCCCGCATCCTGCCTGACTGTAGGAGTAGCTGCTAACATCCTTATGTTAGTGGCTGGGAGAGGTTGCGGGAAAAGCATGTGTGAGCACTGGGCCTGAACTCCCGTGTATCTGAGTTGAATACAGCAATTTCCAATGGACTTCTTCAATCACAGTGTAGCTAATTTCCAACTCCCATGTCCGAGTGGGTAGAAGCCATCTGCCTCCCATGCATACACACTTCTGAGAGTTGAGCTTATGGCCTGTACCTCCACATCCTGCCTGCTGTTACCCTTGGCTTCTAAAAGCCTAGGTTCGCTGTTTGACGGAAGTGTTGGGAGAGGTAATTGGAATCACCCGGCAAACAAGACTAGTGCCTCCAAGCTCAGTCCAGCGATTTCCTAGTAAATCCTGTGGTACACTGGTGCTACATACTAAGTTCCATACGTGAGAGAGTAGCTGAACGCCTTGTCCAAAAGCATCTTACTTCCAAGAGTTGAGCTCAGCCTCAGTCCCTCACAGTTCCACACTGCGTGCAGAGTGAGTTTCGCAGGTCTTCAGCAGAGACGTTTGCCAGAGGCTTCTGAGACTCACGGTAAAAATGGAGACCTGGAGGGTATCTCCAGGTGCAGTAGAGTGGTAATCTTGGAACCTCCTGACTCAGAGTACTGCTACCTTCTCACTGCCATAGGAATGCAGCTAGTTGACAGATGACTTCAAGACATGCTTCCCTGTGAGAGCTGAGGACAGGGCAGAACCCTCCCGCATCCTGCCTGACTGTAGGAGTAGCTGCTAACACCCTAATATTAGTGGCTAGGAGAGGTTGCGGGAAAAGCATGTGTGAGCACTGGGCCTGAACTCCCGTGTATCTGAGTTGAATACAGCGATTTCCAACGGCTTTCCTCAACCAGAGTGTAGCTAGGTTCCAAATCCCATGTACGAGCGGGTAACAGACATCTGCCTCCTATTCATACACACTTCTGAGAGTTGAGCTTATGGCCTGTACCTCCACATCCAGCCTGCTGGTACCCTTGGCTTCTAAAAGGCCTAGGCTCGCTGTTTGACGGACGTGCTGGGAGAGGTAATTGGAATCACCCGGCACACAAGACTAGTGCCTCCAAGCTCAGTCCATCGATTTCCCAGTAATTCTTGTGGTAGACAGGTGCTACATACTAAGTTACATATGTGAGAAGGTAGCTGAACGCCTTGTCCAAAAGCATCTTACTTCTGAGAGTTGAGCTCAGCCTCAGTCCCTGACAGTTCCACACTGCCTGCAGAGTGAGTTTCACACGTCTTCACCAGAGACGATTACCAGAGGCTTCTGAGACGCAGGGTAACAATGCAGACCTGGAGGGTATCTCCAGGTGCAGTAGAGTGGTAATCTTGGAACCTCCTGACTCAGAGTACTGCTACCTTCTCACTGCCATAGGAATGCAGCTCGTTGACAGCTGACTTCAAGACATGTTTCCTGTGAGAGCTGAGGACAGGGCAGAACCCTCCCGCATGCTGCCTGACTGTAGGAGTAGCTGCTAACATCCTAATGATAGTGGCTGGGAGAGGTTGCGGGAAAAGCGTGTGTGAGCACTGGGCCTGAACTCCCGTGTATCTGATTAGAATACAGCGATTTCCAATGGCCTTCTTCAATCACAGTGTAGCTAGTTTCCAACTCCCATGTCCGAGAGGGTAGCAGACATCTGCCTCCCATGCATACACACTTCTGAGAGTTGAGCTTATGGCCTGTACCTCCACATCCAGCCTGCTGGTACCCTTGGCTTCTAAAAGGCCTAGGCTCGCTGTTTGACGGAAGTGCTGGGTGAGGTAATTGGAATCTCCCGGCACACAAGACTAGTGCCTCCAAGCTCAATATACGATTTCCCAGTAATTCTTCTGGTAGACAGGTGCTACATACTAAGTTCCATATGTGAGAATGTAGCTGAACGCCTTTTCCAAAAGCATCTTACTTCTGAGAGTTGAGCTCACCCTCAGTCCCTCACAGTTCCACACTGCCTGCAGAGTGAGTTTCACACATCTTCACCAGAGACGATTGCCAGAGGCTTCTGAGTACAAGTTAACAATGCAGACCTGGAGGGTATCTCCAGGTGCAGTAGAGTGGTAATCTTGGAACCTCCTGACTCAGAGTACTGCTACCTTCTCACTGCCATAGGAATGCAGCTAGTTGACAGATGGCTTCAAGACATGCTTCCCTGTGTGAGCTGAGGACAGGGCAGAACCCTCCCGCATCCTGCCTGACTGTAGGAGTAGCTGCTAACATCCTTATGTTATTGGCTGGGAGAGGTTGCGGGAAAAGCATGTGTGAGCACTGTGCCTGAACTCCCGTGTATCTGAGTTGAATACAGCAATTTCCAATGGCCTTCTTCAATCACAGTGTAGCTAATTTCCAACTCCCATGTCCGAGTGGGTAGAAGCCATCTGCCTCCCATGCATACACACTTCTGAGAGTTGAGCTTATGGCCTGTACCTCCACATCCTGCCTGCTGTTACCCTTGGCTTCTAAAAGGCCTAGGTTCGCTGTTTGACGGAAGTGTTGGGAGAGGTAATTGGAATCACCCGGCACACAAGACTAGTGCCTCCAAGCTCAGTCCAGCGATTTCCTAGTAATTCCTGTGGTACACAGGTGCTACATACTAAGTTCCATACGTGAGAGGGTAGCTGAACGCCTTGTGCAAAAGCATCTTACTTCTGAGAGTTGAGCTCAGCCTCAGTCCCTCACAGTTATACACTGCCTGCAGAGTGAGTTTCGCAGGTCTTCAGCAGAGACGTTTGCCAGAGGCTTCTGAGACGCAGGGTAACAATGCAGACCTGGAGGGTATCCCCAGGTGCAGTAGACTGGTAATCTTGGAACCTCCTGACTCAGAATACTGCTACATTCTCACTGCCATAGGAATGCAGCTAGTTGACAGCTAGCTTCAAGAAATGCTTCCCTGTGAGAGCTGAGGACAGGGCAGAACCCTCCCGCATCCTGCCTGACTGTAGGAGTAGCTGCTAACATCCTAATGTTAGTGGCTGGGAGAGATTGCGGGAAAAGCATGTGTGAGCACTGGGCCTGAACTCCCGTGTATCTGAGTTGAATACAGCGATTTCAAAGGCTTTCCTCAACCAGAGTGTAGCTAGGGTCCAAATCCCATGTACGAGCGGGTAGCAGACATCTGCCTCCCATGCATACACACTTCTGAGAGTTGAGCTTATGGCCTCTACCTCCACATCCAGCCTGCTGGTACCCTTGGCTTCTAAAAGGCCTAAGCTCGCTGTTTGACGGAAGTGTTGGGAGAGGTAATTGTAATCACCCGGCACACAAGACTAGTGCCTCCAAGCTCAATTCACGATTTCCCAGTAATTCTTGTGGTAGACAGGTGCTACATACTAAGTTCCATATGTGAGAAGGTAGCTGAACGCCTTGTCCAAAAGCATCTTACTTCTGAGAGTTGAGCTCAGCCTCAGTCCCTCACAGTTCCACACTGCCTGCAGAGTGAGTTTCGCAGGTCTTCAGCAGAGACGTTTGCCAGAGGCTTCTGAGACGCAGGGTAACAATGCAGACCTGGAGAGTATCCCCAGGTGCAGTAGACTGGTAATCTTGGAACCTCCTGACTCAGAATACTGCTACATTCTCACTGCCATAGGAATGCAGCTAGTTGACAGCTGGCTTCAAGACATGCTTCCCTGTGAGAGCTGAGGACAGGGCAGAACCCTCCCGCATCCTGCCTGATTGTAGGAGTAGCTGCTAACATCCTAAAGTTAGTGGCTGGGAGAGGTTGCGGGAAAAGCATGTGTGAGCACTGGGCCTGAACTCCCGTGTATCTGAGTTGAATACAGCGATTTCCAATGGCCTTCTTCAATCACAGTGTAGCTAGGTTCCAACTCCCATGTCCGAGTGGGTAGCAGACATCTGCCTCCCATGCATACACGCTTCTGAGAGTTGAGCTTATGGCCTGTACCTCCACATCCAGCCTGCTGGTACCCTTGGCTTCTAAAAGGCCTAGGCTCGCTGTTTGACGGAAGTGTTGGGAGAGGTAATTGGAATCACCCGGCACACAAGACGAGTTCCTCCAAGCTCAGTCCAGCGATTTCCTAGTAATTCCTGTGGTACACTGGTGCTACATACTAAGTTCCATACATGAGAGGGTAGCTGAACGCCTTGTCCAAAAGCATCTTACTTCTGAGAGTTGAGCTCAGCCTCAGTCCCTCACAGTTCCACACTGCCTGCAGAGTGAGTTTCGCAGGTCTTCAGCAGAGACGTTTGCCAGAGCCTTCTGAGACGCAGGGTAACAATGCAGACCTGGAGGGTATCCCCAGGTGCAGTAGACTGGTAATCTTGGAACCTCCTGACTGAGAATACTGCTACCTTCTCACTGCCATAGGAATGCAGCTAGTTGACAGCTGGCTTCAAGACATGCTTCCCTGTGAGAGCTGAGGACAGGGCAGAACCCTCCCACATCCTGCCTGACTGTAGGAGTAGCTGCTAACATCCTAATATTAGTAGCTGGGAGAGGTTGCGGGAAAAGCTTGTGTGAGCTCTGGGCCTGAACTCCCGTGTATCTGAGTTGAATACAGCGATTTCCAACGGCTTTCCTCAACCAGAGTGTAGCTAGGTTCCAAATCCCATGTACGAGCGGGTAGCAGACATCTGCCTCCCATGCATACACACTTCTGAGAGTTGAGCTTATGGCCTGTACCTCCACATCCAGCCTGCTGGTACCCTTGGCTTCTAAAAGGCCTAGGCTCGCTGTTTGACGGAAGCGTTGGGATAGGTAATTGAAATCACCCGGCACACAAGACTAGTGTCTCCAACCTCAGTTCACGATTTCCCAGTAATTCTTGTGGTAGACAGGTGCTACATACTAAGTTCCATACGTGAGAAGTTAGCTGAACTCCTTGTCCAAAAGCATCTTACTTCTGAGAGTTGAGCTCAGCCTCAGTCCCTCACAGTTCCACACTGCCTGCAGAGTGAGTTTCGCAGGTCTTCAGCAGAGACGATTGCAGAGGCTTCTGAGTACAAGTTAACAATGCAGACCTGGAGGGTATCTCCAGGTGCAGTAGAGTGGTAATCTTGGAACCTCCTGACTCAGAATACTGCTACCTTCTCACTGCCATAGGAATGCAGCTAGTTGACAGCTGGCTTCAAGACATGCTTCCCTGTGACAGCTGAGGACAGGGCAGAAACCTCCCGCATCCTGCCTGACTGTAGGAGTAGCTGCAAACATCCTAATGTTAGTGGCTGGGAGAGGTTGCGGGAAAAGCATGTGTGAGCACTGGGCCTGAACTCCCGTGTATCTGAGTTGAATACAGCGTTTTCCAACGGCTATCCACAACCAGAGTGTAGCTAGGTTCCAAATCCCATGTACGAGCGGGTAGCAGACATCTGCCTCCCATGCATACACACTTCTGAGAGTTGAGCTTATGGCCTGTACCTCCACATCCAGCCTGCTGGTACCCTTGGCTTCTAAAAGGCCTAGGCTCGCTGTTTGACGGAAGTGTTGGGAGAGGTATTTGGAATCACCCGGCATAGACTAGTGCCTCCAAGCTCAGTTCACGATTTCCCAGTAATTCTTGTGGTAGACAGGTGCTACATACTAAGTTCCATACGTGAGAAGGTAGCTGAACCCCTTGTCCAAAAGCATCTTACTTCTGAGAGTTGAGCTCAGCCTCAGTCCCTCACAGTTCCACACTGCCTGCAGAGTGAGTTTCGCAGGTCTTCAGCAGAGTCGATTGCCAGAGGCTTCTGAGTACAAGTTAACAATGCAGACCTGGAGGGTATCTCCAGGTGCAGTAGATTGGTAATCTTGGAAACTCCTGACTGGAATACTGCTACTTTCTCACTGCCATAGGAATGCAGTTAGTTGACACCTGGCTTCAAGACATGCTTCCCTGTGAGAGCTGAGGACAGGGCAGAACCCTCCCGCATCCTGCCTGACTGTAGGAGTAGCTGCTAACATCCTTATGTTAGTGGCTGGGAGAGGTTGCGGGAAAAGCATGTGTGAGCACTGGGCCTGAACTCCCGTGTATCTGACTTGAATACAGCGATTTCCAACGGCTTTCCTCAACCAGAGTGTAGCTAGACTCCAAATCCCATGTACGAGCGGGTAGCATACATCTGCCTCCCATGCATACACACTTCTGAGAGTTGAGCTTATGGCCTGTACCTCCACATCCAGCCTGCTGGTACCCTTGGCTTCTAAAAGGCCTAGGCTCGCTGTTTGACGGAAGTGTTGGGAGAGGTAATTGGAATCACCCGGCACACAAGAGTAGTGCCTCCAAGCTCAGTCCAGCGATTTCCTAGTAATTCCTGTGGTAGACTGGTGCTACATACAAAGTTCCATACGTGAGAGGATAGCTGAACGCCTTGTCAAAAGCATCTTACTTCTGAGAGTTGAGCTCAGCCTCAGTCCCTCACAGTTCCACACTGCCTGCAGAGTGAGTTTCGCAGGTCTTCAGCAGAGACGTTTGCCAGAGGCTTCTGAGACGCAGGGTAACAATGCAGACCTGGAGGGTATCCCCAGGTGCAGTAAACTGGTAATCTTGGAACCTCCTGACTCAGAATACTGCTACCTTCTCACTGCCATAGGAATGCAGCTAGTTGACAGCTGGCTTCAAGACATGCTTCCCTGTGAGAGCTGAGGACAGGGCAGAACCCTCCCGCATCCTGCCTGACTGTAGGAGTAGCTGCTAACATCCTAATGTTAGTGGCTGGGAGAGGTTGCGGGAAAAGCATGTGTGAGCACTGGGCCTGAACTCCCGTGTATCTGAGTTGAATACAGCGATTTCCAACGGCTTTCCTCAACCAGAGTGTAGCTAGGTTCCAAATCCCGTGTACGAGCGGTAGCAGACATCTGCCTCCCATGCATACACACTTCTGAGAGTTGAGCTTATGGCCTGTACCTCCACATCCAGCCTGCTGGTACCCTTGGCTTCTAAAAGGCCTAGGCTCGCTGTTTGACGGAAGTGTTGGGAGAGGTAATTGGAATCACCCGGCACACAAGACTAGTGTCTCCAACCTCAGTTCACGATTTCCCAGTAATTCTTGTGGTAGACAGGTGCTACATACTAAGTTACATACGTGAGAAGTTAGCTGAATTCCTTGTCCAAAAGCATCTTACTTCTGAGAGTTGAGCTCAGCCTCAGTCCCTCACAGTTCCACACTGCCTGCAGAGTGAGTTTCGCAGGTCTTCAGCAGAGACGATTGCAGAGGCTTCTGAGTACAAGTTAACAATGCAGACCTGGAGGGTATCTCCACTGCAAGAGTGGTAATCTTGGAACCTCCTGACTCAGAATACTGCTACCTTCTCACTGCCATAGGAATGCGGCTAGTTGACAGCTGGCTTCAAGACATGCTTCCCTGTGAGAGCTGAGGACAGGGCAGAAACCTCCCGCATCCTGCCTGACTGTAGGAGTAGCTGCTAACATCCTAATATTAGTGGCTGGGAGAGGTTGCGGGAAAAGCATGTGTGAGCACTGGGCCTGAACTCCCGTGTATCTGAGTTGAATACAGCGATTTCCAACGGCTATCCACAACCAGAGTGTAGCTAGGTTCCAAATCCCATGTAGGAGCGGGTAGCAGACATCTGCCTCCCATGCATACACACTTCTGAGAGTTGAGCTTATGGCCTGTACCTCCACATCCAGCCTGCTGGTACCCTTGGCTTCTAAAAGGCCTAGGCTCGCTTTTTGACGGAAGTGTTGGGAGAGGTAATTGGAATCACCCGGCACACAAGACTAGTGCCTCCAAGCTCAGTTCACGATTTCCCAGTAATTCTTGTGGTAGACAGGTGCTACATACTAAGTACCATACGTGAGAATGTAGCTGAACCCCTTGTCCAAAAGCATCTTACTTCTGAGAGTTGAGCTCAGCCTCAGTCCCTCACAGTTCCACACTGCCTGCAGAGTGAGTTTCGCAGGTCTTCAGCAGAGTCGATTGCCAGAGGCTTCTGAGTACAAGTTAACAATGCAGACCTGGAGGGTATCTCCAGGTGCAGTAGAGTGGTAATCCTGGAACCTCCTGACTAGAATACTGCTACCTTCTCACTGCCATAGGAATGCAGCTAGTTGACAGCTGGCTTCAAGACATGCTTCCCTGTGAGAGCTGAGGACAGGGCAGAACCCTCCCGCATCCTGCCTGACTCTAGGAGTAGCTGCTAACATCCTAATGTTAGTGGCTGGGAGAGGTTGCGGGAAAAGCATGTGTGAGCACTTGGCCTGAACTCCCGTGTATCTGAGTTGAATACAGCGATTTCCAACGGCTTTCCTCAACCAGAGTGTAGCTAGGTTCCAAATCCCGTGTACGAGCGGTAGCAGACATCTGCCTCCCATGCATACACACTTCTGAGAGTTGAGCTTATGGCCTGTACCTCCACATCCAGCCTGCTGGTACCCTTGGCTTCTAAAAGGCCTAGGCTCACTGTTTGACGGAAGTGCTGGGAGAGGTAATTGGAATCTCCCGCACACAAGACGAGTGCCTCCAAGCTCAATTCACGATTTCCCAGTAATTCTTGTGGTAGACAGGTGCTACATACTAAGTTCCATATGTGAGAAGGTAGCTGAACGCCTTGTCCAAAAGCATCTTACTTCTGAGAGTTGAGCACACCCTCAGTCCCTCACACTTCCACACTGCCTGTAGAGTGAGTTTCACACTTCTTCACCAGAGACGATTGCCAGAGGCTTCTGAGTACAAGTTAACAATGCAGACCTGGAGGGTATCTCCAGGTGCAGTAGAGTGGTAATCTTGGAACCTCCTGACTCAGAGTACTGCTACCTTCTCACTGCCATAGGAATGCAGCTAGTTGACAGCTGGCTTCAAGACATGCTTCCCTGTGAGAGCTGAGGACAGGGCAGAACCCTCCCGCATCCTGCCTGACTGTAGGAGTAGCTGCTAACATCCTTATGTTAGTGGCTGGGAGATGTTGCGGGAAAAGCATGTGTGAGCACTGTGCCTTAACTCCCGTGTATCTGAGTTGAATACAGCGATTTCCAATGGCCTTCTTCAATCACAGTGTAGCTAGGTTCTAACTCCCATGTCCGAGTGGGTAGCAGACATCTGCCTCCCATGCATACACACTTCTGAGAGTTGAGCTTATGGCCTGTACCTCCACATCCAGCCTGCTGGTACCCTTGGCTTCTAAAAGGCCTAGGCTCGCTGTTTGACGGAAGTGCTGGGAGAGGTAATTGGAATCACCCGGCACACAAGACTAGTGCCTCCAAGCTCAGTTCAGCGATTTCCTAGTAATTCCTGTGGTAGACTGGTGCTACATACTAAGTTCCATACGTGAGAGGGTAGCTGAACGCCTTGTCCAAAACCATCTTACTTCTGGGAGTTGAGCTCAGCCTCATTCCCTCACAGTTCCACACTGCCTGCGGAGTGAGTTTCGCAGGTCTTCAGCAGAGACGTTTGCCAGAGGCTTCTGAGACGCAGGGTAACAATGCAGACCTGGAGGGTATCCCCAGGTGCAGTCGACTGGTAATCTTGGAACCTCCTGACTCAGAATACTGCTACCTTCTCACTGCCATAGGAATGCAGCTAGTTGAAAGCTGGCTTCAAGACATGCTTCCCTGTGAGTAATGAGGACAGGGCAGAACCCTCCCGCATGCTGCCTGACTGTAGGAGTAGCTGCTAACATCCTAATGTTAGTGGCTGGGACAGGTTGCGGGAAAAGCATGTGTGAGCACTGGGCCTGAACTCCCGTGTATCTGAGTTGAATACAGCGATTTCCAACGGCTTTCCTCAACCAGAGTGTAGCTAGGTTCCAAATCCCATGTACGAGCGGGTAGCAGACATCTGTCTCCCATGCATACACATTTCTGAGAGTTGAGCTTATGGCCTGTACCTCCTCAGCCAGCCTGCTGGTACCCTTGGCTTCTAAAAGGCCTAGGCTCGCTGTTTGACGGAAGTGCTGGGAGAGGTAATTGGAATCACCCGGCACACAAGACTAATGCCTCCAAGCTCAGTTCAGCGATTTCCTAGTAATTCCTGTGGTAGACTGGTGCTACATACTAAGTTCCATACGTGAGAGGGTAGCTGAACGCCTTGTGCAAAAGCATCTTACTTCTGAGAGTTGAGCTCAGCCTCAGTCCCTCACAGTTCCACACTGCCTGCAGAGTGAGTTTCGCAGGTCTTCAGCAGAGACGTTTGCCAGAGGCTTCTGATACGCAGGGTAACAATGCAGACCTGGAGGGTATACCCAGGTGCAGTCGACTGGTAATCTTGGAACCTCCTGACTCAGAATACTGCTACCTTCTCACTGCCATAGGAATGCAGCTAGTTGACAGCTAGCTGGCTTCAAGACATGCCTCCCTGAGAGAGCTGAGGACAGGGCAGAACCCTCCTGCATGCTGCCTGACTGTAGGAGTAGCTGCTAACATCCTAATGTTAGTGGCTGGGAGAGGTTGCGGGAAAAGCATGTGTGACCACTGGGCCTGAACTCCCGTGTATCTGAGTTGAAAACAGCGATTTCCAACGGCTTTCCTCAACCAGAGTGTAGCTAGGTTACAAATCCCATGTACAAGCGGGTAGCAGACATCTGCCTCCCATGCATACACTTCTGAGAGTTGAGCATATGGCCTGTACCTCCACATCCAGCCTGCTGGTACCCTTGGCTTCTAAAAGGCCTAGGCTCGCTGTTTGACGGAAGTGCTGGGAGAGGTAATTGGAATCTCCCGGCACACAAGACGAGTGCCTCCAGCTCAATTCACGATTTCCCAGTAATTCTTGTGGTAGACAGGTGCTACATACTAAGTTCCATATGTGAGATGGTAGCTGAACGCCTTGTCCAAAAGCATCTTACTTCTGAGAGTTGAGCCCACCCTCAGTCCCTCACACTTCCACACTGCCTGCAGAGTGAGTTTCACACGTCTTCACCAGAGACGATTGCCAGAGGCTTCTGAGTACAAGTTAACAATGCAGACCTGGAGGGTATCTCCAGGTGCAGTAGAGTGGTAATCTTGGAACCTCCTGACTCAGAGTACTGCTACCTTCTCACTGCCATAGGAATGCAGCTAGTTGACAGCTGGCTTCAAGACATGCTTCCCTGTGAGAGCTGAGGACAGGGCAGAACCCTCCCGCATCCTGCCTGACTGTAGGAGTAGCTGCTAACATCCTAATGTTAGTGGCTGGGAGAGGTTGCGGGAAAAGCATGTGTGAGCACTGGGCCTGAACTCCCGTGTATCTGAGTTGAATACAGCGATTTCCAATGGCCTTCTTCAATCACAGTGTAGCTAGGTTCCAACTCCCATGTCCGAGTGGGTAGCAGACATCTGCCTCCCATGCATACACACTTCTGAGAGTTGAGCTTATGGCCTGTACCTCCACAGCCAGCCTGCTGGTACCCTTGGCTTCTAAAAGGCCTAGGCTCGCTGTTTGACGGAAGTGCTTGGAGAGGTAATTGGAATCACCCGGCACACAAGACTAGTGCCTCCAAGCTCAGTTCAGCGATTTCCTAGTAATTCCTGTGGTAGACTGGTGCTACATACTAAGTTCCATACGTGAGAGGGTAGCTGAACGCCTTGTCCAAAACCATCTTACTTCTGAGAGTTGAGCTCAGCCTCATTCCCTCACAGTTCCACACTGCCTGCAGAGTGAGTTTCGCAGGTCTTCAGCAGAGACGTTTGCCAGAGGCTTCTGAGACGCAGGGTAACAATGCAGTCCTGGAGGGTATCCCCAGGTGCAGTCGACTGGTAATCTTGGAACCTCCTGACTCAGAATACTGCTACCTTCTCACTGCCATAGGAATGCAGCTAGTTGACAGCTTGCTTCAAGACATGCTTCCCTGTGAGTGCTGAGGACAGGGCAGAACCCTCCCGCATGCTGCCTGACTGTAGGAGTAGCTGCTAACATCCTAATGTTAGTGGCTGGGAGAGGTTGCGGGAAAAGCATGTGTGAGCACTGGGCCTGAACTCCCGTGTATCTGAGTTGAATACAGCGATTTCCAACGGCTTTCCTCAACCAGAGTGTAGCTAGGTTCCAAATCCCATGTACGAGCGGGTAGTAGACATCTGCCTCCCATGCATACACACTTCTGAGAGTTGAGCTTATGGCCTGTACCTCCTCAGCCAGCCTGCTGGTACCCTTGGCTTCTAAAAGGCCTAGGCTCGCTGTTTGACGGAAGTGCTGGGAGAGGTAATTGGAATCACCCGGCACACAAGACGAGTGCCCCCAAGCTCAGTTCAGCGATTTCCTAGTAATTCCTGTGGCAGACTGGTGCTATTACTAATTTCCATACGTGAGAGGGTAGCTGAACGCCTTGTCCAAAACCATCTTACTTCTGAGAGTTGAGCTCAGCCTCAGTCCCTCACAGTTCCACACTGCCTGCAGAGTGAGTTTCGCAGGTCTTCAGCAGAGACGTTTGCCAGAGGCTTCTGAGACGCAGGGTAACAATGCAGACCTGGAGGGTATGCCCAGGTGCAGTCGACTGGTAATCTTAGAACCTCCTGACTCAGAATACTGCTACCTTCTCACTGCCATAGGAATGCAGCTAGTTGACAGCTAGCTGGCTTCAAGACATGCCTCCCTGAGAGAGCTGAGGACAGGGCAGAACCCTCCAGCATGCTGCCTGACTGTAGGAGTAGCTGCTAACATCCTAATGTTAGCGGCTGGGAGAGGTTGCGGGAAAAGCATGTGTGACCACTGGGCCTGAACTCCCGTGTATCTGAGTTGAAAACAGCGATTTCCAACGGCTTTCCTCAACCAGAGTGTAGCTAGGTTCCAAATCCCATGTACGAGCGGGTAGCAGACATCTGCCTCCCATGCATACACTTCTGAGAGTTGAGCTTATGGCCTGTACCTCCACATCCAGCCTGCTGGTACCCTTGGCTTCTAAAAGGCCTAGGCTCGCTGTTTGACGGAAGTGCTGGGAGAGGTAATTGGAATCTCCCGGCACACAAGACGAGAGCATCCAAACTCAATTCACGATTTCCCAGTAATTCTTGTGGTAGACAGGTGCTACATACTAAGTTCCATATGTGAGAAGGTAGCTGAACGCCTTGTCCAAAAGCATCTTACTTCTGAGAGTTGAGCACACCCTCAGTCCCTCACACTTCCACACTGCCTGCAGAGTGAGTTTCACACGTCTTCACCAGAGACGATTGCCAGAGGCTTCTGAGTACAAGTTAACAATGCAGACCTGGAGGGTATCTCCAGGTGCAGTAGAGTGGTAATCTTGGAACCTCCTGAATCAGAGTACTGCTACCTTCTCACTGCCATAGGAATGCAGCTAGTTGACAGCTGGCTTCAAGACATGCTTCCCTGTGAGAGCTGAGGACAGGGCAGAACCCTCCCGCATCCTGCCTGACTGTAGGAGTAGCTGCTAACATCCTTATGTTAGCGGCTGGGAGAGGTTGCGGGAAAAGCATGTGTGAGCACTGGGCCTGAACTCCCGTGTATCTGAGTTGAATACAGCGATTTCCAATGGCCTTCTTCAATCACAGTGTAGCTAGGTTCCAACTCCCATGTCCGAGTGGGTAGCAGACATCTGCCTCCCATGCATACACACTTCTGATAGTTGAGCTTATGGCCTGTACCTCCACATCCAGCCTGCTGGTACCCTTGGCTTCTAAAAGGCCTAGGCTCGCTGTTTGACGGAAGTGCTGGGAGAGGTAATTGGAATCACCCGGCACACAAGACTAGTGCCTCCAAGCTCAGTTCAGCGATTTCCTAGTAATTCCTGTGGTAGACTGGTGCTACATACTAAGTTCCATACGTGAGAGGGTAGCTGAACGCCTTGTCCAAAACCATCTTACTTCTGAGAGTTGAGCTCAGCCTCAGTCCCTCACAGTTCCACACTGCCTGCAGAGTGAGTTTCGCAGGTCTTCAGCAGAGACGTTTGCCAGAGGCTTCTGAGACGCAGGGTAACAATGCAGACCTGGAGGGTATCCCCAGGTGCAGTCGACTGGTAATCTTGGAACCTCCTGACTCAGAATACTGCTACCTTCTCACTGCCATAGGAATGCAGCTAGTTGACAGCTGGCTTCAAGACCTGCTTCCCTGTGAGAGCTGAGGACAGGGCAGAACCCTCCCGCATGCTGCCTGACTGTAGGAGTAGCTGCTAACATCCTAATGTTAGTGGCTGGGAGAGGTTGCGGGAAAAGCATGTGTGAGCACTGGGCCTGAACTCCCGTGTATCTGAGTTGAATACAGCGATTTCCAACGGCTTTCCTCAACCAGAGTGTAGCTAGGTTCCAAATCCCATGTACGAGCGGGTAGCAGACATCTGCCTCCCATGCATACACACTTCTGAGAGTTGAGCTTATGGCCCGTACCTCCACATCCAGCCTGCTGGTACCCTTGGCTTCTAAAAGGCCTAGGCTCGCTGTTTGACGGAAGTGCTGGGAGAGGTAATTGGAATCTCCTGGCACACAAGACGAGTGCCTCCAAGCTCAATTCACGATTTCCCAGAAATTCTTGTGGTAGACAGGTGCTACATACTAAGTTCCATATGTGAGAAGGTAGCTGAACGCCTTGTACAAAAGCATCTTACTTCTGAGAGTTGAGCACACCCTCAGTCCCTCACACTTCCACACTGCCTGCAGAGTGAGTTTCACACGTCTTCACCAGAGACGATTGCCAGAGGCTTCTGAGACGCAGGGTAAGAATGCAGACTTGGAGGGTATCTCCAGGTGCAGTAGAGTGGTAATCTTGGAACCTCCTGACTCAGAGTACTGCTACCTTCTCACTGCCATAGGAATGCAGCTAGTTGACAGCTGGCTTCAAGACATGCTTCCCTGTGAGAGCTGAGGACAGGGCAGAACCCTACCGCATGCTGCCTGACTGTAGGAGTAGCTGCTAACATCCTAATGTTAGTGGCTGGGAGAGGTTGCGGGAAAAGCATGTGTGAGCACTGGGCCTGAACTCCCGTGTATCTGAGTTGAATACAGCGATTTCCTATGGGCTTCTTCAATCACAGTGTAGCTAGGTTCCAACTCCCATGTCCGAGTGGGTAGCAGACATCTGCCTCCCATGCATACACACTTCTGAGAGTTGAGCTTATGGCCTGTACCTCCACATCCAGCCTGCTGGTACCATTGGCATCTGAAAGGCCTAGGCTCGCTGTTTGACGGAAGTGCTGGGAGAGGTAATTGGAATCTCCCGGCACACAAGACGAGTGCCTCCAACTCAATTCACGATTTCCCAGTAATTCTTGTGGTAGACAGGTGCTACATACTAAGTTCCATATGTGAGAGGGTAGCTGAACGCCTTGTCCAAAAGCATCTTACTTCTGAGAGTTGAGCCCACCCACAGTCCCTCATATTTCCACACTGCCTGCAGAGTGAGTTTCACACGTCTTCACCAGAGACGATTGCCAGAGGCTTCTGAGTACAAGTTAACAATGCAGACCTGGAGGGTATCTCCAGGTGCAGTAGAGTGGTAATCTTGGAACCTCCTGACTCAGAGTACTGCTACATTCTCACTGCCATAGGAATGCAGCTAGTTGACAGCTGGCTTCAAGACATGCTTCCCTGTGAGAGCTGAGGACAGGGCAGAAACGTCCCGCATCCTGCCTGACTGTAGGAGTAGCTCCTAACATCCTTATGTTAGTGGCTGGGAGAGGTTTCGGGAAAAGCATGTGTGAGCACTGGGCCTGAACTCCCGTGTATCTGAGTTGAATACAGCGATTTCCAATGGCCTTCTTCAATCACAGTGTAGCTAGGTTCCAACTCCCATGTCCGAGTGGGTAGCAGACATCTGCCTCCGATGCATACACACTTCTGAGAGTTGAGCTTATGGCCTGTACCTCCACAGCCAGCCTGCTGGTACCCTTGGCTTCTAAAAGGCCTAGGCTCGCTGTTTGACGGAAGTGCTGGGAGAGGTAATTGGAATCACCCGGCACACAAGACTAGTGCCTCCAAGCTCAGTTCAGCGATTTCCTAGTAATTCCTGTGGTAGACTGGTGCTACATACTAAGTTCCATACGTGAGAGGGTAGCTGAACGCCTTGTCCAAAAGCATCTTACTTCTGAGAGTTGAGCTCAGCCTCAGTCCCTCACAGTTCCACACTGCCTGCAGAGTGAGTATCGCAGGTCTTCAGCAGAGACGTTTGCCAGAGGCTTCTGAGACGCAGGGTAACAATGCAGACCTGGAGGGTATCCCCAGGTGCAGTCGACTGGTAATCTTGGAACCTCCTGACTCAGAATACTGCTACCTTCTCACTGCCATAGGAATGCAGCTAGTTGACAGCTGGCTTCAAGACATGCTTCCCTGTGAGAGCTGAGGACAGGGCAGAACCCTCCCTCATGCTGCCTGACTCTAGGAGTACCTGCTAACATCCTTATGTTAGTGGCTGGGAGAGGTTGCGGGAAAAGCGTGTGTGAACACTGGGCCTGAACTCCCGTGTATCTGAGTTGAATACAGCGATTTCCAATGGCTTTCCTCAACCAGAGTGTAGCTATGTTCCAAATCCCATGTACGAGCGAGTAGCAGACATCTGCCTCCCATGCATACACACTTCTGAGAGTTGAGCTTATGGCCTGTACCTCCACAGCCAGCCTGCTGGTACCCTTGGCTTCTAAAAGGCCTAGGCTCGCTGTTTGACGTAAGTGCTGGGAGAGGTAATTGGAATCACCCGGCACACAAGACTAGTGCCTCCAAGCTCAGTCCAGCGATTTCCTAGTAATTCCTGTGGTAGACTGGTGCTACATACTAAGTTCCATACGTGAGAGGGTAGCTGAACGCCTTGTCAAAAGCGTCTTACTTCTGAGAGTTGAGCTCAGCCTCAGTCCCTCACAGTTCCACACTGCCTGCAGAGTGAGTTTCGCAGGTCTTCAGCAGAGACGTTTGCCAGAGTCTTCTGAGACGCAGGGTAACAATGCAGACCTGGAGGGTATCCCCAGGTGCAGTAGACTGGTAATCTTGGAACCTCCTGACTCAGAATACTGCTACCTTCTCACTGCCATAGGAATGCAGCTAGTTGACCGCTGGCTTCAAGACATGCTTCCCTGTGAGAGCTGAGGACAGGGCAGAACCCTCCCGCATCCTGCCTGACTGTAGGAATAGCTGCTAACATCCTAATGTTAGTGGCTGGGAGAGGATGCGGGAAAAGCATGTGTGAACACTGGGCCTGAACTCCCGTGTATCTGAGTTGAATACAGCGATTTCCAACGGCTTTCCTCAACCAGAGTGTAGCTAGGATCCAAATCCCGTGTACGAGCGGGGAGCAGACATCTGCCTCCCATGCATACACACTTCTGAGTGTTGAGCTTATGGCCTGTACCTCCACATCCAGCCTGCTGGTACCCTTGGCTTCTAAAAGGCCTAGGCTCGCTGTTTGACGGAAGTGTTGGGATAGGTAATTGGAATCACCCGGCACACAAGACTAGTGTCTCCAACCTCAGTTCACGATTTCCCAGTAATTCTTGTGGTAGACAGGTGCTACATACTAAGTTCCATACGTGAGAATTTAGCTGAACTCCTTGTCCAAAAGCATCTTACTTCTGAGAGTTGAGCTCAGCCTCAGGCCCTCACAGTTCCACACTGCCTGCAGAGTGAGTTTCGCAGGTCTTCAGCAGAGACGATTGCAGAGGCTTCTGAGCACAAGTTAACAATGCAGACCTGGAGGGTATCTCCAGGTGCAGTAGAGTGGTAATCTTGGAACCTCCTGACTCAGAATACTGCTACCTTCTCACTGCCATAGGAATGCAGCTAGTTGACAGCTGGCTTCAAGACATCCTTCTCTGTGAGAGCTGAGGACAGGGCAGAACCCTCCCGCATCCTGCCTGACTGAGGTGTAGCTGCTAACATCCTAATCTTAGTGGATGGGAGAGGTTGCGGGAAAAGCATGTGTGAGCACTGGGCCTGAACTCCCGTGTATCTGAGTTGAATACAGCGATTTCCAACGTCTTTCCTCAACCAGAGTATAGCTAGGTTCCAAATCCCATGTACGAGCGGGTAGCAGACATCTGCCTCCCATGCATACACACTTCTGAGAGTTGATCTTATGGTCTGTACCTCCACATCCAGCCTGGTGGTACCCTTGGCTTCTAAAAGGCCTAGGCTCGCTGTTTGACGGAAGTGTTGGGAGAGGTAACTGGAATCTCCCGTCACACAAGACGAGTGCCTCCAAGCTCAATTCACGATTTCCCAGTAATTCTTGTGGTAGACAGGTGCTACATACTAAGTTACATATGTGAGAACGTAGCTGAACGCCTTGTCCAAAAGCATCTTATTTCTGAGACTTGAGCTCACCCTCAGTCCCTCACAGTTCCACACTGCCTGCAGAGTGAGTTTCGCAGGTCTTCAGCAGAGACGTTTGCCAGAGGCTTCTGAGACGCAGGGTAACAATGCAGACCTGGAGGGTATCCCCAGGTGCAGTAGACTGGTAATCTTGGAACCTCCTGACTCAGAGTACTGCTACCTTCTCACTGCCATAGGAATGCAGCTAGTTGACAGCTGGCTTCAAGACATGCTTCCCTGTGAGAGCTGAGGACAGGGCAGAACCCTCCCGCATCCTGCCTGACTGTAGGAGTAGCTGCTAACATCCTAATGTTAGTGGCTGGGAGAGGTTGCGGGAAAAGCATGTGTGAGCACTGGGCCTGAACTCCCGTGTATCTGAGTTGAATATAGCGATTTCCAACGGCTTTCCTCAACCAGAGTGTAGCTAGGTTCCAAATCCCATGTAGGAGCGGGTAGCAGACATCTGCCTCCCATGCATACACAATTCTGAGAGTTGAGCTTATGGCCTGTACCTCCACATCCAGCCTGCTGGTACCCTTGGCTTCTAAAAGGCCTAGGCTCGCTTTTTGACGGAAGTGTTGGGAGAGGTAATTGGAATCACCCGGCACACAAGACTAGTGCCTCCAAGCTCAGTTCACGATTTCCCAGTAATTCTTGTGGTAGACAGGTGCTACATACTAAGTTCCATACGTGAGAAGGTAGCTGAACCCCTTGTCCAAAAGCATCTTACTTCTGAGAGTTGAGCTCAGCCTCAGTCCCTCACAGTTCCACACTGCCTGCAGAGTGAGTTTCGCAGGTCTTCAGCAGAGTCGATTGCCAGAGGCTTCTGAGTACAAGTTAACAATGCAGACCTGGAGGGTATCTCCAGGTGCAGTAGAGTGGTAATCTTGGAACCTCCTGAGTAGAATACTGCTACCTTCTCACTGCCATAGGAATGCAGCTAGTTGACAGCTGGCTTCAAGACATGCTTCCCTGTGAGAGCTGAGGACAGGGCAGAACCCTCCCGCATCCTGCCTGACTCTAGGAGTAGCTGCTAACATCCTAATGTTAGTGGCTGGGAGAGGTTGCGGGAAAAGCATGTGTGAGCACTGGGCCTGAACTCCCGTGTATCTGAGTTGAATACAGCGATTTCCAAAGGCTTTCCTCAACCAGAGTGTAGCTAGGTTCCAAATCCCATGTACGAGTGGGTAGCAGACATCGGCCTCCCATGCATACACACTTCTGAGAGTTGAGCTTATGGCCTGTACCTCCACAGCCAGCCTGCTGGTACCCTTGGCTTCTAAAAGGCCTAGGCTCGCTGTTTGACGGAAGTGCTGGGAGAGGTAATTGGAATCACCCGGCACACCAGACTAGTGCCTCCAAGCTCAGTCCAGCGATTTCCTAGTAATTCCTGTGGTACACTCGTGCTACATACTAAGTTCCATACGTGAGAGGGTAGCTGAACGCCTTGTCCAAAAGCATCTTACTTCTGAGAGTTGAGCTCAGCCTCAGTCCCTCACAGTTCCACACTGCCTGCAGAGTGAGTTTCGCAGGTCTTCAGCAGAGACGTTTGCCAGAGGCTTCTGAGACGCAGGGTAACAATGTAGACCTGGAGGGTATCCCCAGGTGCAGTAGACTGGTAATCTTGGAACCTCCTGACTCAGAATACTGCTACCTTCTCACTGCCATAGGAATGCAGCTAGTTGACAGCTGGCTTCAAGACATGCTTCCCTGTGAGAGCTGAGGACAGGGCAGAACCCTCCCGCATCCTGCCTGACTGTAGGAGTAGCTGCTAACATCCTAATGTTAGTGGCTGGGAGAGGTTGCGGGAAAAGCATGTGTGAGCACTGGGCCTGAACTCCCGTGTATCTGAGTTGAATACAGCGATTTCCAATGGCCTTCTTCAATCACAGTGTAGCTAGGTTCCAACTCCCATGTCTGAGTGGGTAGCAGACATCTGCCTCCCATGCATACACACTTCTGAGAGTTGAGCTTATGGCCTGTACCTCCACAGCCAGCCTGCTGGTACCCTTGGCTTCTAAAAGGCCTAGGCTCTCTGTTTGACGGAAATGTTGGGAGAGGTAATTGGAAATACCCGGCACACAAGACTAGTGCCTCCAAGCTCAGTCCAGCGATTTTCTAGTAATTCCTGTGGTACACTGGTGCTACATACTAAGTTCCATACGTGAGAGGGTAGCTGAACGCCTTGTCCAAAAGCATCTTACTTCTGAGAGTTGAGCTCAGCCTCAGTCCCTCACAGTTCCACACTGCCTGCAGAGTGAGTTTCGCAGGTCTTCAGCAGAGACGTTTGCCAGAGGCTTCTGACACGCAGGGTAACAATGCAGACCTGGTGGGTATCTCCAGGTGCAGTAGAGTGGTAATCGTGGAACCTCCAAACTCAGAGTACTGCTACCTTCTCACTGCCATGGGAATACAGCTAGTTGACAGCTGGCTTGAAGACATGCTTCCCTGTGAGAGCTGAGGTCAGGCACAACCCTCCCGCATCCTGCATGACGGTAGACATAGCAGCTAACATCCTAATGTTAGGTACTGGTAGAGGTTTGGGGAATAGCATGAGTAAGCACTGGGCCTGAACACACGTGTATCTGAGTTGAATGCATCGTTTTCTAATGGCCTTCTTCAATCAGAGTGTTGCTGAGTTCCAACTCCCGTGTACTCGTGCCTTGCAGATATCTGCCTCCCATGCTTACTTCTGAGAGTTGAGCTTATGGCCTGTACCTCAGCATCCTGCCTGCAGTTACCTTTCGCTTCTAAAAGGCCTAGACTTGCTGCGTTACGGAAGTGTTGGGAGAGGTAATTGGAGTCTCCAGGCACACAAGTCTAGTGCCTCCAAGCTCAATCCAGCGTTTTCATAGTAATTCCTGTGGTAGACTGGTGCTGCATACTAAGTTCCATATGTGAAAAGGTGTCTGAACGCCTTGTCCAAAAGCATCTTACTTCTGAGAGTTGAGCTCACCTTCAGTCTTTCACATTTCCACACTGTCTGCAGAGTGAGTTTCGCAGGTCTTCACCAGAGACGTTTGCCAAAGGCTTGTGAGATGCAATTTAACAATGTAGACCTGGGCGGTATCACCAGGTGCAGTAGAGTGGTCATCTTTTCACCTCCTGACTCTGAATACTGCTACCTTCTCACTGCGATAAGAACGCAGCTTGTTGAGAGCTGACTTCTAGGCCTGCTTCCCTGTGAGAGCTGAGGTCAGGGCAAATCCTCCTGCATCCTGCATGACTGTAGACGTAGCAGCTAACATCCTAATGTTAGTTGCTGGTAGAGGTTTGGGGAATAGCATGAGTAAGCAATGGGCGTGAACACACGTGTATCTGAGTTGAATACAGCGTTTTCTAATGGCCTTCTTCAATCAGAGTGTAGCTAGGTTCCAACATGCCCAAACGAGTGGGTAGCAGACATCTGCTTCTCATGCATACACACTTCTGAGAGTGAGCTTTTGGCCTGTACATCCACATCCTGCCTGCAGGTACCCTTCGCTTCGAAAAGGCCTAAGCTTGCTGCGTGACGGAAGTGTTCGGAGAGGCAATTGGAGTCTCCAGGCACACAAGACTAGTGTCTGCAATCTAAATCCAGCGATTTCCTAGTAATTTCTGTGGTTGACTGGTGCTACATACTAAGTTCCATATGTGAGAAGGTAGATGAACGCCTTGTCCAAATGCATCTTACTTCTGAGAGTTGAGCTCACCCTCAGTCTCTCACAGTTCCACACTGCCTGCAGAGTGAGTTTCGCACGACTTCACCAGAGGCGTTTGCCAAAGCCTTATGAGACGCAACTTAAGAATTCAGACTTAGACCCTATATCCAGGTGCAGCAGAGTGCTAATCTTGGAACCTACTGACTCAGAATACTGCTACCTTCTCACTGCCATAAGAACGCAGCTAGGTGAGAGCTGCTTTCTAGGCATGCTTCCCTGTGAGAGCTGAGTTCAGGGCAGAACCCTCCCGCATCCTGCCTGACTGTAGAGGTAGCTGCTAACATCCTTATGTTAGGTGCTGGGAGAGGTTGGGGGAATAGCATGAGTAAGCATTGCGCCTGAACACACGTGTATCTGAGTTGAATACAGCGTTTTCTAATGGCCTTCTTCAATCAGAGTGTAGCTAGGTTCCAACTCCCATGTACTAGTGCCTTGCAGACATCTGCCTCCCATGCTTACTTCTGAGAGTTGAGCTTACGGCCTGTACCTCAGCATCCTGCCTGCAGTTCCCTTTCGCTTCTAAAAGGCCTAGACCTGCTGCGTGACGGAAGTGTTGGGAGAGGTAATTGGAGTCTCCAGGGACACAAGACTAGTGCCTCCAAGCTGAATCCAGCGATTTCCTAGTAATTCTTGTGGTAGACTGGTGCTGCATACTAAGAAACATATGTGAAAAAGTGGCTAAACGCCTTGTCCAAAAGCATCTTACTTCTGATAGTTGAGCTCACCCTCAGTCCCTCACACTTCCACACTGCCTGCAGAGTGAGTTTCGCACGCCTTCACCAGAGACGTTTGCCAAAGGCTTGTGAGACGCAACTTAACAATGCAGACCTGGGCGGTATCACCAGGTACAGTAGAGTGGTAATCTTTAACTTCCTTACTCAGAATACTGCTACCTTCTCACTGCGATAAGAACGCAGCTTGTTGAGAGCTGACTTCTTGGCCTGCTTCCCTGTGAGAGCTGAGGTCAGGGCAGAACCCTCCCGCATCCTGCCTGACTGTAGACGTAGCTGCTAACATCCTAATGTTAGTTGCTGGTAGAGGTTTGGGGAATAGCATGAGTAAGCATAGGGCCTGAACTCACATGTATGTGAGTTGAATACAGCGTTTTCCAATGGCCTTCTTCAATCAGAGTGTAGCTAGGTTCCAACCCCCATGCCCGATTGGGTAGCAGACATCTGTCTCCCATGCATACACACTTCTGAGAGTTGAGCTTATGGCCTGTACCTCCACATCTTGCCTGCAGGTACCCTGCGCTTCGAAAAGGCCTAAGCCTGCTGCGTGACGGAAGTGTTGGGAGAGGTAATTGTAGTCTCCCGGGTCACAAGACTAGTGCCTCCAAGCTCAATCCAGCGATTTCCTAGTAATTTCTGTGGTTGACTGGTGCTACATAATAAGTTCCATATGTGAGAAGGCAGCTGAACGCCTTGTCCAAAAGCATCTTACTTCTGAGAGTTGAGCACACCGTCAGTCTCTCACAGTTCCACACTGCCTGCAGAGTTAGTTTCGCACGTCTTCACCAGAGGCGTTTGCCAAAGCCTTGTGAGACGCAACTTAAGAATGCAGACTTAGACCGTATCTCCAGGTGAGCAGAGTGGTAATCTTGGAACCTCCTGACTCAGAATACTGCTACCTTCTCACTGCCATAGGAACGCAGCTAGGTGAGAGCTGCTTTCTAGGCATGCTTCCCTGTGAGAGCTGAGGTCAGGGCAGAACCCTCTCGCATCCTGCCTGACTGTAGAGGTAGCTGTTAACATCCTTATGTTAGGTGCTGGGAGAGGTTCGGGGAATAGCATGTGTAACCATTGAGCCTGAACTCACGTGTATCTGAGTTGAATATAGCGTTTTCCAACGGTCTTCTAAAATCAGAGTGTAGCTAGGTTCCAACTCCCATGTACTAGTGGGTAGCAGATATCTGCCTCCCATGCTTACTTCTGAGATTTGAGCTTACGGCCTGTACCTCCACCTACTGGCTGCAGGTACCCTTAGCTTCGAAAAGGCCCAGAACTGCTGCGTGACGGATGTGTTGGGAGAGGTAATTGGTGTCTACAGGCACAGAAGACTAGTGCCTCCAAGCTCAATCCAGCGATATCCTAGTAATTCCTGTGGTAGACTGGTGCTGCATACTAAGTTCCATATGTGAGAAGGTGGCTGAAAGCCTTGACCAAAAGCATCTTACTTCTGAGAGTTGAGGTCACCCTCAGTCCTTCACAGTTCCACACTGCCTGCAGAGTGAGTTTCGCACGTCTTCACCAGACACGTTTGCCAAAGTCTTGTGAGACGCAACTTAACAATGCAGACCTGGATGGTATATCCAGGTGCAGTAGAGTGGTAATCTTTTAACCCCCTGACTCAGAATACTCTTACCTTCTCATTGCGATAAGAATGCAGCTAGTTGAGTGCTGGCTTCTAGGCCTGCTTCCCTGTGAGTGCTGAGGTCAGTCACAACCCTCCCGAATCATGCCTTCTGTAGACGTAGCTGCTTACATCCTTATGTTAGGTGCTGGGAGAGGTTGGGGGAATAGCATGTGTAAGCATTGGACCTGAACTCAAGTGTATGTGAGTTGAATACAGCGTTTTCCAATGGCCTTCTTCAATCAGAGTGTAGCTAGGTTCCAAATCCCATGCCCGAGTGGGTAGGAGACGTCTGTCTCCCATGCATACACACTTCTGAGAGTTGAGCTTATGGCCTGTACCTCCACATCCTGCCTGCAGGTACCCTCCGCTTCGAAAAGGCCTAAGCCTGCTGCGTGACGGAATTGTTGGGGTGGTAATTGGAGTCTCCCGGCTCAAAAGACTGGTGCCTCCTATCTAAATCCAGCGATTTCCTAGTAATTCCTGTGGTAGAATGGTGCTACATACTAAGTTCCATATATGTGTGAATGTAGCTAACGCCTTGTCCAAAAGCATCTTACTTTGGAGATTGAGCTCACCCTCAGTCCCTCACAGTTCCACACTGCCTGCAGAGTGAGTTTCGCACGTCTTCACCAGAGACGATTGCCAGCGGCTGCTGAGTACAAGTTAACAATGCAGACCTGGAGGGTATCTCCAGGTGCAGTAGAGTGGTAATTTTGGAACCTCCTGACTCAGAGTACAGCTACCTTCTCACTGCCATAGGTATGCAGCTTGTTGACAGCTGGCTTCAAGACATGCTTCCCTGTGAGAGCTGAGGACAAGGCAGAAACCTCCCGCATCCTGCCTGACTGTAGGAGTAGCTGCTAACATCCTTATGTTAGTGGCTGGGAGAGGTTGCGGGAAAAGCATGTGTGAGCACTGGGCCTGAACTCCCGTGTATCTGAGTTGAATACAGCGATTTCCAACGGCTTTCATCAATCAGAGTGTAGCCAGGTTCCATAGCCCATGTCCGAGTGGGTAGCAGACATCTGCCTCCCATGCATACACACTTCTGAGAGTTGAGCTTATGGCCTGTACCTCCACATCCAGCCTGCTGGTACCCTTGGCTTCCAAAAGGCCTAGGCTCGCTGTTTGACGGAAGTGATGGGAGAGGTAATTGGAATCTCCCGTCACACAACGAGTGCCTCCAAGCTCAATTCACGATTTCCCAGTAATTCTTGTGGTACACAGGTGCTACATACTAAGTTCCATATGTGAGAAGGTAGCTGAACGCCTTGTCCAAAAGCATCTTACTTCTGAGAGTTGAACTCACCTTCAGTCCCTCACAGTTCCACACTGCCTGCAGAGTGAGTTTCACACGTCTTCACCAGAGACCATTGCCAGAGGCTTCTGAGTAAAAGTTAACAATGCAGACCTGGAGGGTATCTCCAGGTGCAGAAGAGTGGTAATCTTGGAACCTCCTGACTCAGAGTACTGCTACCTTCTCACTGCCATAGGAATGCAGCCAGTTGACAGGTGGCTTCAAGACATGCTTCCATGTGAGAGCTGAGGACAGGGCAGAACCCTCCCGCATCCTGCCTGACTGTAGGAGTCGCTGCTAACATCCTTATATTAGTGGCTGGGAGAGGTTGCGGGAAAAGCATGTGTGAGCACTGGGCCTGAACTCCCGTGTATCTGAGTTGAATACAGCGATTTCCAACGGCTTTCCTCAACCAGAGTGTAGCCAGGTTCCATAGCCCATGTCCGAGTGGGTAGCAGACATCTGCCTCCCATGCATACACTCTTCTGAGAGTTGAGCTTAAGGCCTGTACCTCCACATCCAGCCACTGGTACCCTTGGCTTCTAAAAGGCCTAGGCTCGCTGTATGACGGAAGTGCTGGGAGAGGTAATTGGAATCACCCGGCACACAAGACTAGTGCCTCCAAGCTCAGTCCACCGATTTCCTAGTAATTCCTGTGGTAGACTGGTGCTACATTCTAATGTCCATATGTGAGAAGGTAGCTGAACGCCTTGTCCAAAAGCATCTTACTTCTGAGAGTTGAGCTCAGCCTCAGTCCCTCACAGTTCCACACGGCCTGCAGAGTGAGTTTCACAGGTCTTCACGAGAGACGTTTGCCAGAGGCTTCTGAGACGCAGGGTAACAATGAAGACCTTGAGGGTATCCCCAGGTGCAGTAGACTGGTAATCTTGGAACCTCCTGACTCAGAATACTGCTACCTTCTCACTGCCATAGGAATGCAGCTAGTTGACAGCTGGCTTCAAGACATGCTTCCCTGTGAGAGCTGAGGACAGGGCAGAACTCTCCCGCATCCTGCCTGATTGTAGGAGTAGCTGCTAACATCCTGATGTTAGTGGCTGGGAGAGGTTGCGGGAAAAGCATGTGTGAGCACTGGGCCTGAACTCCCCTGTATCTGAGTTGAATACAGCGATTTCCAACGGCCTTCTTCAATCACAGTGTAGCTAGGTTCCAGCTCCCATGTCCGAGTGGGTAGCAGACATCTGCCTCCCATGCATACACACTTCTGAGAGTTGAGCTTATGGCCTGTACCTCCACAGCCAGCCTGCTGGTACCCGTGGCTTCTAAAAGGCCAAGGCTCGCTGTTTGACGGAAGTGCTGGGAGAGGTAATTGGAATCTCCTGGCAAACAAGACGAGTGCCTCCAAGCTCAATTCACGATTTCCCAGTAATTCTTGTGGTAGACAGGTGCTACATACTAAGTTCCATATGTGAGAAGGTAGCTGAACGCCTTGTCCAAAAGCATCTTACTTCTGAGAGTTGAGCTCAGCCTCAGTCCCTCACAGTTCCACACTGCCTGCAGTGTTAGTTTCGCAGGTCTTCAGCAGAGACGTTTGCCAGAGGCTTCTGAGACGCAGGGTAACAGTGCAGACCTGGAGGGTATCCCCAGGTGCAGTAGACTGGTAATCTTGGAACCTCCTGATTCAGAATACTGCTACCTTCTCACTGCCATAGGAATGCAGCTAGTTGACAGCTGGCTTCAAGACATGCTTCCCTGTGAGAGCTGAGGACAGGGCAGAACCCTCCCGCATCCTGCCTGACTGTAGGAGTAGCGGCTAACATCCTAATGTTAGTGGCTGGGAGAGGTTGCGGGAAAAGCATGTGTGAGCACTGGGCCTGAACTCCCGTGTATCTGAGTTGAATACAGCGATTTCCAACGGCTTTCCTCAACCAGAGTGTAGCTAGGTTCCAGCTCCCATGTCCGAGTGGGTAGCAGACATCTGCCTCCCATGCATACACACTTCTGAGAGTTGAGCTTATGGCCTGTACCTCCACAGCCAGCCTGCTGGTACCCTTGGCTTCTAAAAGGCCTAGGCTCGCTGTTTGACGGAAGTGCTGGGAGAGGTAATTGGAATCTCCCGGCAAACAAGACGAGTGCCTCCAAGCTCAATTCACGATTTCCCAGTAATTCTTGTGGTAGACAGGTGCTACATACTAAGTTCCATATGTGAGAAGGTAGCTGAACGCCTTGTCCAAAAGCATCTTACTTCTGAGAGTTGAGCTCATCCTCAGTCCCTCACAGTTCCACACTGCCTGCAGAGTGAGTTTCACACGTCTTCACCAGAGACGATTGCCAGAGGCTTCTGAGTACAAGTTAACAATGCAGACCTGGAGGGTATCTCCAGGTGCAGTAGAGTGGTAATCTTGGAACCTCCTGACTCAGAGTACTGCTACCTTCTCACTGCCATAGGAATGCAGCCAGTTGACAGCTGGCTTCAAGACATGCTTTCCTGTGAGAGATTAGGACAGGGCAGAACCCTCCCGCATCCTGCCAGACTGTAGGAGTAGCTGCTAACATCCTAATGTTAGTGGCTTGGAGAGGTTGCGGGAAAAGCATGTGTGAGCACTGGGCCTGAACTCCCGTGTATCTGAGTTGAATACAGCGATTTCCAATGGCCTTCTTCAATCACAGTGTAGCTAGGTTCCAACTCCCATGTCCGAGTGGGTAGCAGACATCTGCCTCCCATGCATACACACTTCTGAGAGTTGAGCTTATGGCCTGTACCTCCACAGCCAGCCTGCTGGTACCCTTGGTTTCTAAAAAGCCTAGGCTGGCTGTTTGACGGAAGTGCTGGGAGAGGTAATTGGAATATCCCGGAACACAAGACGAGTGCCTCCAAGCTAAATTCACGATTTCCCAGTAATTCTTGTGGTAGACAGGTGCTACATACTAAGTTCCATATGTGAGAAGGTAGCTGAACGCCTTGTCCAAAAGCATCTTACTTCTGAGAGTTGAGCTCAGCCTCAGTCCCTCACAGTTCCACACTGCCTGCAGAGTGAGTTTCGCAGGTCTTCAGCAGAGACGTTTGCCAGAGGCTTCTGAGACGCAGGGTAACAATGCAGACTGGAGGGTATCCCCAGGTGCAGTAGACTGTTAATCTTGGAACCTCCTGACTCAGAATACTGCTACCCTCTCTCTGCCATCGGAATGCAGCTAGTTGACACATGGCTTCAAGACATGATTCCCTGTGAGAGCTGAGGACAGGGCAGAACCCTCCCGCATCCTGCCTGACTGTAGGAGTAGCTGCTAACATCCTAATGTTAGTGGCTCGGAGAGGTTTCGGGAAAAAAGTGTGTGAGCACTGGGCCTGAACTCCCGTGTATCTGAGTTGAATACAGCGATTTCCAACGGCTTTCCTCAACCAGAGTGTAGCTAGGATCCAAATACCATGTACGAGCGGGTAGCAGACATCTGCCTCCCATGCATACACACTTCTGAGAGTTGAGCTTTTGGCCTGTACCTCCACATCCAGCCTGCTGGTACCCTTGGCCTCTAAAAGGCCTAGGCTGGCTGTTTGACGGAAGTGCTGGGAGAGGTAATTGGAATCACCCGGCCCACAAGACTAGTGCCTCCAAGCTCAGTCCAGCGATTTCCCAGTAATTCTTGTGTTAGACAGGTGCTACATCCTAAGTTCCATATGTGAGAAGGTAGCTGAACGCCTTGTCCAAATGCATCTTACTTCTGAGAGTTGAGCTCACCCTCAGTCCCTCACAGTTCCACACTGCCTCCAGAGTGAGTTTCACACGTCTTCACCAGAGACGATTACCAGAGGCTTCTGAGACCCACGGTAACAATGCAGACCTGGAGGTTATCTCCAGGTGCAGTAGAGTGGTAATCTTGGAACCTCCTGACTCAGAGTACTGCTACCTTCTCACTGCCAGAGGAATGCAGCTAGTTGACAGCTGACTTCAAGACATGCTTCCCTGTGAGAGCTGAGGACAGGGCAGAACCGTCCCGCATCCTGCCTGACTGTAGCAGTAGCTGCTAACATCCTAATGTTAGTGGCTGGGAGAGGTTGCGGGAAAAGCATGTGTGAGCACTGGGCCGGAACTCCCGTGTATCTGAGTTGAATACAGCGATTTCCAATGGCCTTCTTCAATCACAGTGTAGCTAGGTTCCAACTCCCATGTCCGAGTGGGTAGCAGATCTGCCTCCCATGAATACACACTTCTGAGAGTTGAGCTTATGGCCTATACCTCCACAGCCAGCCTGCTGGTACCCTTGGCTTCTAAAAGGCCTAGGCTGGCTGTTTGACGGAAGTGCTGGGAGAGGTAATTGGAATATCCCGGCACACAAGACGACTGCCTCAAAGCTCAATTTCCCGATTTCCCAGTAATTCTTGTGGTAGACAGGTGCTACATACTAAGTTCCATATGTGAGATGGTAGCTGAACGCCTTGTCCAAAAGCATCTTACTTCTGAGAGTTGAGCTCAGCCTCAGTCCCTCAGAGTTCCACACTGCCTGCAGAGTGAGTTTCGCAGGTCTTCAGCAGAGACGTTTGCCAGAGTCTTCTGAGAAGCAGGGTAACAATGCAGACCTGGAGGGTATCCGCAGGTGCAGTAGACTGGTAATCTTGGAACCTCCTGACTCACAATACTGCTACCTTCTCACTGCCATAGGAATGCAGCTAGTTGACTGCTGGCTTCAAGACATGCTTCCCTGTGAGAGCTGAGGACAGGGCAGAACCCTGCCGCATCCTGCCTGACTGTAGGAGTAGCTGCTAACATCCTAATGTTAGTGGCTGGGAGAGGTTGCGGGAAAAGCATGTGTGAGCTGGGCCTGAACTCCCGTGTATCTGAGTTGAATACAGCGATTTCCAACGGCTTTCCTCAACCAGAGTGTAGCTAGGTTCCAAATCCCATGTACGAGCGGGTAGCAGACATCTGCCTCCCATGCATACACACTTCTGAGAGTTGAGCTTATGGCCTGTACCTCCACATCCAGCCTGCTGGTACCCTTGGCTTCTAAAAGGCCTAGGCTCGCTGTTTGACGGAAGTGATGGGAGAGGTAATTGGAATCTCCCGGCGCACAAGACTAGTGCCTCCAAGCTCAGTCCAGCGATTTCCCAGTAATTCTTGTGGTAGACAGGTGGTACATACTAAGTTCCATATATGAGAAGGTAGCTAAACGCCTTGTCCAAAAGCATCTTACTTCTGAGAGTTGAGCTCACCCTCAGTCCCTCACAGTTCCACATGCCTGCAGAGTGAGTTTCACACGTCTTCAACAGAGACGATTACCAGAGGCTTCTGAGACGCAGGGTAACAATGCAGACCTGGAGGGTATCTCCAGGTGCAGTAGAGTGGTAATCTTGGAACCTCCTGACTTAGAGTACTGCTACCTTCTCACTGCCATAGGAATGCAGCTAGTTGACAGCTGGCTTCAAGACATGCTTCCCTGTGAGAGCTGAGGACAGGGCAGAACCCTCCCGCATCCTGCCTGACTGTAGGAGTAGCTTCTAACATCCTAATGTTAGTGGCTGGGAGAGGTTGCGGGAAAAGCATGTGTGAGCACTGGGCCTGAACTCCCGTGTATCTGAGTTGAATACAGCCATTTCCAATGGCCTTCTTCAATCACAGTGTAGCTAGTTTCCAACTCCCATGTCCGAGTGGGTAGCAGACATCTGCCTCCCATGCATACAAACTTCTGAGAGCTGAGCTTATGGCCTGTACCTCCACATCCAGCCTGCTGGTACCCTTGGCTTCTAAAAGACCTAGGCTGGCTGTTTGACGGAAGTGCTGGGAGAGGTAATTGGAATATCCCGGCACACAAGACGAGTGCCTCCAAGCTCAATTCACGATTTCCCAGTAATTCTTGTGGTAGACAGGTGCTACATACTAAGTTCCATATGTGAGAAGGTAGCTGAACGCCTTGTCCAAAAGCATCTTACTTCTGAGAGTTGAGCTCAGCCTCAGTCCCTCACAGTTCCACACTGCCTCCAGAGTGAGTTTCGCAGGTCTTCAGCAGAGACGTTTGCCAGAGGCTTCTGAGATGCACGGTAACAATGCAGACCTGGAGGGTATCCCCAGGTGCAGTAGACAGGTAATCTTGGAACCTCCTGACTCACAATACTGCTACCTTCTCACTGCCATAGGAATGCAGCTAGTTGACAACTGGCTTCAAGACATGCTTCCCTGTGAGAGCTGAGGACAGGGCAGAACCCTGCCGCATCCTGCCTGACTGTAGCAGTAGCTGCTAACATCCTAATGTTAGTGGCTGGGAGAGGTTGCGGGAAAAGCATGTGTGAGCACTGGGCCTGAACTCCCGTGTATCTGAGTTGAATACAGCGATTTCCAACGGCTTTCCTCAACCAGACTGTAGCTAGGTTCCAAATCCCATGTACGAGCGGGTAGCAGACATCTGCCTCCCATGCATACACACTTCTGAGAGTTGAGCTTATGGCCTGTACCTCCACATCCAGCCTGCTGGTACCCTTGGCTTCTAAAAGGCCTAGGCTCGCTGTTTGACGGAAGTGCTGGGAGAGGTAATTGGAATCTCCCGGCACACAAGACGAGTGCCTCCAAGCTCAATTCACGATTTCCCAGTAATTCTTGTGGTAGACAGGTGCTACATACTAAGTTCCATATGTGAGAAGGTAGCTGAACACCTTGTCCAAAAGCATCTTACTTCTGAGAGTTTAGCTCAGCCTCAGTCCCTCACAGATCCACACTGCCTGCAGAGTGAGTTTCACACGTCTTCACCAGAGACGATTGCCAGAGACTTCTGAGTACAAGTTAACAATGCAGACCTGGAGGGTATCTCCAGGTGCAGTAGATTGGTAATCTTGGAACCTCCTGACTCAGAGTACTGCTACCTTCTCACTGCCATAGGAATGCAGCTAGTTGACAGCTGGCTTCAAGACATGCTTCCCTGTGAGAGCTGAGGTCAGGGCAGAACCCTCCCGCATCCTGCCTGACTGTAGGAGTAGCTGCTAACATCCTAATGTTAGTGGCTGGGAGAGGATGCGGGAAAAGCGTGTGTGAGCACTGGGCCTGAAATCCCGTGTATCTGAGTTGAATACAGCGATTTCCAAAGGCTTTCCTCAACCAGAGTGTAGCTAGGTTCCAAATCCCATGTACGAGCGGGTAGCAGACATCTGCCTCCCATGCATAAACACTTCTGAGAGTTGAGCTTATGGCCTGTTCCTCCACATCCAGCCTGCTGGTACCCTTGGCTTCTAAAAGGCCTAGGCTCGCTGTTTGACGGAAGTGCTTGGAGAGGTAATTGGAATCTCCTGGCACACAAGACGAGTGCCTCCAAGCTCAATTCACGATTTCCCAGTAATTCTTGTGGTAGACAGGTGCTACATACTAAGTTCCATATGTGAGAAGGTAGCTGAACGCCTTGTCCAAAAGCATCTTACTTCTGAGAGTTGAGCTCAGCCTCAGTCCCTCACTGTTCCACACTGCCTGCATAGTGAGTTTCACACGTCTTCACCAGAGACGATTGCCAGAGGCTTCTGAGTACAAGTTAACAATGCAGACCTGGAGGGTATCTCCAGGTGCAGTAGATTGGTAATCTTGGAACCTCCTGACTCAGAGTACTGCTACCTTCTCACTGCCATAGGAATGCAGCTAGTTGACAGCTGGCTTCAAGACATGCTTCCCTGTGAGAGCTGAGGACAGGGCAGAACCCTGCCGCATCCTGCCTGACTGTAGGAGTAGCTGCTAACATCCTTATGTTAGTGGCTGGGAGAGGTTGCGGGAAAAGCATGTGTGAGCACTGGGCCTGAACTCCCGTTTATCTGATTTGAATACAGCGATATCCAATGGCCTTCATCGATCACAGTGTAGCTAGGTTCCAACTCCCATGTCCGAGTGGGTAGCAGACATCTGCCTCCCACGCATACACACTTCTGAGAGTTGAGTTTATGGCCTGTACCTCCACATCCAGCCTGCTGGTACCCTTGGCTTCTAAAAGGCCTAGGCTCGCTGTTTTACGGAAGTGTTGGGAGAGGTAATTGGAATCACCCGGCACACAAGACGAGTCCCTCCAAGCTCAGTCCAGCGATTTCCTAGTAATTCCTGTGGTACACTGGTGCTACATACTAAGTTCCATACGTGAGAGGGTAGCTGAACGCCTTGTCCAAAAGCATCTTACTTCTGAGAGTTGAGCTCAGCCTCAGTCCCTCACAGTTCCACACTGCCTGCAGAGTGAGTTTCACACGTCTTCACCAGAGACGATTGCCAGAGGCTTCTGAGTACAAGTTAACAATGCAGACCTGGAGGGTATCTCCAGGTGCAGTAGAGGTAATCTTGGAACCTCCTGACTCAGAGTACTGCTACCTTCTCACTGCCATAGGAATGCAGCTAGTTGACAGCTGGCTTCAAGACATGCTTCCCTGTGAGAGCTGAGGACAGGGCAGAACCCTGCCGCATCCTGCCTGACTGTAGGAGTAGCTGCTAACATCCTTATGTTAGTGGCTGGGAGAGGTTGCGGGAAAAGCATGTGTGAGCACTGGGCCTGAACTCCCGTTTATCTGAGTTGAATACAGCGATATCCAATGGCCTTCTTCAATCACAGTGTAGCTAGGTTCCAACTCCCATGTCCGAGTGGGTAGCAGACATCTGCCTCCCACGCATACACACTTCTGAGAGTTGAGTTTATGGCCTGTACCTCCACATCCAGCCTGCTGGTACCCTTGGCTTCTAAAAGGCCTAGGCTCGCTGTTTTACGGAAGTGTTGGGAGAGATAATTGGAATCACCCGGCACACAAGACTAGTCCCTCCAAGCTCAGTCCAGCGATTTCCTAGTAATTCCTGTGGTAGACTGGTGCTACATACTAAGTTACATACGTGAGAGGGTAGCTGAACGCCTTGTCCAAAAGCATCTTACTTCTGAGAGTTGAGCTCAGCCTCAGTCCCTCACAGTTCCACACTGCCTGCAGAGTGAGTTTCGCAGGTCTTCAGCAGAGACGTTTGCCAGAGGCTTCTGAGACGCAGGGTAACAATGCAGACCTGGAGGGTATCCCCAGGTGCAGTAGACTGGTAATCTTCGAACCTCCTGACTCAGAATACTGCTACCTTCTCACTGCCATAGGAATGCAGCTAGTGGACAGCTGGCTTCAAGACATGCTTCCCTGTGAGAGCTGAGGACAGGGCAGAACCCTCCCGCATCCTGCCTTACTGTAGGAGTAGCTGCTAACATCCTAATGTTAGTGGCTGGGAGAGGTTGCGGGAAAAGCATGTGTGAGCACTGGGCCTGAACTCCCGTGTATCTGAGTTGAATACAGCGATTTCCAACGGCTTTCATTAATCAGAGTGTAGCTAGGTTCCAAATCCCATGTACGAGCGGGTAGCAGACATCTGCCTCCCATGCATAAACACTTCTGAGAGTTGAGCTTATGGCCTGTTCCTCCACATCCAGCCTGCTGGTACCCTTGGCTTCTAAAAGGCCTAGGCTCGCTGTTTGACGGAAGTGCTTGGAGAGGTAATTGGAATCTCCTGGCACACAAGACGAGTGCCTCCAAGCTCAATTCACGATTTCCCAGTAATTCTTGTGGTAGACAGGTGCTACATACTAAGTTCCATATGTGAGAAGGTAGCTGAACGCCTTGTCCAAAAGCATCTTACTTCTGAGAGTTGAGCTCAGCCTCAGTCCCTCACAGTTCCACACTGCCTGCAGAGTGAGTTTCACACGTCTTCACCAGAGACGATTGCCAGAGGCTTCTGAGTACAATTTAACAATGCAGACCTGGAGGGTATCTCCAGGTGCAGTAGATTGGTAATCTTGGAACCTCCTGACTCAGAGTACTGCTACCTTCTCACTGCCATAGGAATGCAGCTAGTTGACAGCTGGCTTCAAGACATGCTTCCCTGTGAGAGCTGAGGACAGGGCAGAACCCTGCCGCATCCTGCCTGACTGTAGGAGTAGCTGCTAACATCCTTATGTTAGTGGCTGGGAGAGGTTGCGGGAAAAGCATGTGTGAGCACTGGGCCTGAACTCCCGTTTATCTGAGTTGAATACAGCGATATCCAATGGCCTTCATCAATCACAGTGTAGCTAGGTTCCAACTCCCATGTCCGAGTGGGTAGCAGACATCTGCCTCCCACGCATACACACTTCTGAGAGTTGAGTTTATGGCCTGTACCTCCACATCCAGCCTGCTGGTACCCTTGGCTTCTAAAAGGCCTAGGCTCGCTGTTTTACGGAAGTGTTGGGAGAGGTAATTGGAATCACCCGGCACACAAGACGAGTCCCTCCAAGCTCAGTCCAGCGATTTCCTAGTAATTCCTGTGGTAGACTGGTGCTACATACTAAGTTCCATACGTGAGAAGGTAGCTGAACGCCTTGTCCAAAAGCATCTTACTTCTGAGAGTTGAGCTCAGCCTCAGTCCCTCATAGTTCCACACTGCCTGCAGAATGAGTTTCGCCGGTCTTCAGCAGAGACGTTTGCCAGAGGCTTCTGAGACGCAGGGTAACAATGCAGACCTGGAGGGTATCCCCAGGTGCAGTAGACTGGTAATCTTGGAACCTCCTGACTCAGAATACTGCTACCTTCTCACTGTCATAGGAATGCAGCTAGTTGACAGCTGGCTTCAAGACATGCTTCCCTGTGAGAGCTGAGGTCAGGGCAGAACCCTCCCGCATCCTGCCTGACTGTAGGAGTAGCTGCTAATATCCTAATGTTAGTGGCTGGGAGAGGATGCGGGAAAAGCGTGTGTGAGCACTGGGCCTGAACTCCCGTGTATCTGAGTTGAATACAGCGATTTCCAACGGCTTTCATGAATCAGAGTGTAGCTAGGTTCCAAATCCCATGTACGAGCGGGTAGCAGACATCTGCCTCCCATGCATAAACACTTCTGAGAGTTGAGCTTATGGCCTGTACCTCAACATCCAGCCTGCTGGTACCCTTGGCTTCTAAAAGGCCTAGGCTCGCTGTTTGACGGAAGTGCTGGGAGAGGTAATTGGAATCTCCTGGCACACAAGACGAGTGCCTCCAAGCTCAATTCACGATTTCCCAGTAATTCTTGTGGTAGACAGGTGCTACATACTAAGTTCCATATGTGAGAAGGTAGCTGAACGCCTTGTCCAAAAGCATCTTACTTCTGAGAGTTGAGCTCACCCTCAGTCCCTCACAGTTCCACACTGCCTGCAGAGTGAGTTTCACACGTCTTCACCAGAGACGATTGCCAGAGGCTTCTGAGTACAAGTTAACAATGCAGACCTGGAGGGTATCTCCAGGTGCAGTAGAGGTAATCTTGGAACCTCCTGACTCAGAGTACTGCTACCTTCTCACTGCCATAGGAATGCAGCTAGTTGACAGCTGGCTTCAAGACATGCTTCCCTGTGAGAGCTGAGGACAGGGCAGAACCCTGCCGCATCCTGCCTGACTGTAGGAGTAGCTGCTAACATCCTTATGTTAGTGGCTGGGAGAGGTTGCGGGAAAAGCATGTGTGAGCACTGGGCCTGAACTCCCGTTTATCTGAGTTGAATACAGCGATATCCAATGGCCTTCTTCAATCACAGTGTAGCTAGGTTCCAACTCCCATGTCCGAGTGGGTAGCAGACATCTGCCTCCCACGCATACACACTTCTGAGAGTTGAGTTTATGGCCTGTACCTCCACATCCAGCCTGCTGGTACCCTTGGCTTCTAAAAGGCGTAGGCTCGCTGTTTTACGGAAGTGTTGGGAGAGATAATTGGAATCACCCGGCACACAAGACTAGTCCCTCCAAGCTCAGTCCAGCGATTTCCTAGTAATTCCTGTGGTAGACTGGTGCTACATACTAAGTTACATACGTGAGAGGGTAGCTGAACGCCTTGTCCAAAAGCATCTTACTTCTGAGAGTTGAGCTCAGCCTCAGTCCCTCACAGTTCCACACTGCCTGCAGAGTGAGTTTCGCAGGTCTTCAGCAGAGACGTTTGCCAGAGGCTTCTGAGACGCAGGGTAACAATGCAGACCTGGAGGGTATCCCCAGGTGCAGTAGACTGGTAATCTTGGAACCTCCTGACTCAGAATACTGCTACCTTCTCACTGTCATAGGAATGCAGCTAGTTGACAGCTGGCTTCAAGACATGCTTCCCTGTGAGAGCTGAGGTCAGGGCAGAACCCTCCCGCATCCTGCCTGACTGTAGGAGTAGCTGCTAATATCCTAATGTTAGTGGCTGGGAGAGGATGCGGGAAAAGCGTGTGTGAGCACTGGGCCTGAACTCCCGTGTATCTGAGTTGAATACAGCGATTTCCAACGGCTTTCATGAATCAGAGTGTAGCTAGGTTCCAAATCCCATGTACGAGCGGGTAGCAGACATCTGCCTCCCATGCATAAACACTTCTGAGAGTTGAGCTTATGGCCTGTACCTCAACATCCAGCCTGCTGGTACCCTTGGCTTCTAAAAGGCCTAGGCTCGCTGTTTGACGGAAGTGCTGGGAGAGGTAATTGGAATCTCCTGGCACACAAGACGAGTGCCTCCAAGCTCAATTCACGATTTCCCAGTAATTCTTGTGGTAGACAGGTGCTACATACTAAGTTCCATATGTGAGAAGGTAGCTGAACGCCTTGTCCAAAAGCATCTTACTTCTGAGAGTTGAGCTCACCCTCAGTCCCTCACAGTTCCACACTGCCTGCAGAGTGAGTTTCACACGTCTTCACCAGAGACGATTGCCAGAGGCTTCTGAGTACAAGTTAACAATGCAGACCTGGAGGGTATCTCCAGGTGCAGTAGAGGTAATCTTGGAACCTCCTGACTCAGAGTACTGCTACCTTCTCACTGCCATAGGAATGCAGCTAGTTGACAGCTGGCTTCAAGACATGCTTCCCTGTGAGAGCTGAGGACAGGGCAGAACCCTGCCGCATCCTGCCTGACTGTAGGAGTAGCTGCTAACATCCTTATGTTAGTGGCTGGGAGAGGTTGCGGGAAAAGCATGTGTGAGCACTGGGCCTGAACTCCCGTTTATCTGAGTTGAATACAGCGATATCCAATGGCCTTCTTCAATCACAGTGTAGCTAGGTTCCAACTCCCATGTCCGAGTGGGTAGCAGACATCTGCCTCCCACGCATACACACTTCTGAGAGTTGAGTTTATGGCCTGTACCTCCACATCCAGCCTGCTGGTACCCTTGGCTTCTAAAAGGCGTAGGCTCGCTGTTTTACGGAAGTGTTGGGAGAGATAATTGGAATCACCCGGCACACAAGACTAGTCCCTCCAAGCTCAGTCCAGCGATTTCCTAGTAATTCCTGTGGTAGACTGGTGCTACATACTAAGTTACATACGTGAGAGGGTAGCTGAACGCCTTGTCCAAAAGCATCTTACTTCTGAGAGTTGAGCTCAGCCTCAGTCCCTCACAGTTCCACACTGCCTGCAGAGTGAGTTTCGCAGGTCTTCAGCAGAGACGTTTGCCAGAGGCTTCTGAGACGCAGGGTAACAATGCAGACCTGGAGGGTATCCCCAGGTGCAGTAGACTGGTAATCTTCGAACCTCCTGACTCAGAATACTGCTACCTTCTCACTGCCATAGGAATGCAGCTAGTGGACAGCTGGCTTCAAGACATGCTTCCCTGTGAGAGCTGAGGACAGGGCAGAACCCTCCCGCATCCTGCCTTACTGTAGGAGTAGCTGCTAACATCCTAATGTTAGTGGCTGGGAGAGGTTGCGGGAAAAGCATGTGTGAGCACTGGGCCTGAACTCCCGTGTATCTGAGTTGAATACAGCGATTTCCAACGGCTTTCATTAATCAGAGTGTAGCCAGGTTCCATATCCCATGTCCGAGTGGGTACCAGACATCTGCCTCCCATGCGTACACACTTCTGAGAGTTGAGCTTATGGCCTGTACCTCCACATCCAGCCTGCTGGTACCCTTGGCTTCTAAAAGGCCTAGGCTCGCTGTTTGACGGAAGTGCTGGGTGAGGTAATTGGAGTCTCCCGGCACACAAGACAAGTGCCTCCAAGCTCAATACACGATTTCCCAGTAATTCTTGTGGTAGACAGGTGCTACATACTAAGTTCCATATGTGAGAAGGTAGCTGAACGCCATGTCCAAAAGCATCTTACTTCTGAGAGTTGAGCTCAGCCTCAGTCCCTCACAGTTCCACACTGTCTGCAGAGTGAGTTTCACACGTCTTCACCACAGACGATTGCCAGAGGCATCTGAGAACAAGTTAACAATGCAGACCTGGAGGGTATCTCCAGGTGCAGTAGATTGGTAATCTTGGAACCTCCTGACTCAGAGTACTGCTACCTTCTCACTGCCATAGGAATGCAGCTAGTTGACAGCTGGCTTCAAGACATGCTTCCCTGTGAGAGCTGAGGACAGGGCAGAACCCTCCCGCATCGTGCCTGACTGTAGGAGTAGCTGCTAACATCCTTAGGTTAGTGGCTGGGAGAGGTTGCGGGAAAAGCATGTGTGAGCACTGGGCCTGAACTCCCGTGTATCTGAGTTGAATACAGCGATTTCCAAAGGCCTTCTTCAATCACAGTGTAGCTAAGTTCCAACTCCTATGTCCGAGTGGGTAGCAGACATCTGCCTCCCATGCATACACACTTCTGAGAGTTGAGCTTATGGCCTCTACCTCCACAGCCAGCCTGCTGGTACCCTTGCCTTCTAAAAGGCCTAGGCTCGCTGTTTGACGGAAGGTTGGGAGAGGTAACTGGAATCACCCGGCACACAAGACTAGTGCCTCCAAGCTCAGTCCAGCGATTTCCTAGTAATACCTGTGGTACACTGGTGCTACATACTAAGTTCCATATATGAGAGGGTAGCTGAACGCCTTGTCCAAAAGCATCTTACTTCTGAGATTTGAGCTCAGGCTCAGTCCCTCACAGTTCCACACTGCCTGCAGAGTGAGTTTCGCAGGTCCTCTGCAGAGACGTTTGCCAGAGGCTTCTGAGACGCAGGGTAACAATGAAGACCTGGAGGGTATCCCCAGGTGGAGTAGACTGGTAATCTTGGAACCTCCTGACTCAGAATACTGCTACCTTCTCACTGCCATAGGAATGCAGCTAGTTGACAGCTGGCTTCAAGGCATGCTTCCCTGTGAGAGCTGAGGACAGGGCAGAACCCTCCCGCATCCTGCCTGACTGTAGGAGTAGCTGCTAACATCCTAATGTTAGTGGCTAGGAGAGGTTGCGGGAAAAGCATGTGTGAGCACTGGGCCTGAACTCCCGTGTATCTGAGTTGAATACAGCGATTTCAAAGGCTTTCCTCAACCAGAGTGTAGCTAGGTTCCAAATCCCATGTACGAGCGGGTAGCAGACATCTGCCTCCCATGCATACACACTTCTGAGAGTTGAGCTTATGGACTGTACCACCACATCCAGCCTGCTGGTACCCTTGGCTTCTAAAAGGCCTAGGCTCGCTGTTTGACGGAAGTGTTGGGAGAGGTAATTGGAATCACCCGGCACACAAGACTAGTGCCTCCAAGCTCAGTCAATCGATTTCCCAGTAATTCTTGTGGTAGACAGGTGCTACATACTAAGTTCCATACGTGAGAAGGTAGCTGAACGCCTTGTCCAAAAGCATCTTACTTCTGAGAGTTGAGCTCAGCCTCAGTCCCTCACAGTTCCACACTGCCTGCAGAGTGAGTTTCGCAGGTCTTCAGCAGAGACGTTTGCCAGAGGCTTCTGAGACATAGGGTAGCAATGCAGACCTGGAGGGTAACCCCAGGTGCAGTAGACTGGTAATCTTGGAACCTCCTGACTCAGAATACTGCTACCTTCTCACTGCCATAGGAATGCAGCTAGTTGACAGCTGGCTTCAAGACATGCTTCCCTTTGAGACCTGAGGGCAGGGCAGAACGCTCCCGCATCCTGACTGACTGTAGGAGTAGCTGCTAACATCCTAATATTAGTGGCTGGGAGAGGTTGCGGGAAAAGCATATGTGAGCACTGGGCCTGAACTCACGTGTATCTGAGTTGAATACAGCGATTTCCAATGGACTTCTTCAATCACAGTGTAGCTATGTTCCAACTCCCGTTTAAGAGAGGCTAGCAGACATCTGCCTCCCATGCATACACACTTCTGAGAGTTGAGCTTATGGCCTGTACCTCCACAGCCAGCATGCTGGTACCCTTGGCTTCTAAAAGGCCTAGGCTCGCTGTTTGACGGAAGTGCTGGGAGAGGTAATTGGAATCTCCCGACACACAAGACGAGTGCCTCCAAGCTCAATTCACGATTTCCCAGTAATTCTTGTGGTAGAGAGGTGCTACATACTAAGTTCCATATGTGAGATGGTAGCTGAACGCCTTGTCCAAAAACATCTTACTTCTGAGAGTTGAGCTCACCCTCAGTCCCTCACAGTTCCACACTGCCTGCAGAGTGAGTTTCACACGTCTTCACCAGAGACGACTGCCAGAGGCTTCTGAGTACAAGTTAACAATGCAGACCTGGAGGGTATCTCCAGGTGCAGTAGAGTGGTAATCTTGGAACCTCCTGACTCCGATTACTGCTACCTTTTCACTGCAATAGGAATGCAGCCAGTTGACAGCTGGCTTCAAGACATGCTTCCCTGTGAGAGCTGAGGACAGGGCAGAACCCTGCCGCATCCTGCCTGACTCTAGGAGTAGCTGCTAACATCCTTATATTAGTGGCTGGGAGAGGTTGCGGGAAAAGCATGTGTGAGCACTGGGCCTGAACTCCCGTGTATCTGAGTTGAATACAGCGATTTCCAATGGCCTTCTTCAATCACAGTGTAGCTAGGTTCCAACTCCCATGTCCGAGTGGGTAGCAGACATCTGCCTCCCATGCATACACACATCTGAGAGTTGAGCTTATTGCCTGTATCTCCACATCCAGCCTGCAGGTACCCTTTGCTTCTAAAAGGCCTAGGCTCGCTGTTTGACGGAAGTGTTGGGAGAGGTATTTGGAATCACCCGGTACACAAGACTAGTGCCTCCAAGCTCAGTCCAGAGATTTCCCAGTAATTCTTGTGGTAGACAGGTGCTACATACTAAGTTCCATATGTGAGAAGGTAGCTGAACGCCTTGTCCAAATGCATCTTACTTCTGAGAGTTGAGCTCACCCTCAGTCCCTCACAGTTCCACACTGCCTGCAGAGTGAGTTTCACACGTCTTCAGCAGAGACGATTACCAGAGTCTTCTGAGACGCACGGTAACAATGCAGACCTGGAGGTTATCTCCAGGTGCAGTAGAGTGGTAATCTTGGAACCTCCTGACTCCTAGTACGGCTACCTTCTCACTGCCATAGGAATGCAGCTAGTTGACAGCTGACTTCAAGACATGCTTCCCTGTGAGAGCTGAGGACAGGGCAGAACCGTCCCGCATCCTGCCTGACTGTAGGAGTAGCTGCTAACATCCTAATGTTAGTGGCTGGGAGAGGTTGCGGGAAAAGCATGTGTGAGCACTGGGCCTGAACTCCCGTGTATCTGAGTTGAATACAGCGATTTCCAATGGCCTTCTTCAATCACAGTATAGCTAGGTTCCAACTCCCATGTCCGAGTGGGTAGCAGACATCTGCCTCCCATGCATACACACTTCTGAGAGTTGAGCTTATGGCCTGTACCTCCACAGCCAGCCTGTTGGTACCCTTGGCATCTAAAAGGCCTAGGCTGGCTGTTTGACGGAAGTGCTGGGAGAGGTAATTGGAATATCCCGGCACACAAGACGAGTGCCTCCAAGCTCAATTCACGATTTCCCAGTAATTCTTGTGGTAGACAGGTGCTACATACTAAGTTCCATATGTGAGAAGGTAGCTGAACGCCTTGTCCAAAAGCATCTTACTTCTGAGAGTTGAGCTCAGCCTCAGTCCCTCACAGTTCCACACTGCCTGCAGAGTGAGTTTCGCAGGTCTTCAGCAGAGACGTTTGCCAGAGGTTTCTGAGACGCAGGGTAACAATGCACACCTGGAGGGTATCCCCAGGTGCAGTAGACTGTTAATCTTGGAACCTCCTGACTCAGAATACTGCTACCTTCTATCTGCCATAGGAATGCAGCTAGTTGACAGCTGGCTTCAAGACATGATTCCCTGTGAGAGCTGAGGACAGGGCAGATCCCTCCCGCATCCTGCCTGACTGTAGGTGTAGCTGCTAACATCCTTATTTTAGTGGCTCGGAGAGGTTGCGTGAAAAGCGTGTGTGAGCACTGGGCCTGAACTCCCGTGTATCTGAGTTGAATACAGCGATTTCCAACGGCTTTCCTCAACCAGAGTGTAGCTAGGATCCAAATACCATGTACGAACGGGTAGCAGACATCTGCCTCCCATGCATACACACTTCTGAGAGTTGAGCTTATGGCCTGTACCTCCACATCCAGCCTGCTGGTACCCTTGGCCTCTAAAAGGCCTAGGCTCGCTGTTTGACGGAAGTGCTGGGAGAGGTAATTGGAATCACCCGGCACACAAGACTAGTGCCTCCAAGCTCAGTCCAGCGATTTCCTAGTAATTCCTGTGGTACACTGGTGCTACATACTAAGTTTCATACGTGAGAAGGTAGCTGAACGCCTTTTCCAAATGTATCATACTTCTGAGAGTTGAGCTCACCCTCAGTCCCTCACACTTCCACACTGCCTGCAGAGTGAGTTTCACACGTCTTCACCAGAGACGATTGCCAGAGGCTTCTGAGTACAAGTTAACAATGCAGTCCTGGAGGGTATCTCCAGGTGCAGTAGAGTGGTAATCTTGGAACCTCCTGACTCAGAGTACTGCTACCTTCTCACTGCCATAGGAATGCAGCTAGTTGACAGCTGGCTTCAAGACATGCTTCCCTGTGAGACCTGAGGACAGGGCAGAACCCTCCCGCATCCTGCCTGACTGTAGGAGTAGCTGCTAACATCCTTATGTTAGTGGCTGGGAGAGGTTGCGGGAAAAGCATGTGTGAGCACTGGGCCTGAACTCCCGTGTATCTGAGTTGAATACAGCGATTTCCAATGGCCTTCTTCAATCACAGTGTAGCTAGGGTCCAACTCCCATGTCCGAGTGGGTAGCAGACATCTGCCTCCCATCCATACACACTTCTGAGAGTTGAGCTTATGGCCTGTACCTCCACAGCCAGCCTGCTGGTACCCTTGGCTTCTAAAAGGCCTAGGCTCGCTGTTTGACGGAAGTGCTGGCAGAGGTAATTGGAATCTCCCGGCACACAAGACGAGTGCCTCCAAGCTCAATTCACGATTTCCCACTAATTCTTGTGGTAGACAGGTGCTACTTACTAAGTTTCATATGTGAGAATGTAGCTGAACGCCTTGTCCAAAAGTATCTTACTTCTGAGAGTTGAGCTAAGCCTCAGGCCCTCACAGTTCCATACTGCCTGCAGAGTGAGTTTGGCAGGTCTTCAACAGAGACGTTTGCCAGAGGCTTCTGAGACGCAGGGTAACAATGCAGACCTGGAGGGTATCCCCAGGTGCAGTAGACTGGTAATCTTGGAACCTCCTGACTCAGAGTACTGCTACCTTCTCACTGCCATAGGAATGCAGCTAGTTGACAGCTGGCTTCAAGACATGCTTCCCTGTGAGAGCTGAGGATAGGGCAGAACCCTCCCGTATCCTTCCTGACTGTAGTAGTAGATGCTAACGTCATAATGTTAGTGGCTGGGAGAGGTTGCGGGAAAAGCATGTGTGAGCACTGGGCCTGAACTCCCGTTTATCTAAGTTGAATACAGCGATATCCAATGGCCTTCTTCAATCACAGTGTAGCTAGGTTCCAACTCCCATGTCCGAGTGGGTAGCAGACATCTGCCTCCCACGCATACACACTTCTGAGAGTTGAGTTTATGGCCTGTACCTCCACATCCAGCCTGCTGGTACCCTTCGCTTCTAAAAGGCCTAGGCTCGCTCTTTTACGGAAGTGTTGGGAGAGGTAATTGGAATCACCCGGCTCACAAGACTAGTCCCTCCAAGCTCAGTCCAGCGATTTCCTAGTAATTCCTGTGGTAGACTGGTGCTACATACTAAGTTCCATACGTGAGAAGGTAGCTGAACGCCTTGTCCAAAAACATCTTACTTCTGAGAGTTGAGCTCAACCTCAGTCCATCACAGTTCCACACTGCCTGCAGAGTGAGTTTCGCAGGTCGTCAGCAGAGACGATTGCCAGAGGCTTCTGAGTAGAAGTTAACAATGCAGACCTGGAGGGTATCTCCAGGTGCAGTAGAGTGGTAATCTTGGAACCTCCTTACTCAGAGTACTGCTACCTTCTCACTGCAATAGGAATGCAGCTAGTTGACAGCTGGCTTCAAGACATGCTTCCCTGTGAGAGCTGAGGACAGGGCAGAACCCTCCCGCATCCTGCCTGACTGTAGGAGTAGCTGCTAACATCCTAATGTTAGTGGCTGGGAGAGGTTGCGGGAAAAGCATGTGTGAGCACTGGGCCTGAACTCCCGTGTATCTGAGTTGAATACAGCGATTTCCAATGGCCTTCTTCAATCACAGTGTAGCTAGGTTTGAACTCCCATGTCCGAGTGGGTAGCAGGCATCTTCCTCCCATGCATACACACTTCTGAGAGTTGAGCTTATGGCCTGTACCTCCACATCCAGCCTGCTGGTACCCTTGGCTTCTAAAAGGCCTAGGCTCGCTGTTTGACGGAAGTGTTGGGAGAGGTAATTCGAATCACCCGGCACACAAGACTAGTGCCTCCAAGCTCAGTCCAGCGATTTCCCAGTAATTCCTGTGGTAGACAGGTGCTACATACTGAGTTCCATACGTGAGAGGGTAGCTGAACGCCTTGTCCAAAAGCATCTTACTTCTGAGAGTTGAGCTCAGTCTCAGTCCCTCACAGCTCCACACTGCCTGCAGAGTGAGTTTCGCAGGTCTTCAGCAGAGACGTTTGCCAGAGGCTTCTGACACGCAGGGTAACAATGCAGACCTGGAGGGTATCCCCAGGTGCAGTAGCCTGGTAATCTGGGAACCTCCTGACTCAGAATACTGCTACCTTCTCACTGCCATAGGAATGCAGCTAGTTGACAGATGGCTTCAAGACATGCTTCCCTGTGAGAGCTGAGGACAGGGCAGAACCCTCCCGCATCCTGCCTGACTGGAGGAATAGCTGCTAACATACTAATGTTAGTGGCTGGGAGAGGATGCGGGAAAAGTGTTTGTGAGCACTGGGCTTGAACTCCCGTGTATCTGAGTTGAATACAGCGATTTCCAACGGCTTTCCTCAACCAGAGTGTAGCTAGGTTCCAAATCCCATGTACGAGCGGGTAGCAGACATCTGCCTCCCATGCATACACACTTCTGAGAGTTGAACTTATGGCCTGTACCTCCACATCCAGCCTGCTGGTACCCTTGGCTTCTAAAAGGCCTAGGCTCGCTGTTTGACGGAAGTCCTGGGAAAGGTAACTGGAATAACCCGGCACACAAGACGAGTGCCTCCAAGCTCAGTCCAGCGATTTCCCAGTAATTCTTGTGGTAGGCAGGTGCTACAGACTAAGTTCCATATGTGAGAAGGTAGCTGAACGCCTTGTCCAAAAGCATCTTACTTCTGAGAGTTGAGCCCACCCTCAGTCCCTCACAGTTCCACACTGCCTGCAGAGAGAGTTTCACACGTCTTCACCAGAGACGATTACCAGAGACTTCTGAGACGCAGGGTAACAATGCAGACCTGGAGGGTATCTCCAGGTGCAGTAGAGTGGTAATCTTGGAACCTCCTGACTCAGAGTACTGCTAACTTCTCACTGCCATAGGAATGCAGCTAGTTGACAGCTGGCTTCAAGACATGCTTCCCTGTGAGAGCTGAGGACAGCGCAGAACCCTCCCGCATCCTGCCTGACTGTTGGAGTAGCTGCTAACATCCTTATGTTAGTGGCTGGGAGAGGTTGCGGGAAAAGCATGTGTGAGCACTGGGCCTGAACTCCCGTGTATCTGAGTTGAATACAGCGATTTCCAATGGCCTTCTTCAATCACAGTGTAGCTAGGTTCCAACTCCCATGTCCGAGTGGGTAGCAGACATCTGCCTCCCATGCATACACACTTCTGAGAGTTGACCTCATGGCCGGTTCCTCCACATCCAGCCTGCTGGTACCCTTGGCTTCTAAAAGGCCTAGGCTCGGTGTTTGACGGAAGTGTTGGGAGAGGTAATTGGAATCACCCGGCACACAAGACTAGTGCCTCCAAGCTCAATTCACGATTTCCCAGTAATTCTTGTGGTAGACAGGTGCTACATACTAAGTTCCATACGTGAGAAGGTAGCTGAACGCCATGTCCAAAAGCATCTTACTTCTGAGAGTTGAGCTCAGCCTCAGTCCCTCACAGTTCCACACTGCCTGCAGAGTGAGTTTCACACTTCCTCACCAGAGACGATTGCCAGAGGCTTCTGAGTACAAGTTAACAATGCAGACCTGGAGGGTATCTCCAGGTGCAGTAGAGTGGTAATCTTGGAACCTCCTGACTCAGAGTACTGCTACCTTCTCACTGCCATAGGAATGCAGCTAGTTGACAGCTGACTTCAAGACATGCTTCCCTCTGAGAGCTGAGGACAGGGGAGAACCCTCTCGCATCCTGCCTGACTGTAGGAGTAGCTGCTAACATCCTAATGTTAGTGGCTGGGAGAGGTTGCGGAAAAACATGTGTGAGCACTGGGCCTGAACTCCCGTGTATCTGAGTTGAATACAGCGATTTCCAATGGCCTTCTTCAATCACAGAGTAGCTAGGTTCCAAGTCCCATGTCCGAGTGGGTAGCAGGCATCTGCCTCCCATGCATACACACTTCTGAGAGTTGAGCTTATGGCCTGTACCTCCACATCCAGCCTGCTGGTACCCTTGGCTTCTAAAAGGCCTAGGCTCGATGTTTGACGGAAGTGCTGGGAGAGGTAATTGGAATCACCCGGCACACAAGACGAATGCTTCCAAGCTCAGTCCATCGATTTCCTAGTAATTCCTGTGGTAGACTGGTGCTACATACTAAGTTCCATACGTGAGAGGGTAGCGGAAAGCCTTTTCCAAACGCATCTTACTTCTGAGAGTTGAGCTGAGCCTCAGTCCCTCACAGTTCCACACTGCCTGCAGAGTGAATTTCGCAGGTCTTCAGCAGAGACGTTTGCCAGAGGCTTCGGAGACGCAGGGTAACAATGCAGACCTGGAGGGTATCCCCAGGTGCAGTAGACTGGTAATCTTGGAACCTCCTGACTCAGAAAACTGCTACCTTCTCACTGCCATAGGAATGCAGCTAGTTGACAGCTGACTTCAAGACATGTTTCCTGTGAGACCTAAGGACAGGGCAGAACCCTCCCGCATCCTGCCTGACTGTAGGTGTAGCTGCTAACATCCTAATGTTAGTGGCTGGGAGAGGTTGCGGGAAAAGCCTGTGTGAGCACTGGGCCTGAACTCCCGTGTATCTGAGTTGAATACAGCGATTTCCAATGGCCTTCTTCAATCACAGTGTAGCTAGTTTCCAACTCCCATGTCCAAGTGGGTAGCAGACATCTGCCTCCCATGCATACACACTTCTGAGAGTTGAGCTTATGTCCTGTACCTCCACATCCAGCCTGCTGGTACCCTTGGCTTCTAAAAGGCCTAGGCTCGCTGTTTGACGGAAGTGTTGGGAGAGGTAATTGGAATCACCGGGCACACAAGACTAGTGCCTCCAAGCTCAGTCCAGCGATTTCCTAGTAATTCCTGGGGTAGACTGGTGCTACATACTAAGTTCCATATGTGAGAGGGTAGCTGAACGCCTTGTGCAAAAGCATCTTACTTCTGAGAGTTTAGCTCAGCCTCAGTCTCTCACAGTTCCACACTGCCTGCAGAGTGAGTTTCGCAGGTCTTCAGCAGAGACGTTTGCCAGAGGCTTCTGAGTATAAGTTAACAATGCAGACCTGGAGGGTATCTCCAGGTGCAGTAGATTGGTAATCTTGGAACCTCCTGACTCAGAATACAGCTACCTTCTCACTGCAATAGGAATGCAGCTAGTTGACAGCTGGCTTCAAGACATGCTTCCTTGTGAGAGCTGAGGACAGGGCAGAACCCTCCCGCATCCTGCCTGACTGTAGGAGTAGCTGCTAACATCCTAATGTTAGTGGCTGGGAGAGGTTGCGGGAAAAGCATGTGTGAGCACTGGGCCTGAACTCCCGTGTATCTGAGTTGAATACAGCGATTTCCAACGTTTTTCCTCAACCAGAGTGTAGCTAGGTTCCAAATCCCATGTACGAGCGGGTAGCAGACATCTGCCTCCCATGCATACACACTTCTGAGAGTTGAGCTTATGGCCTGTACCTCCACATCCAGCCTGCTGGTAACCTTGGCTTCTAAAAGGCCTAGGCTCGCTGTTTGATGGAAGTGCTGGGAGAGGTAATTGGAAACTCCCGGCACACAAGACGAGTTCCTCCAAGCTCAATTCACGATTTCCCAGTAATTCTTGTGGTAGACAGGTGCTACGTACTAAGTTCCATATGTGAGAAGGTAGCTGAACGCCTTGTCCAAAAGCATCTTACTTCTGAGAGTTGAGCTCGCCCTCAGTCCCTCACACTTCCACACTGCCTGCAGAGTGAGTTTCACACATCTTCACCAGAGACGTTTGCCAGAGGCTTCTGAGAACAAGTTAACAATACAGACCTGGAGGGTATCTCCAGGTGCAGTAGAGTGGTAATCCTGGAACCTCCTGACTCAGAGTACTGCTACCTTCTCACTGCCACAGGAATGCAGCCAGCTGACAGCTGGCTTCAAGACATGCTTCCCTGTGAGAGCTGAGGACAGGGCAGAACCCTCCCGCATCCTGCCTGACTGTAGGAGTAGCTGCTAACATCCTTATGTTATTGGCTGGGAGAGGTTGCGGGAAAAGCATGTGTGATCACTGGGCCTGAACTCCCGTGTATCTGAGTTGAATACAGCGATTTCCAATGGCCTTCTTCAATCACAGTGTAGCTAGTTTCCAACTCCCATGTCCGAGTGGGTAGCAGACATCTGCCTCCCATGCATACACACTTCTGAGTGTTGAGCTTATGGCCTGTACCTCCACAGCCAGCCTGCAGGTACCCTTGGGTTCTAAAAGGCCTAGGCTCGCTCTTTGACGGAAGTGTTGGGAGAGGTAATTGGAATCACCCGGCACACAAGACTAGTGCCTCCAAGCTCAGTCCAGCGATTTCCTAGTAATTCCTGTGGTACACTGGTGCTACATACTAAGTTCCATACGTGACAGGGTAGCTGAACGCCTTGTCCAAAAGCATCTTACTACTGAGAGTTGAGCTCAGCCTCAGTCCCTCACAGTTCCACACTGCCTGCAGAGTGAGTTTCGCAGGTCTTCAGCAGAGACGTTTGCCAGAGGCTTCTGAGACGCAGGGTAACAATGCCGATCTGGAGAGTATCCCCAGGTGCAGTAGACTGGTGATCTTGGAACCTCCTGACTGAGAATACTGCTACCTTCTCACTGCCATAGGAATGCAGCTAGTTGACAGCTGGCTTCAAGACATGCTTCCCTGTGAGAGCTGAGGACAGGGAAGATCCCTCCCGCATCCTGCCTGACTGTAGGAGTAGCTGCTAACATCCTAATGCTGGTGGCTGGGAGATGTTGCGGGGAAAGCATGTGTGAGCACTGGGCCTGAAATCCCGTATATCTGAGTTGAATACAGCGATTTCCAATGGCCTTCTTCAATCACAGTGTAGCTAGGTTCCAACTCCCATGTCCGAGTGGGTAGCAGACATCTGCCTCCCATGCATACACACTTCTGAGAGTTGAGCTTATGGCCTGTACGTCCAAATCCGGCCTGCTGGTACCCTTGTCTTCTAAAAGGCCGAGGCTCGCTGTTTGACGGAAGTGCTGGTAGAGGTAATTGGAATCTCCCGGCACACAAGACGAGTGCCTCCAAGCTTAATTCACGATTTCCCAGTAATTCTTGTGGTAGACAGGTGCTACATACTAAGTTCCATATGTGAGAAGGTAGCTGAACGCCTTGTCCAAAAGCATCTTACTTCTGAGAGTTGAGCTCAGCCTCAGTCCCTCACAGTTCCACACTGCCTGCAGAGTGAGTTTCACACGTCTTCAGCAGAGACGTTTGCCAGAGTCTTCTGAGACGCAGGGTAACAATGCAGACCTGAAGGGTATCTCCAAGTGCAGTAGAGTGGTAATCTTGGAACCTCCTGACTCACAGTACTGCTACCTTCTCACTGCCATAGGAATGCAGGTAGTTGACAGCTGACTTCAAGACATGCTTCCCTGTGATAGCTGAGGACAGTGCAGATCCCTCCCGTATCCTGCCTGACTGTAGGTGTAGCTGCTAACATCCTAATGTTAGTGGCTGGGAGAGGTTGCGGGAAAAGCATGTGTGAGCACTGGGCCTGAACTCCCGTGTATCTGAGTTGAATACAGCGATTTCCAATGGCCTTCTTCAATCACAGTGTAGCTAGGTTCCAACTCCCATGTCCGAGTGGGTAGCAGACATCGGCCTCCCATGCATACACACTTCTGAGAGTTGAGCTTATGGCCTGTACCTCCACATCCAGCCTGCTGGTACCCTTGGCTTCTAAAAGGCCTAGGCTCGCTGTTTGACGGAAGTGCTGGGAGAGGTAATTGGAATCTCCCAGCACACAAGACGAGTGCCTCCAATCTCAATTCACGATTTCCCAGTAATTCTTGTGGTAGACAGGTGCTACATACTAAATTCCATACGTGAGAAGGTAGCTGAACGCCTTGTCCAAAAGCATCTTACTTCTGAGAGTTGAGCTTATCCTCAGTCCCTCACAGTTCCACACTGCCTGCAGAGTGAGTTTCGCAAGTCTTCAGCAGAGACGTTTGCCAGAGGCTTCTGAGACGCAGGGTAACAATGCAGACCTGGAGGCTATCCCCAGGTGCAGTAGACTGGTAATCTTGGAACCTCCTGACTCAGAATACTGCTACCTTCGCACTGCCATAGGAATGCAGCTAGTTGACAGCTGGCTTCAAGACATGCTTCCCTGTGAGAGCTGAGGACAGGGCAGAACCCTCCCGCATCCTGCCTGACTGTAGGAGTAGCTGCTAACATCCTAATGTTAGTGGCTGGGAGAGGTTGCGGGAAAAGCGTGTGTGAGCACTGGGGCTGAACTCCCGTGTATCTGAGTTGAATAGAGCAATTTCCAACGGCTTTCCTCAACCAGAGTGTAGCTAGGTTCCAAATCCCATGTACGAGCGTGTAGCAGACATGTGACTCCCATGTATACACACTTCGGAGAGTTGAGCTTATGGCCTGTACCTCCACATCCAGCCTGCAGGTACCCTTGGCTTCTAAAAGGCCTCGGCTCGCTGTTTGACGGAAGTGCTGGGAGAGGTAATTGGAATCTCCCGGCACACAAGACTAGTGCCTCCAAGTTCAATTCATGATTTCCCAGTAATTCTTGTGGTAGACAGGTGCTACATACTAAGTTCCATATGTGAGAATGTAGCTGAACGCCTTGTCCAAAAGCATCTTACTTCTGAGAGTTGAGCTCAGCCTCCTTCCCTCACAGTTCCACACTGCCTGCAGAGTGAGTTTCACACGTCTTCACCAGAGACGTTTACCAGAGGCTTCTGAGTACAAGTTAAGAATGCAGACCTGGAGGGTATCTCCAGGTGCAGTAGAGTGGTAATCTTGGAACCTCCTGACTCAGAGTACTGCTACCTTCTCACTGCCATAGGAATGCAGCTAGTTGACAGCTGGCTTCAAGACATGCTTCCCTGTGAGAGCTGAGGACAGGGCAGAACCCTCCCGCATCCTGCCTGACTGTAGGAGTAGCTGCTAACATCCTTATGTTAGTGGCTGGGAGAGGTTGCGGGAAAAGCATGTGTGAGCACTGGGCCTGAAATCCCGTGTATCTGAGTTGAATACAGCGATTTCAATGGCCTTCTTCAATCACAGTGTAGCTAGGTTCCAAGTCGCATGTCCGAGTGGGTAGCAGACATCTGCATCCCATGGATACACACTTCTGAGAGTTGAGCTTATGGCCTGTACCTCCACATCCAGCCTGGTGGTACCCTTGGCTTCTAAAAGGCCTAGGCTCGCTGTTTGACGGAAGTGTTGGGAGAGGTAATTGGAATCACCCGGCACACAAGACTAGTGCCTCCAAGCTCAATTCACGATTTCCCAGTAATTCTTGTGGTAGACAGGTGCTGCATACTAAGTTCCATATGTGAGAAGGTAGCTGAACGCCTTGTCCAAAAACATCTTACTTCTGAGAGTTGAGCTCAGCCTCAGTCCCTCACAGTTCCACACTGCCTGCAGAGTGAGTTTCACACGTGTTCACCAGAGACGATTGCCAGAGGCTTCTGAGTACAAGTTAACAATGCAGACCTGGAGGGTATCTCCAGGTGCAGTAGAGTGGTAATATTGGAACCTCCTGACTCAGAATACTGCTACCTTCTCACTGCCATAGGAATGCAGCTAGTTGACAGCTGGGTTCAAGACATGCTTCCCTGTGAGAGCTGAGGACAGGGCAGAACCCTCCCGCATCCTGCCTGACTGTAGGAGTAGCTGCTAACATCCTAATGTTAGTGGCTGGGAGAGGTTGCGGGAAAAGCATGTGTTAGCACTGGGCCTGAACTCCCGTGTATCTGAGTTGAATACAGCGATTTCCAACGTCTTTCCTCAACCAGAGTGTAGCTAAGTTCCAAATCCCATGTACGAGCGGGTACCAGACATCTGCCTCCCATGCATACACACTTCTGAGAGTTGAGCTTATGGCCTGTACCTCCACATCCAGCCTGCTGGTACCCTTGGCTTCTAAAAGGCCTAGGCTCGCTGTTTGACGGAAGTGCTGGGAGACGTAATTGGAATCACCCGGCACACAAGACTAGTGCCTCCAAGCTCAGTCCAGCGATTTCCCAGTAATTCTTGTGGTACACAGGTGCTACATACTAAGCTCCATATGTGAGAAGGTAGCTGAACGCCTTGTCCAAAAGCATCTTACTTCTGAGAGTTGAGCTCAGCCTCAGTCCCTCACAGTTCCACACTGCCTGCAGAGTGAGTTTCACACGTCTTCACCAGAGACGATTACCAGAGGCTTCTGATAAGCAAGGTAACAATGCAGACCTGGAGGGTATCTCCAGGTGCAGTAGAGTGGTAATCTTGGAACCTCCTGACTCAGAGTACTGCTACCTTCTCACTGCCATAGGAATGCAGCTAGTTGACAGCTGACTTCAAGACATGCTTCCCTGTGAGAGCTGAGGACAGGGCAGAACCGTCCCGCATCCTGCCTGACTGTAGGAGTAGCTGCTATCATCCTAATGTTAGTGGCTGGGAGATGTTGCGGGAAAAGCATGTGTGAGCACTGGGCCTGAACTCCCGTGTATCTGAGTTGAATACAGCGATTTCCAATGGCCTTCTTCAATCACAGTGTAGCTAGGTTCCAACTCCCATGTCCGAGTGGGTAGCTGACATCTGCCTCCCATGCATACACACTTCTGAGTGTTGAGCTTATGGCCTGTACCTCCACATCCAGCCTGCTGGTACCCTTGGCTTCTAAAAGGCCTAGGCTCGCTGTTTGACGGAAGTGCTGGGAGAGGTAATTGGAATCTCCCGGCACACAAGACGAGTGCCTCCAAGCTCAATTCACGATTTCCCAGTAATTCTTGTGGTAGACAGGTGCTACATACTAAGTTCCATATGTGAGAAGGTAGCTGAACGCCTTGTCCAAAAGCATCTTACTTCTGAGAGTTGAGCTCAGCCTCAGTCCCTCACAGTTCCACACTGCCTGCAGAGTGAGTTTCGCAGGTCTTCAGCAGAGACGTTTGCCAGAGGCTTCTGAGGCGCAGGGTAACAATGCAGACATGGAGGGTATCCCCAGGAGCAGTAGACAGGTAATCTTGGAACCTCCTGACTCAGAATACTGCTACCTTCTCACTGCCATAAGAATGCAGCTAGTTGACAGCTGGCTTCAAGACATGCTTCCCTGTGAGAGCTGAGGACAGGGCAGAACCCTCCCGCATCCTGCCTGACTGTAGGAGTAGCTGCTAACATCCTTATGTTAGTGGCTGGGAGAGGTTGCGGGAAAAGCATGTGTGAGCCCTGGGCCTGAACTCCCGAGTATCTGAGTTGAATACAGCGATTTCCAACGGCTTTCCTCAACCAGAGTGTAGCTAGGTACCAAATCCTATGTACGAGTGGGTAGCAGACATCTGCCTCCCATGCATACACACTTCTGAGAGTTGAGCTTATGGCCTGTACCTCCACAGCCAGCCTGCTGGTACCCTTGGCTTGTAAAAGGCCTAGGCTCGCTGTTTGACGGAAGTGCTGGAATAGGTAATTGTAATCACCCGGCACACAAGCCTAGTGCCACCAAGCTCAGTCCAGCGATTTCCCAGTAATTCTTGTGGTAGACAGGTGCTACATACTAAGTTCCATATGTGAGAAGGTAGCTGAACGCCTTGTCCAAAAGCATCTTACTTCTGAGAGTTGAGCTTAGCCTCAGTCCCTCACAGTTCCACACTGCCTGCAGAGTGAGTTTCACACGTCTTCACCAGAGACGATTAGCAGAGGCTTCTGAGACGCAGGGTAACAATGCAGACCTGGAGGTAATCTCCAGGTGCAGTAGAGTGGTAATCTTTGAACCTCGTGAATCAGAGTACCGCTACCTTCTCACTGCCATAGGAATGCAGCTAGTTGACAGCTGACTTCAAGACATGCTTCCCTGTGAGAGCTGAGGACAGGGCAGAACCGTCCTGCATCCTGCCTGACTGTAGAGTAGCTGCTAACATCCTAATGTTAGTGGCTGGGAGAGGTTGCGGGAAAAGCATGTGTGAGCACTGGGCCTGAACTCCCGTGTTCTGAGTTGAATACAGCGATTTCCAATGGCCTTCTTCAATCACAGTGTAGCTAGGTACCAACTCCCATGTCCGAGTGGGTAGCAGACATCTGCCTCCCATGCATACACACTTCTGAGAGTTGAGCTTATGGCCTGTACCTCCACATCCAGCCTGCTGGTACCCTTGGCTTCTAAAAGGCCTAGGCTCTCTGTTTGACGGAAATGCTGAGAGAGGTAATTGGAATATCCCGGCACACAAGACGAGTGCCTCCAAGCTCAATTCACGATTTCCCAGTAATTCTTGTGGTAGATAGGTGCTACATACTAAGTTCCATATGTGAGAAGGTAGCTGAACGCCTTGTCCAAAAGCATCTTACTTCTGAGAGTTGAGCTCAGCCTCAGTCCCTCACAGTTCCACACTGCCTGCAGAGTGAGTTTCACACGTCTCACCAGAGACGATTGGCAGAGGCTTCTGAGTACAAGTTAACAATGCAGACCTGGAGGGTATCTCCAGGTGCAGTAGAGTGGTAATCTTGGAACCTCCTGACTCAGAATACTGCTACCTTCTCACTGCCATAGGAATGCAGCTAGTTGACAGCTGGCTTCAAGACATGCTTCCCTTTGAGAGCTGAGGACAGGGCAGAACCTTCCCGCATCCTGCCTGACTGTAGGAGTAGCTTCTAACATCCTAATGTTAGTGGCTACGAGAGGTTGCGGGAAAAGCATGTGTGAGCACTGGGCCTGAACTCCCGTGTATCTGAGTTGAATACACCGATTTCCAAAGGCTTTCCTCAACCAGAGTGTAGCTCGGTTCCAAATCCCATGTACGAGCGGGTATCCGACATCTGCCTCCCATGCATACACACTTCTGAGAGTTGAGCTTATGGCCTGTACCTCCACATCCAGCCTGCTGGTACCCTTGGCTTCTAAAAGGCTTAGGCTCGCTGTTAGACGGAAGTGCTGGGAGAGGTAATTGGAATCTCCCGGCACACAAGACGAGTGCCTCCAAGCTCAATTCACGATTTTCCAGTAATTCTTGTTGTAGACAGGTGCTACATACTAAGTTCCATATGTGAGAAGGTATCTGAACGCCTTGTCCAAAAGCATCTTACTTCTGAGAGTTGAGCTCACCCTCAGTCCCTCAAAGTTCCACACTGCCTGCAGAGTGAGTTTCGCAGGTCTTCAGCAGAGACGATTGCCAGAGGCTTCTGAGTACAAGTTAAAAATTCAGACCTGGAGGGTATCTCCAGGTGCAATAGATTGGTAATCTTGGAACCTCCTGACTCAGAATACTGCTACCTTCTCACTGCCATAGGAATGCAGCTAGTTGACAGCTGGCTTCAAAACATGCTTCCCTGTGAGAGCTGAGGACAGGGCAGAACCCTCCCGCATCCTGCCTGACTGTAGGAGTAGCTGCTAACATCCTTATATTAGTGGCTGGGAGAAGTTGCGGGAAAAGCACGTGTGAGCACTGGGCCCGAACTCCCGTGTATCTGAGTTGAATACAGCGATTTCCAATGGCCTTCTTCAATCACAGTGTAGCTAGGTTCGAAATCCCATGTCCGAGTGGGTACCAGATATCTGCCTCCCATGCATACACACTTCTGAGAGTTGAGCCTATGGCCTGTACCTCCACAGCCAGCCTGCTGGTACCCTTGGCTTCTAAAAGTCCTAGGCTCGCTGTTTGACGGAAGTGTTGGGAGAGGTAATTGGAATCACCGGGCAAAGAAGACTAGTGCCTCCAAGCTCAGTCCAGCGATTTCCTAGTAATTCATGTGGTAGACTGGTGCTACATACTAGGTTCCATACGTGAGAGGGTAGCTGAACGCCTTGTCCAAAAGCATCTTACTTCTGAGAGTTGATCTCAGCCTCAGTCCCTCACAGTTCCACACTGCCTGCAGAGTGAGTTTCGCAGGTCTTCAGCAGAGACGTTTGCCAGAGGCTTCTGAGACGCAGGGTAACAATGCAGACCTGGAGGGTATCCCCAGGTGCAGTAGACTGGTAATCTTGGAACCTCCTGACTCAGAATACTGCTACCTTCTCACTGCCATAGGAATGCAGCTAGTTGACAGCTGGCTTCAAGATATGCTTCCCTGTGAGAGCTGAGGACAGGGCAGAACCCTCCCGCATCCTGCCTGACTGTAGGAATAGCTGCTAACATCCCAATGTTAGTGGCTGGGAGAAGTTTCGGGAAAAGCATGTGTGAAAACTGGGCCTGAACTCCCGTGTATCTGAGTTGAATACAGCGATTTCCAACGGCTTTCCTCAACCAGAGTGTAGCTAGGTTCCAACTCCCATGTCCGAGTGGGTAGCAGACATCTGCCTCCCATGCATACACACTTCTGAGAGTTGAGCTTATGGCCTGTACCTCCACATCCAGCCTGCTGGTACCCTTGGCTTCTAAAAGGCCTAGGCTCGCTGTTTGACGGAAGTGTTGGGAGAGGTAATTGGAATCACCCGGCACACAAGACGAGTGCCTCCAAGCTCAATTCACGATTTCCCAGTAATTCTTGTGGTAGACAGGTGCTACATACGAAGTTCCATACGTGAGAAGGTAGCTGAACGCCTTGTCCAAAAGAATCTTACTTCTGAGAGTTGAGCTCAGCCTCAGTCCCTCACAGTTCCACACTGCCTGCAGAGTGAGGTTCGCAGGTCTTCAGCAGAGACGATTGCCAGAGGCTTCTGAGACGCAGGGTAACAATGCACCTGGAGGGTATCCCCAGGTGCAGTAGAGTGGTAATCTTGGAACCCCCTTACTCAGAATACTGCTACATTCTCACTGCCATAGGAATGCAGCTAGTTGACAGCTGGCTTCAAGACATGCTTCCCTGTGAGAGCTGAGGACAGGGCAGTACCCTCCCGCATCATGCCTGAGTGTAGGAGTAGCTGCTAAGATCCTAATGTTCGTGGTTGTGAGAGGTTTCGGGAAAAGCATGTGTGAGCACTGGGTCTGAACTCCCGTGTATCTGAGTTGAATACAGCGATTTCCAACGGCTTTCCTCAACCAGAGTGTAGCTAGGTTCCAAATCCCATGTACGAGCGGGTAGCAGACATCTGCCTCCCATGCATACACACTTCTGAGAGTTGAGCTTATGGCCTGTACCTCCACATCCAGCCTGCTGGAACCCTTGGCTTCTAAATGGCCTAGGCTCGCTGTTTGACGCAAGTGTTGGGAGAGGTAATTGGAATCACCCGGCACACAAGACTAGTGCCTCCAAACTCAATTCACGATTTCCCAGTAATTCTTGTGGTAGACAGGTGCTACATACTAAGTTCCATACGTGAGAAGGTAGCTGAACGCCTTGTCCAAAAGCATCTTACTTATGAGAGTTGAGCTCAGCCTCAGTCCCTCACAGTTCCACACTGCCTGCAGAGTGAGTATCGCAGGTCTTCAGCAGAGATGATTGCCAGAGGCTTCTGAGTACAAGTTAACAATGCAGACCTGGAGTGTACATCCAGGTGCAGTATAGTGGTAATCTTGGAACCTCCTGACTCAGAGTACTGCTACCTTCTCACTGCCATAGGAATGCAGGTAGTTGACAGCTGGCTTCAAGACATGCTTCCCTGTGAGAGCTGAGGACAGGGCAGACCCTCCAGCATCCTGCCTGACTGTAGGAGTAGCTGCTAACATCCTAATGTTAGTGGCTGGGAGAGGTTGCGGGACAAGCATGTGTGAGCACTGGGCCTGAACTCCCGTCTATCTGAGTTGAATACAGCGATTTCCAATGGCTTTCCTCAACCAGAGTGTAGCTAGGTTCCAAATCCCATGTACGAGCGGGTAGCAGACATCTGCCTCCCATGCATACACACTTCTGAGAGTTGAGCTTATGGCCTGTACCTCCACATCCATCCTGCTGGTACCCTTGGCTTCTAAAAGGCCTAGGCTCGCTGTTTGACGGAAGTGCTGGGAGAGGTAATTGGAATCTCCCGGCACACAAGACGAGTGCATCCAAGCTCAATTCACGATTTCCCAGTAATTCTTTGGTAGACAGGTGCTACATACTAAGTTCCATATGTGAGAAGGTAGCTGAACGCTTTGTCCAAAAGCATCTTACTTCTGAGAGTTGAGCTCCCCCTCAGTCCCTCACACTTCCACACTGCCCTCAGAGTGAGTTTCACACGTCTTCACCATTGAATTTGCCAGAGGCTTCTGAGTACAAGTTAACAATGCAGACCTGGAGGGTATCACCAGGTGCAGTAGAGTGGTAATCCTGGAACCTCCTGAATCAGAGTACTGCTACCTTCTCACTGCCATAGGAATGCAGCCAGTTGACAGCTGGCTTCAAGACATTCTTCCCTGTGAGAGCTGAGGACAGGGCAGAACCCTCCCGCATCCTGCATGACTGTAGGATTAGCTGCTAAAATCCTTATGTTACTGGCTGGGAGAGCTTGCGGGAAAAGCATGTGTGAGCACTGGGCCTGAACTCCCGTGTATCTGAGTTGAATACAGCGATTTCCAATGGCCTTCTTCAATCACAGGGTAGCTAGTTTCCATCTCCCATGTCCGAGTGGGTAGCAGACATTTGCCTCCCATGCATACACACTTCTGAGAGTTGAGCTTATGTCCTGTACCTCCACATCCAGCCTGCTGGTACCCTTGGCTTCTAAAAGGCCTAGGCTCGCTGTTTGACGGAAGTGTTGGGAGAGGTAATTGGAATCACCCGACACACAAAATTAGTGCATCCAAGCTCAGTCCAGACATTTCCTAGTAATTCCTGTGGTAGACTGGTGCTACATACTAAGTTCCATACGTGAGAGTGTAGCTGAACGCCTTGTCCAAAAGCATCTTACTTTTGAGAGTTGAGCTCAGCCTCAGTCCCTCACAGTTCCACACTGCCTGCAGAGTGAGTTTCGCAGGTCTTCAGCAGAGACGTTTGCCAGAGTCTTCTGAGACGCAGGGTAACAATGCAGACCTGGAGGGTATCCCCAGGTGCAGTAGACTGGTAATCTTGGAACCTCCTGACTCAGAATACTGCTACCTTCTCACTGCCATAGGAATGCAGCTAGTTGACAGCTGGCTTCAAGACATGCTTCCCTGTGAGAGCTGAGGACAGGGCAGACCCCTCCCGCATCCTGCCAGACTGTAGGAGTAGTTGCTAACATCCTAATGTTAGTGGCTGGGAGAGGTTGCGGGAAAAGCATGTGTGAGCACTCGGCCTGAACTCCCGTGTATCTGAGTTGAATACAGCGATTTCCAACGTCTTTCCTCAACCAGAGTGTAACTAGGTTCCAAATCCCATGTACGAGCGGGTAGCAGACATCTGCCTCCCATGCATACACACTTCTGAGAGTTGAGCTTATGGCCTGTACCTCCACATCCAGCATGCTGTTACCCTTGGCTTCTAAAAGGCCTAGGCTCGCTGTTTGACGGAAGTGCTGGGAGAGGTAATTGGAATCACCCGTCACACAAGACTAGTGCCTCCAAGCTCAGTCCAGCGATTTCCCAGTAATTCTTGTGGTAGACAGGTGCTACATACTAAGTTCCATATGTGAGAAGGTAGCTGAACGCCTTGATCAAAAGCATCTTACTTCTGAGAGTTGAGCTCACCCTCAGTCCCTCACAGTTCCACACTGCCTGCAGAGTGTGTTTCAGTCGTCTTCACCAGAGACGATTACTAGAGGCTTCTGAGATGCAGGGTAACAATGCAGACCTGGAGGGTATCTCCAGGTGCAGTAGAGTGGTAATCTTGGAACTTCCTGACTCAGAGTACTGCTACCTTCTCACTGCCATAGGAATGCAGCTAGTTGACAGCTGACTTCAAGACATGCTTCCCTATGAGAGCTGAGGACAGGGCAGAACCCTCCCGCATCCTGCCTGACTGTAGGAGTAGCTGCTAACATCCTAAGGTTAGTGGCTGGGAGAGGTTGCGGGAAAAGCATGTGTGAGCACTGGGCCTGAACTCCCGTGTATCTGAGTTGAATACAGCGATTTCCAACGGCTTTCCTCAACCAGAGTGTAGCTAGGTTCCAAATCCCATGTACGAGCGGTAGCAGACATCTGCCTCCCATGCATACAGACTTCTGAGAGTTGAGCTTATGGCCTGTACCTCCACATCCAGCATGCTGGTACCCTTGGCTTCTAAAAGGCCTAGGCTCGCTGTTTGACGGAAGTGCTGGGAGAGGTAATTGGAATCACCCGTCACACAAGACTAGTGCCTCCAAGCTCAGTCCAGCGATTTCCCAGTAATTCTTGTGGTAGACAGGTGCTACATACTAAGTTCCATATGTGAGAAGGTAGCTGAACGCCTTGTTCAAAAGCATCTTACTTCGAGAGTTGAGCTCACCCTCAGTCCCTCACAGTTCCACACTGCCTGCAGAGTGAGTTTCAGTCGTCTTCACCAGAGACGATTACTAGAGGCTTCTGAGACGCAGGGTAATAATGCAGACCTGGAGGGTATCTCCAGGTGCAGTAGAGTGGTAATCTTGGAACCTCCTGACTCAGAGTACTGCTACCTTCTCACTGTCATAGGAATGCAGCTAGTTGACAGCTGACTTCAAGACATGCTTCCCTGTGAGAGCTGAGGACAGGGGAGAACCCTCCCGCATCCTGCCTGACTGTAGGAGTAGCTGCTAACATCCTAATGTTAGTGGCTGGGAGAGGTTGCGGGAAAAGCATGTGTGAGCACTGGGCCTGAACACCCGTGTATCTGAGTTGAATACAGCGATTTCCAATGGCCTTCTTCAATCACAGTGTAGCTAGGTTCCAACTCCCATGTCCGAGTGGGTAGCAGACATCTGCCTCCCATGCATACACACTTCTGAGAGTTGAGCTTATGGCCTGTACATCCACATCCAGCCTGCTGGTACCCTTGGCTTCTAAAAGGCCAAGGCTCGCTGTTTGACGGAAGTGCTGGGAGAGGTAATGGGAATATCCCGCAAACAAGACTAGTGCCTCCAAGCTCAGTCCAGCGATTTCCTAGTAATTCCTGTGGTACACTGGTGCTACATACTAAGTTCCATACGTGAGAATGTAGCTGAACGCCTTGTCCAAAAGCATCTTAATTCTGAGAGTTGAGCTCAGACTCAGTCCCTCACAGTTCCACACTGCCTGCAGAGTGAGTTTCGCAGGTCTTCAGCAGAGACGTTTGCCAGAGGCTTCTGAGACGCAGGGTAACAATGCAGACCAGGAGGGTATCCCCAGGTGCTGTAGACTGGTAATCTTGGAACCTCCTGACTCAGAATACTGCTACCTTCTCCCTGCCATAGGAATGCAGCTAGTTGACAGCTGGCTTCAAGACATGCTTCCCTGTGAGAGCTGAGGACAGGGCAGAACCCTCCCGCATCCTGCCTGACTGTAGGAGTAGCTGCTAACATCCTAATGTTAGTGGCTGGGAGAGGTTGCGGGAAAAGCGTGTGTGAGCACTGGGCCTGAACTCCCGTGTATCTGAGTTGAATTTAGCAATTTCCAACGGCTTTCCTCAACCAGAGTGTAGTTAGGTTCCAAATCGCATGTACGAGCGGGTAGCAGACATCTGCCTCCCATGCATACACACTTCTGAGAGTTGAGCTTATGGCCTGTACCTCCACATCCAGCCTGCTGGTACCCTTGGCTTCTAAAAGGCCTAGGCTCGCTGTTTGACGGAAGTGTTGGGAGAGGTAATTGAAATCACCCGGAACACAAGACTAGTGCCTCCAAGCTCAATTCACGTTTTCCCAGTAATTCTTGTGGTAGACAGGTGCTACATACTAAGTTCCATACGTGAGAAGGTAGCTGAACGCCTTGTCCAAAAGCATCTTACTTCTGAGAGTTGAGCTCAGCCTCAGTCCCTCACAGTTCCACAGTGCCTGCAGAGTGAGTTTCGCAGGTCTTCAGCAGAGACGATTACTAGAGGCTTCTGAGTACAAGTTAACAATGCAGACCTGGAGGGTATCTCCAGGTGCAGTAGAGTGGTAATCTTGGAACCTCCTGACTCAGAATACTGCTACCTTCTCACTGCCATAGGAATGCAGCTAGTTGACAGCTGGCTTCAAGACATGCTTCCCTGTGAGAGCTGAGGACAGGGTAGACACCTCCCGCATCCTGCCTGACTGTAGGAGTAGCTGCTAACATCCTAATGTTAGTGGCTGGGAGAGGTTGCGGGAAAAGCATATGTGAGCACTGGGCCTGAACTCCCGTGTATCTGAGTTGAATACAGCGATTTCCAACGGCTTTCCTCAATCAGAGTGTAGCTAGGTTCCAAATCCCATGTACGAGCGGGTAGCAGACATCTGCCTCCCATGCATACACACTTCTGAGAGTTGAGCTTATGGCCCGTACTTCAACATCCAGTCTGCTGGTACCCTTGGCTTCTAAAAGGCCTAGGCTCGCTGTTTGACGGAAGTGTTGGGAGAGGTAATTGGAATCACCAGGCACACAAGACTAGTGCCTCCAAGCTCAATTCACGATTTCCCAGTAATTCTTGTGGTAGACATGTGCTACATACTAAGTTCCATACGTGAGAAGGTAGCTGAACGCCTTGTCCAAAAGCATATTACTTCTGAGAGTTGAGCTCAGCCTCAGTCCCTCACAGTTCCAGACTGCCTGCAGAGTGAGTTTCGCAGGTCTTCAGCAGAGACGATTGCCAAAGTCTTCTGAGTACAAGTTAACAATGCAGACCTGGAGGGTATCTCCATGTGCAGTAGAGTGGTAATCATGGAACCTCCTGACTCAGAGTACTGCTACCTTCTCACTGCCATAGGAATGCAGCTAGTTGACAGCTGGCTTCAAGACATGCTTCCCTGTGAGAGCTGAGGACAGGGCAGAACCCTCCCGCATCCTGCCTGACTGTAGGAGTAGCTGCTAACATGCTTATGTTAGTGGCTGGGAGAGGTTGCGGGAAAAGCATGTGTGAGCACTGGGCCTGAACTCCCGTGTATCTGAGTTGAATACAGCGATTTCCAATGGCCTTCTTCAATCACAGTGTAGCTAGGTTCCAACTCCCATGTCCAAGTGTGTAGCAGACATCTGCCTCCCATGCATACACACTTCTGAGAGCTGAGCTTATGGCCTGTACCTCCACAGCCAGCCTGCTGGTACCCTTGGCTTCTAAAAGGCCTAGGCTCGCTGTTTGAAGGAAGTGTTGGGAGAGGTAATTGGAATCAACCGGCACACAAGACTAGTGCCACCAACCTCAGTCCAGCGATTTCCTAGTAATTCCTGTGGTACACTGGTGCTACATACTAAGTTCCATACGTGAGAGGGTAGCTGAACTCCTTGTCCAAAAGCAACTTACTTCTGAGAGTTGAGCTCAGCCTCAGTCCCTCACAGTTCCACACTGCCTGCAGAGTGAGTTTCGCAGTTCTTCAGCAGAGACGTTTGCCAGAGGCTTCTGAGACGCAGGGTAACAATGCAGACCTGGAGGGTATCCCCAGGTGCAGTATACTGGTAATCTTGGAACCTCCTGACTCAGAATACTGCTACCTTCTCACTGCCATAGGAATGCAGCTAGTTGACAGCTGGCTTCAAGACATGCTTCCCTGTGAGAGCTGAGGACAGGGCAGAACCCTCCCGCATCCTGCCTGACTGTAGGAGTAGCTGCTAACATCCTTATGTTAGTGGCTGGGAGAGGTTGCGGGAAAAGCATGTGTGAGCACTGGGCCTGAACTCCCGTGTATCTGAGTTGAATACAGCGATTTCCAATGGCCTTCTTCAATCACAGTGTAGCTAGGTTCCAACTCCCATGTCCGAGTGGGTAGCAGACATCTGCCTCCCATGCATACACACTTCTGAGAGTTGAGCTTATGGCCTGTACCTCCACATCCAGCCTGCTGGTACCCTTGGCTTCTAAAAGGCCAAGGCTCACTGTTTGACGGAAGTGCTGGGAGAGGTATTTGGAATATCCCGGCAAACAAGACTAGTGCCTCCAAGCTCAATTCACGATTTCCCAGTAATTCTTGTGGTAGACAGGTGCTACATACTAAGTTCCATATGTGAGAAGGTAGCTGAACGCCTTGTCCAAAAGCATCTTACTTCTGAGAGTTGAGCTCAGCCTCAGTCCCTCACAGTTCCACACTGCCTGCAGAGTGAGTTTCGCAGGTCTTCAGCAGAGACGTTTGCCAGAGGCTTCTGAGACGCAGGGTAACAATGCAGACCTGGAGGGTATCCCCAGGTGCAGTAGACTGGTAATCTGGGAACCTCCTGACTCTGAATACTGCTACCTTCTCACTGCCATAGGAATGCAGCTGGTTGACAGCTGTCTTAAAGACATGATTCCCTGTGAGAGCTGAGGACAGGGCAGAACCCTCCCGCATCCTGCCTACTGTAGGAGTAGCTGCTAACATCCTTATGTTAGTGGCTGGGAGAGCTTGCGGGAAAAGCATGTGTGAGCACTGGGCCTGAACTCCCGTGTATCTGAGTTGAATACAGCGATTTCCAATGGCCTTCTTCAATCACAGTGTAGCTAGTTTCCAACTCCCATGTCCGAGTGGGTAGCAGACATCTGCCTCCCATGCATACACACTTCTGAGAGTTGAGCTTATGGCCTGTACCTCCACATCCAGCCTGCTGGTACCCTTGGCTTCTAAAAGGCCTAGGCTCGCTGTTTGACGGAAGTGTTGGGAGAGGTAATTGGAATCACCCGGCACACAAGACTAGTGCCTCCAAGCTCAGTCCAGCGATTTCCTAGTAATTCCTGTGGTAGACTGGTGCTACATACTAAGTTCCATACGTGAGAGGGTAGCTGAACGCCTTGTCCAAAACCATCTTACTTCTGAGAGTTGAGCTCAGCCTCAGTCCCTCACAGTTCCACACTGCCTGCAGAGTGAGTTTCGCAGGTCTCCAGCAGAGACGTTTCCCAGAGGCTTCTGAGACGCAGGGTAACAATGCATACCTGGAGGGTATCCCCAGGTGCAGTAGACTGGTAATCTGGGAACCTCCTGACTCTGAATACTGCTACCTTCTCACTGCCATAGGAATGCAGCTGGTTGACAGCTGGCTTCAAGACATGCTTCCCTGTGAGAGCTGAGGACAGGGCAGAACCCTCCCGCATCCTGCCTGACTGTAGGAGTAGCTGCTAACATCCTAATGTTAGTGGCTGGGAGAGGTAGCGGAAAAGCATGTGTGAGCACTGGGCCTGAACGCCCGTGTATCTGAGTTGAATACAGCGATTTCCAACGGCTTTCCTCAACCAGAGTGTAGCCAGGTTCCAAATCCCATGTACGAGCGGGTAGCAGACATCTGCCTCCCATGCATACACACTTCTGAGAGTTGAGCTTATGGCCTGTACCTCCACATCCAGCCTGCTGGTACCCTTGGCTTCTAAAAGGCCTAGGCTCGCTGTTTGACGGAAGTGCTGGGAGAGGTAATTGGAATCTCCCGGCACACAAGACGAGTGCCTCCAAGCTCAATTCACGATTTCCCAGTAATTCTTGTGGTTGACAGGTGCTACATACTAAGTTCCATATGTAAGAAGGTAGCTGAACGCCTTGTCCAAAAGCATCTTACTTCTGAGAGTTGAGCACAGCCTCAGTCCCTCACAGTTCCACACTGCCTGCAGAGTGAGTTTCGCAGGTCTCCAGGCGAGACGTTTGCCAGAGGCTTCTTAGACGCAGGGTAACATTGCAGACCTGGAGGGTATCTCCAGGTGCATTAGAGTGGTAATCTTGGAACCTCCTGACTCAGAGTACTGCTACCTTCTCACTGCCATAGGAATGCAGCCAGTTGACAGCTGGCTTCAAGACATGCTTCCCTGTGAGAGCTGAGGACAGGGCAGAACCCTCCCGCATCCTGCCTGACTGTAGGAGTAGCTGCTAACATCCTAATGTTAGTGGCTGGGAGAGGTTGCGGGAAAAGCATGTGTGAGCACTGGGCCTGAACTCCCGTGTATCTGAGTTGAATACAGCGATTTCCAATGGCCTTCTTCAATCACAGTGTAGCTAGTTTCCAACTCCCATGTCCGAGTGGGTAGCAGACATCTGCCTCCCATGCATACACACTTCTGAGAGTTGAGCTTATGGCCTGTACCTCCACATCCAGCCTGCTGGTACCCTTGGCTTCTAAAAGGCCTAGGCTCGCTGTTTGACGGAAGTGTTGGGAGAGGTAATTGGAATCACCCGGCACACAAGACTAGTGCCTCCAAGCTCAGTCCTGCGATTTCCTAGTAATTCCTGTGGTAGACTGGTGCTATATACTAAGTTCCATACGTGAGAGGGTAGCTGAACGCCTTGTCCAAAAGCATCTTACTTCTGAGAGTTGAGCTCAGCCTCAGTCCCTCACAGTTCCACACTGCCTGCAGAGTGAGTTTCGCAGGTCTTCAGCAGAGACGTTTGCCAGAGGCTTCTGAGACGCAGGGTAACAATGCAGACCTGGAGGGTATCTCCAGGTGCAGTAGACTGGTAATCTTGGAACCTCCTGACTCAGAGTACTGCTACCTTCTCACTGCCATAGGAATGCAGCTAGTTGACAGCTGGCTTCAAGACATGCTTCCCTGTGAGAGCTGAGGACAGGGCAGAACCCTCCCGCATCCTGCCTGACTGTAGGAGTAGCTGCTAACATCCTAATGTTAGTGGCTGGGAGAGGTTGCGGGAAAAGCATGTGTGAGCACTGGGCCTGAACTCCCGTGTATCTGAGTTGAATACAGCGATTTCCAACGGCTTTCCTCAACCAGAGTGTAGCTAGGTTCCAAATCCCATGTACGAGCGGGTAGCAGACATCTGCCTCCCATGCATACACACTTCTGAGAGTTGAGCTTATGGCCTGTACCTCCACATCCAGCATGCTGGTACCCTTGGCTTCCAAAGGCCTAGGCTCGCTGTTTGACGGAAGTGCTGGGAGAGGTAATTGGAATCTCCCGGCACACAAGACGAGTGCCTCCAAGCTCAATTCACGATTTCCCAGTAATTCTTGTGGTAGACAGGTGCTACATACTAAGTTCCATATGTGAGAAGTTAGCTGAACGCCTTGTCCAAAGGAATCTTACTTCTGAGAGTTGAGCACAGCCTCAGTCCCTCACAGTTCCACACTGCCTGCAGAGTGAGTTTCACACGTCTTCACCAGAGACGATTGCCAGAGGCTTCTGAGTACTAGTTAACAATGCAGACCTGGAGGGTGTCTCCAGGTGCAGTAGAGTGGTTATCTTGGAACCTCCTGACTCAGAGTACTGCTACCTTCTCACTGCCATAGGAATGCAGCTAGTTGACAGCTGGCTTCAAGATATGCTTCCCTGTGAGAGCTGAGGACAGGGCAGAACCCTCCCGCATCCTGCCTGACTGTAGGAGTAGCTGCTAACATCCTAATGTTAGTGGCTGGGAGAGGTTGCGGGAAAAGCATGTGTGAGCACTGGGCCTGAACTCCCGTGTATCTGAGTTGAATACAGCGATTTCCAATGGCCTTCTCCAATCACAGTGTAGCTAGGTTCCAAATCCCATGTCCGAGTGGGTAGCAGACATCTGCCTCCAATGCATATACACTTCTGAGTGTTGAGCTTATGGCCTGTACCTCCACATCCAGCCTGCTGGTACCCTTGGCTTCTAAAAGGCCTAGGCTCGCTGTTTGACGGAAGTGCTGGGAGAGGTAATTGGAATCACCCGGCACACAAGACTAGTGCCTCCAAGCTCAGTTCAGCGATTTCCTAGTAATTCCTGTGGTAGACTGGTGCTACATACTAAGTTCCATACGTGAGAGGGTAGCTGAACGCCTTGTCCAAAAGCATCTTACTTCTGAGAGTTGAGCCCACCCTCAGTCCCTCACAGTTCCACACTGCCTGCAGAGTGAGTTTCACACGTCTTCACCAGAGACGATTTCCAGAGGCTTCTGAGTACTAGTTAACAATGCAGACCTGGAGGGTATCTCCAGGTGCAGTAGAGTGTTAATCTTGGAACCTCCTGACTCAGAGTACTGCTACATTCTCACTGCCATAGGAATGCAGCTAGTTGACAGCTAGCTGGCTTCAAGACATGCTTCCCTGAGAGAGTTGAAGACAGGGCAGAACCCTCCCGCATGCTGCCTGACTGTAGGAGTAGCTGCTAACATCCTTATGTTAGTGGCTGGGAGAGGTTGCGGGAAAAGCATGTGTGAGCACTGGGCCTGAACTCTCGTGTATCTGAGTTGAATTCAGCGATTTCCAACGGCTTTCCTCAACCAGAGTGTAGCTAGGTTCCAAATCCCATGTACGAGCGGGTAGCAGACATCAGCCTCCCATGCATACACACTTCTGAGAGTTGAGCTTATGGCCTGTACCTCCACATCCAGCATGCTGGTACCCTTCGCTTGTAAAAGGCCTAGGCTCGCTGTTTGACGGAAGTGCTGGGAGAGGTAATTGGAATCTCCCGGCACACAAGACGAGTGCCTCCAAGCTCAATTCACGATTTCCCAGTAATTCTTGTGGTAGACAAGTGCTACATAATAAGTTCCATATGTGAGATGGTAGCTGAACGCGTTGTACAAAAGCATTTACTTCTGAGAGTTGAGCACACCCTCAGTCCCTCACACTTCCACACTGCCTGCAGAGTGCGTTTCACACGTCTTCACCAGAGACGATTGCCAGAGGCTTCTGAGTACAAGTTAACAATGCAGAACTGGAGGGTATCTCCAGGTGCAGTAGAGTGGTAATCTTGGAACCTCCTGACTCAGAGTACTGCTACCTTCTCACTGCCATAGGAATGCAGCTAGTTGACAGCTGGCTTCAAGACATGCTTCCCTGTGAGAGCTGAGGACAGGGCAGAACCCTCCCGCATGCTGCCTCACTGTAGGAGTAGCTGCTAACATCCTTATGTTAGTGGCTGGGAGAGGTTGCGGGAAAAGCATGTGTGAGCACTGGGCCTGAACTCCCGTGTATCTGAGTTGAATACAGCGATTTCCAATGGCCTTCTTCAATCACAGTGTAGCTAGGTTCCAACTCCCATGTCAGAGTGGGTAGCAGACATCTGCCTCCCATGCATACACACTTCTGAGAGTTGAGCTTATGGCCTGTACCTCCACATCCAGCCTGCTGGTACCCTTGGCTTCTAAAAGGCCTAGGCTCGCTGTTTGACGGAAGTGCTGGGAGAGGTAATTGGAATCACCCGGCACACAAGACTAGTGCCTCCAAGCTCAGTTCAGCGATTTCCTAGTAATTCCTGTGGTAGACTGGTGCTACCTACTAAGTTCCATACGTGGGAGGGTAGCTGAACGCCTTGTCCAAAACCATCTTACTTCTGAGAGTTGAGCTCAGCCTCAGTCCCTCACAGTTCCACACTGCCTGCAGAGTGAGTTTCGCAGGTCTTCAGCAGAGACGTTTGCCAGAGGCTTCTGAGACGCAGGGTAACAATGCAGACATGAAGGGTATCCCCAGGTGCAGTCGACTGGTAATCTTGGAACCTCCTGACTCAGAATACTGCTACCTTCTCACTGCCATAGGAATGCAGCTAGTTGACAGCTGGCTTCAAGACATGCTTCCCTGTGAGAGCTGAGGACAGGGCAGAACCCTCCCGCATGCTGCCTGACTGTAGGAGTAGCTGCTAACATCCTTATGTTAGTGGCTGGGAGAGGTTGCGGGAAAAGCATGTGTGAGCACTGGGCCTGAACTCCCGTGTATCTGAGTTGAATACAGCGATTTCCAAAGGCTTTCCTCAACCAGAGTGTAGCTAGGTTCCAAATCCCATGTACGAGCGGGTAGCAGACATCTGCCTCCCATGCATACACACTTCTGAGAGTTGAGCTTATGGCCTGTACCTCCACATCCAGCCTGCTGGTACCCTTGGCTTCTAAAAGGCCCAGTCTCGCTGTTTGACGGAAGTGCTGGGAGAGGTAATTAGAATCTCCCGGCACACAAGACGTGTGCCTCCAAGCTCAATTCACGATTTCCCAGTAATTCTTGTGGTAGACAGGTGCTACATACTAAGTTCCATATGTGAGAAGGTAGCTGAACGCCTTGTACAAAAGCATCTTACTTCTGAGAGTTGAGCACACCCTCAGTCCCTCACACTTCCACACTGCCTGCAGAGTGAGTTTCACACGTCTTCACCAGAGACGATTGCTAGAGGCTTCTGAGTACAAGTTAACAATGCAGAACTGGAGGGTATCTCCAGGTGCAGTAGAGTGGTAATCTTGGAACCTCCTGACTCAGAGTACTGCTACCTTCTCACTGCCATAGGAATGCAGCTAGTTGACAGCTGGCTTCAAGACATGCTTCCCTGTGAGAGCTGAGGACAGGGCAGAACCCTCCCGCATCCTGCCTGACTGTAGGAGTAGCTGCTAACATCCTTATGTTAGTGGCTGGGAGAGGTTGCGGGAAAAGCATGTGTGAGCACTGGGCCTGAACTCCCGTGTATCTGAGTTGAATACAGCGATTTCCAATGGCCTTCTTCAATCACAGTGTAGCTAGGTTCCAACTCCCATGTCCGAGTGGGTAGCAGACATCTGCCTCCCATGCATACACACTTCTGAGAGTTGAGCTTATGGCCTGTACCTCCACATCCAGCCTGCTGGTACCCTTGGCTTCTAAAAGGCCTAGGCTCGCTGTTTGTCGGAAGTGCTGGGATAGGTAATTGGAATCACCCGGCACACAAGACTAGTGCCTCCAAGCTCAGTTCAGCGATTTCCTAGTAATTCCTGTGGTAGACTGGTGCTACATACTAAGTTCCATACGTGAGAGGGTAGCTGAACGCCTTGTCCAAAACCATCTTACTTCTGAGAGTTGAGCTCAGCCTCAGTCCCTCACAGTTCCACACTGCCTGCAGAGTTTGTTTCGCAGGTCTTCAGCAGAGACGATTGCCAGAGGCTTCTGAGACGCAGGGTAACAATGCAGACCTGGAGGGTATCCCCAGGTGCAGTCGACTGTAATCTTGGAACCTCCTGACTCAGAATACTGCTACCTTCTCACTGCCATAGGAATGCAGCTAGTTGACAGCTACCTGGCTTCAAGACATGCTTCCCTGAGAGAGCTGAGGACAGGGCAGAACCCTCCCGCATGCTGCCTGACTGTAGGAGTAGCTGCTAACTTCTAATGTTAGTGGGTGGGAGAGGTTGCGGGAAAAGCATGTGTGAGCACTGGGCCTGAACTCCCGTGTATCTGAGTTGAATACAGCGATTTCCAATGGCCTTCTTTAATCACAGTGTAGCTAGGTTTCACCACCAATGTCCGAGTGGGTAGCAGACATCTGCCTCCCATGCATACACACTTCTGAGTGTTGAGCTTATGGCCTGTACCTCCACAGCCAGCCTGCTGGTACCCTTGGCTTCTAAAAGGCCTAGGCTCGCTGTTTGACGGAAGTGCTGGGAGAGGTAATTGGAATCACCCGGCACACAAGACTAGTGCCTCCAAGCTCAGTTCAGCGATTTCCTAGTAATTCCTGTGGTAGACTGGTGCTACATACTAAGTTCCATACGTGAGAGGGTAGCTGAACGCCTTGTCCAAAAGCATCTAACTTCTGAGAGTTGAGCTCAGCCTCAGTCCCTCACAGTTCAACACTGCCTGCAGAGTGAGTTTCGCAGGTCTCCAGCAGAGACGTTTCCCAGAGGCTTCTGAGACGCAGGGTAACAATGCATACCTGGAGGGTATCCCCAGGTGCAGTAGACTGGTAATCTGGGAACCTCCTGACTCTGAATACTGCTACCTTCTCACTGCCATAGGAATGCAGCTGGTTGACAGCTGGCTTCAAGACATGCTTCCCTGTGAGAGCTGAGGACAGGGCAGAACCCTCCCGCATCCTGCCTGACTGTAGGAGTAGCTGCTAACATCCTAATGTTAGTGGCTGGGAGAGGTTGCGGAAAAGCATGTGTGAGCACTGGGCCTGAACGCCCGTGTATCTGAGTTGAATACAGCGATTTCCAACGGCTTTCCTCAACCAGTGTGTAGCCAGGTTCCAAATCCCATGTACGAGCGGGTAGCAGACATCTGCCTCCCATGCATACACACTTCTGAGAGTTGAGCTTATGGCCTGTACCTCCACATCCAGCCTGCTGGTACCCTTGGCTTCTAAAAGGCCTAGGCTCGCTGTTTGACGGAAGTGCTGGGAGAGGTAATTGGAATCTCCCGGCACACAAGACGAGTGCCTCCAAGCTCAATTCACGATTTCCCAGTAATTCTTGTGGTAGACAAGTGCTACATAATAAGTTCCATATGTGAGATGGTAGCTGAACGCGTTGTACAAAAGCATTTACTTCTGAGAGTTGAGCACACCCTCAGTCCCTCACACTTCCACACTGCCTGCAGAGTGCGTTTCACACGTCTTCACCAGAGACGATTGCCAGAGGCTTCTGAGTACAAGTTAACAATGCAGAACTGGAGGGTATCTCCAGGTGCAGTAGAGTGGTAATCTTGGAACCTCCTGACTCAGAGTACTGCTACCTTCTCACTGCCATAGGAATGCAGCTAGTTGACAGCTGGCTTCAAGACATGCTTCCCTGTGAGAGCTGAGGACAGGGCAGAACCCTCCCGCATGCTGCCTCACTGTAGGAGTAGCTGCTAACATCCTTATGTTAGTGGCTGGGAGAGGTTGCGGGAAAAGCATGTGTGAGCACTGGGCCTGAACTCCCGTGTATCTGAGTTGAATACAGCGATTTCCAATGGCCTTCTTCAATCACAGTGTAGCTAGGTTCCAACTCCCATGTCAGAGTGGGTAGCAGACATCTGCCTCCCATGCATACACACTTCTGAGAGTTGAGCTTATGGCCTGTACCTCCACATCCAGCCTGCTGGTACCCTTGGCTTCTAAAAGGCCTAGGCTCGCTGTTTGACGGAAGTGCTGGGAGAGGTAATTGGAATCACCCGGCACACAAGACTAGTGCCTCCAAGCTCAGTTCAGCGATTTCCTAGTAATTCCTGTGGTAGACTGGTGCTACCTACTAAGTTCCATACGTGGGAGGGTAGCTGAACGCCTTGTCCAAAACCATCTTACTTCTGAGAGTTGAGCTCAGCCTCAGTCCCTCACAGTTCCACACTGCCTGCAGAGTGAGTTTCGCAGGTCTTCAGCAGAGACGTTTGCCAGAGGCTTCTGAGACGCAGGGTAACAATGCAGACATGGAGGGTATCCCCAGGTGCAGTCGACTGGTAATCTTGGAACCTCCTGACTCAGAATACTGCTACCTTCTCACTGCCATAGGAATGCAGCTAGTTGACAGCTGGCTTCAAGACATGCTTCCCTGTGAGAGCTGAGGACAGGGCAGAACCCTCCCGCATGCTGCCTGACTGTAGGAGTAGCTGCTAACATCCTTATGTTAGTGGCTGGGAGAGGTTGCGGGAAAAGCATGTGTGAGCACTGGGCCTGAACTCCCGTGTATCTGAGTTGAATACAGCGATTTCCAAAGGCTTTCCTCAACCAGAGTGTAGCTAGGTTCCAAATCCCATGTACGAGCGGGTAGCAGACATCTGCCTCCCATGCATACACACTTCTGAGAGTTGAGCTTATGGCCTGTACCTCCACATCCAGCCTGCTGGTACCCTTGGCTTCTAAAAGGCCCAGTCTCGCTGTTTGACGGAAGTGCTGGGAGAGGTAATTAGAATCTCCCGGCACACAAGACGTGTGCCTCCAAGCTCAATTCACGATTTCCCAGTAATTCTTGTGGTAGACAGGTGCTACATACTAAGTTCCATATGTGAGAAGGTAGCTGAACGCCTTGTACAAAAGCATCTTACTTCTGAGAGTTGAGCACACCCTCAGTCCCTCACACTTCCACACTGCCTGCAGAGTGAGTTTCACACGTCTTCACCAGAGACGATTGCTAGAGGCTTCTGAGTACAAGTTAACAATGCAGAACTGGAGGGTATCTCCAGGTGCAGTAGAGTGGTAATCTTGGAACCTCCTGACTCAGAGTACTGCTACCTTCTCACTGCCATAGGAATGCAGCTAGTTGACAGCTGGCTTCAAGACATGCTTCCCTGTGAGAGCTGAGGACAGGGCAGAACCCTCCCGCATCCTGCCTGACTGTAGGAGTAGCTGCTAACATCCTTATGTTAGTGGCTGGGAGAGGTTGCGGGAAAAGCATGTGTGAGCACTGGGCCTGAACTCCCGTGTATCTGAGTTGAATACAGCGATTTCCAATGGCCTTCTTCAATCACAGTGTAGCTAGGTTCCAACTCCCATGTCCGAGTGGGTAGCAGACATCTGCCTCCCATGCATACACACTTCTGAGAGTTGAGCTTATGGCCTGTACCTCCACATCCAGCCTGCTGGTACCCTTGGCTTCTAAAAGGCCTAGGCTCGCTGTTTGTCGGAAGTGCTGGGATAGGTAATTGGAATCACCCGGCACACAAGACTAGTGCCTCCAAGCTCAGTTCAGCGATTTCCTAGTAATTCCTGTGGTAGACTGGTGCTACATACTAAGTTCCATACGTGAGAGGGTAGCTGAACGCCTTGTCCAAAACCATCTTACTTCTGAGAGTTGAGCTCAGCCTCAGTCCCTCACAGTTCCACACTGCCTGCAGAGTTTGTTTCGCAGGTCTTCAGCAGAGACGATTGCCAGAGGCTTCTGAGACGCAGGGTAACAATGCAGACCTGGAGGGTATCCCCAGGTGCAGTCGACTGTAATCTTGGAACCTCCTGACTCAGAATACTGCTACCTTCTCACTGCCATAGGAATGCAGCTAGTTGACAGCTACCTGGCTTCAAGACATGCTTCCCTGAGAGAGCTGAGGACAGGGCAGAACCCTCCCGCATGCTGCCTGACTGTAGGAGTAGCTGCTAACTTCTAATGTTAGTGGGTGGGAGAGGTTGCGGGAAAAGCATGTGTGAGCACTGGGCCTGAACTCCCGTGTATCTGAGTTGAATACAGCGATTTCCAATGGCCTTCTTTAATCACAGTGTAGCTAGGTTTCACCACCAATGTCCGAGTGGGTAGCAGACATCTGCCTCCCATGCATACACACTTCTGAGTGTTGAGCTTATGGCCTGTACCTCCACAGCCAGCCTGCTGGTACCCTTGGCTTCTAAAAGGCCTAGGCTCGCTGTTTGACGGAAGTGCTGGGAGAGGTAATTGGAATCACCCGGCACACAAGACTAGTGCCTCCAAGCTCAGTTCAGCGATTTCCTAGTAATTCCTGTGGTAGACTGGTGCTACATACTAAGTTCCATACGTGAGAGGGTAGCTGAACGCCTTGTCCAAAAGCATCTAACTTCTGAGAGTTGAGCTCAGCCTCAGTCCCTCACAGTTCAACACTGCCTGCAGAGTGAGTTTCGCAGGTCTCCAGCAGAGACGTTTCCCAGAGGCTTCTGAGACGCAGGGTAACAATGCATACCTGGAGGGTATCCCCAGGTGCAGTAGACTGGTAATCTGGGAACCTCCTGACTCTGAATACTGCTACCTTCTCACTGCCATAGGAATGCAGCTGGTTGACAGCTGGCTTCAAGACATGCTTCCCTGTGAGAGCTGAGGACAGGGCAGAACCCTCCCGCATCCTGCCTGACTGTAGGAGTAGCTGCTAACATCCTAATGTTAGTGGCTGGGAGAGGTTGCGGAAAAGCATGTGTGAGCACTGGGCCTGAACGCCCGTGTATCTGAGTTGAATACAGCGATTTCCAACGGCTTTCCTCAACCAGTGTGTAGCCAGGTTCCAAATCCCATGTACGAGCGGGTAGCAGACATCTGCCTCCCATGCATACACACTTCTGAGAGTTGAGCTTATGGCCTGTACCTCCACATCCAGCCTGCTGGTACCCTTGGCTTCTAAAAGGCCTAGGCTCGCTGTTTGACGGAAGTGCTGGGAGAGGTAATTGGAATCTCCCGGCACACAAGACGAGTGTCTCCAAGCTCAATTCACGATTTCCCAGTAATTCTTGTGGTAGACAGGTGCTACATACTAAGTTCCATATGTAAGAAGGTAGCTGAACGCCTTGTCCAAAAGCATCTTACTTCTGAGAGTTGAGCACAGCCTCAGTCCCTCACAGTTCCACACTGCCTGCAGAGTGAGTTTCGCAGGTCTCCAGCCGAGACGTTTGCCAGAGGCTTCTTAGACGCAGGGTAACATTGCAGACCTGGAGGGTATCTCCAGGTGCATTAGAGTGGTAATCTTGGAACCTCCTGACTCAGAGTACTGCTACCTTCTCACTGCCATAGGAATGCAGCCAGTTGACAGCTGGCTTCAAGACATGCTTCCCTGTGAGAGCTGAGGACAGGGCAGAACCCTCCCGCATCCTGCCTGACTGTAGGAGTAGCTGCTAACATCCTAATGTTAGTGGCTGGGAGAGGTTGCGGGAAAAGCATGTGTGAGCACTGGGCCTGAACTCCCGTGTATCTGAGTTGAATACAGCGATTTCCAATGGCCTTCTTCAATCACAGTGTAGCTAGTTTCCAACTCCCATGTCCGAGTGGGTAGCAGACATCTGCCTCCCATGCATACACACTTCTGAGAGTTGAGCTTCTGGCCTGTACCTCCACATCCAGCCTGCTGGTACCCTTGGCTTCTAAAAGGCCTAGGCTCGCTGTTTGACGGAAGTGTTGGGAGAGGTAATTGGAATCACCCGGCACACAAGACTAGTGCCTCCAAGCTCAGTCCTGCGATTTCCTAGTAATTCCTGTGGTAGACTGGTACTATATACTAAGTTCCATACGTGAGAGGGTAGCTGAACGCCTTGTCCAAAAGCATCTTACTTCTGAGAGTTGAGCTCAGCCTCAGTCCCTCACAGTTCCACACTGCCTGCAGAGTGAGTTTCGCAGGTCTTCAGCAGAGACGTTTGCCAGAGGCTTCTGAGACCCAGGGTAACAATGCAGACCTGGAGGGTATCTCCAGGTGCAGTAGACTGGTAATCTTGGAACCTCCTGACTCAGAGTACTGCTACCTTCTCACTGCCATAGGAATGCAGCTAGTTGACAGCTGGCTTCAAGACATGCTTCCCTGTGAGAGCTGAGGACAGGGCAGAACCCTCCCGCATCCTGCCTGACTGTAGGAGTAGCTGCTAACATCCTAATGTTAGTGGCTGGGAGAGGTTGCGGGAAAAGCATGTGTGAGCACTGGGCCTGAACTCCCGTGTATCTGAGTTGAATACAGCGATTTCCAACGGCTTTCCTCAACCAGAGTGTAGCTAGGTTCCAAATCCCATGTACGAGCGGGTAGCAGACATCTGCCTCCCATGCATACACACTTCTGAGAGTTGAGCTTATGGCCTGTACCTCCACAGCCAGCCTGCTGGTACCCTTGGCTTCTAAAAGGCCTAGGCTCGCTGTTTGTCGGAAGTGCTGGGAGAGGTAATTGGAATCTCCCGGCACACAAGACGAGTGCCTCCAAGCTCAATTCACGATTTCCCAGTAATTCTTGTGGTAGACAGGTGCTACATACTAAGTTCCATATGTGAGAAGTTAGCTGAACGCCTTGTCCAAAGGAATCTTACTTCTGAGAGTTGAGCACAGCCTCAGTCCCTCACAGTTCCACACTGCCTGCAGAGTGAGTTTCACACGTCTTCACCAGAGACGATTGCCAGAGGCTTCTGAGTACTAGTTAACAATGCAGACCTGGAGGGTGTCTCCAGGTGCAGTAGAGTGGTTATCTTGGAACCTCCTGACTCAGAGTACTGCTACCTTCTCACTGCCATAGGAATGCAGCTAGTTGACAGCTGGCTTCAAGATATGCTTCCCTGTGAGAGCTGAGGACAGGGCAGAACCCTCCCGCATCCTGCCTGACTGTAGGAGTAGCTGCTAACATCCTAATGTTAGTGGCTGGGAGAGGTTGCGGGAAAAGCATGTGTGAGCACTGGGCCTGAACTCCCGTGTATCTGAGTTGAATACAGCGATTTCCAACGGCTTTCCTCAACCAGAGTGTAGCTAGGTTCCAAATCCCATGTACGAGCGGGTAGCAGACATCTGCCTCCCATGCATACACACTTCTGAGAGTTGAGCTTATGGCCTGTACCTCCACATCCAGCCTGCTGGTACCCTTGGCTTCTAAAAGGCCTAGGCTCCCTGTTTGACGGAAGTGCTGGGAGAGGTAATTGGAATCACCCGGCACACAAGACTAGTGCCTCCAAGCTCAGTTCAGCGATTTCTTAGTAATTCCTGTGGTAGACTGGTGCTATATACTAGGTTCCATACGTGAGAGGGTAGCTGAACGCCTTGTCCAAAACCATCTTACTTCTGAGAGTTGAGATCAGCCTCAGTCCCTCACAGTTCCACACTGCCTGCAGAGTGAGTTTCGCAGGTCTTCAGCAGAGACGTTTGCCAGAGGCTTCTGAGACGCAGGGTAACAATGCAGACCTGGAGGGTATCCCCAGGTGCAGTTGACTGGTAATCTTGGAACCTCCTGACTCAGAATACTGCTACCTTCTCACTGCCATAGGAATGCAGCTAGTTGACAGCTAGCTGGCTTCAAGACATGCTTCCCTGAGAGAGTTGAAGACAGGGCAGAACCCTCCCGCATGCTGCCTGACTGTAGGAGTAGCTGCTAACATCCTTATGTTAGTGGCTGGGAGAGATTGCGGGAAAAGCATGTGTGAGCACTGGGCCTGAACTCCCGTGTATCTGAGTTGAATTCAGCGATTTCCAACGGCTTTCCTCAACCAGAGTGTAGCTAGGTTCCAAATCCCATGTACGAGCGGGTAGCAGACATCAGCCTCCCATGCATACACACTTCTGAGAGTTGAGCTTATGGCCTGTACCTCCACATCCAGCATGCTGGTACCCTTCGCTTGTAAAAGGCCTAGGCTCGCTGTTTGACGGAAGTGCTGGGAGAGGTAATTGGAATCTCCCGGCACACAAGACGAGTGCCTCCAAGCTCAATTCACGATTTCCCAGTAATTCTTGTGGTAGACAGGTGCTACATACTAAGTTCCATATGTGAGATGGTAGGTGAACGCCTTGTCCAAAAGCGTCTTACTTCTGAGAGTTGAGCTCAGCCTCAGTCCCTCACAGTTCCACACTGCCTGCAGAGTGAGTTTCACACGTCTTCACCAGAGACGATTGCCAGAGGCTTCTGAGTACAAGTTAAGAATGTAGACCTGGAGGGTATCTCCAGGTGCAGTAGAGTGGTAATCTTGGAAACTCCTGACTCAGAGTACTGCTACCTTCTCACTGCCATAGGAATGCAGCTAGTTGACAGCTGGCTTCAACACATGCTTCCCTGTGAGAGCTGAGGACAGGGCAGAACCCTCACGCATCCTGCCTGACTGTAGGAGTAGCTGCTAACATCCTAATGTTAGTGGCTGGGAGAGGTTGCGGGAAAAGCATGTGTGAGCACTGGGCCTGAACTCCCGTGTATCTGAGTTGAAAACAGCGATTTCCAATGGCCTTCTTCAATCACAGTGTAGCTAGGTTCCAACTCCCATGTCCGAGTGGGTAGCAGACATCTGCCTCCCATGCATACACACTTCTGAGAGTTGAGCTTATGGCCTGTACCTCCACATCCAGCCTGCTGGTACCCTTGGCTTCTAAAAGGCCTAGGCTCGCTGTTTGACGGAAGTGCTGGGAGAGGTAATTGGAATCACCCGGCACACAAGACTAGTGCCTCCAAGCTCAGTTCAGCGATTTCCTAGTAATTCCTCTGGTAGACTGGTGCTACATACTAAGTTCCATACGTGAGAGTGTAGCTGAACGCCTTGTCCAAAAGCATCTTACTTCTGAGAGTTGAGCCCACCCTCAGTCCCTCACAGTTCCACACTGCCTGCAGAGTGAGTTTCACACGTCTTCACCAGAGACGTTTGCCAAGGCTTCTGAGTACAAGTTAACAATGCAGACCTGGAGGGTATCTCCAGGTGCAGTAGAGTGGTAATCTTGGAACCTCCTGACTCAGAGTACTGCTACCTTCTCACTGCCGTAGGAATGCAGCTAGTTGACAGCTGGCTTCAAGACATGCTTCCCTGAGAGAGCTGAGGACAGGGCAGAACCCTCCCGCATCCTGCCTCACTGTCGGAGTAGCTGCTAACATCCTAATGTTAGTGGCTGGGAGAGGTTGCGGGAAAAGCATGTGTGAGCACTGGGCCTGAACTCCCGTGTATCTGAGTTGAATACAGCGATTTCCAACGGCTTTCCTCAACCAGAGTGTAGCTAGGTTCCAAATCCCATGTACGAGCGGGTAGCAGACATCTGCCTCCCATGCATACACACTTCTGCGAGTTGAGCTTATGGCCTGTACCTCCACATCCAGCCTGCTGGTACCCTTGGCTTCTAAAAGGCCTAGGCTCGCTGTTTGACGGAAGTGCTGGGAGAGGTAATTGGAATCTCCCGGCACACAAGACGAGTGCCTCCAAGCTCAATTCACGATTTCCCAGTAATTCTTGTGGTAGACAGGTGCTACATACTAAGTTCCATATGTGAGATGGTAGCTGAACGCCTTGTCCAAAAGCATCTTACTTCTGAGAGTTGAGCCCACCCTCAGTCCCTCACAGTTCCACACTGCCTGCAGAGTGAGTTTCACACGTCTTCACCAGAGACGATTGCCAGAGGCTTCTGAGTACAAGTTAACAATGCAGACCTGGAGGGTATCTCCAGGTGCAGTAGAGTGGTAATCTTGGAACCTCCTGACTCAGAGTACTGCTACCTTCTCACTGCCATAGGAATGCAGCTAGTTGACAGCTGGCTTCAAGACATGCTTCCCTGTGAGAGCTGAGGACAGGGCAGAACCCTCCCGCATGCTGCCTCACTGTAGGAGTAGCTGCTAACATCCTTATGTTAGTGGCTGGGAGAGGTTGCGGGAAAAGCATGTGTGAGCACTGGGCCTGAACTCCCGTGTATCTGAGTTGAATACAGCGATTTCCAATGGCCTTCTTCAATCACAGTGTAGCTAGGTTCCAACTCCCATGTCAGAGTGGGTAGCAGACATCTGCCTCCCATCCATACACACTTCTGAGAGTTGAGCTTATGGCCTGTACCTCCACATCCAGCCTGCTGGTACCCTTGGCTTCTAAAAGGCCTAGGCTCGCTGTTTGACGGAAGTGCTGGGAGAGGTAATTGGAATCACCCGGCACACAAGACTAGTGCCTCCAAGCTCAGTTCAGCGATTTCCTAGTAATTCCTGTGGTAGACTGGTGCTACCTACTAAGTTCCATACGTGGGAGGGTAGCTGAACGCCTTGTCCAAAACCATCTTACTTCTGAGAGTTGAGCTCAGCCTCAGTCCCTCACAGTTCCACACTGCCTGCAGAGTGAGTTTCGCAGGTCTTCAGCAGAGACGTTTGCCAGAGGCTTCTGAGACGCAGGGTAACAATGCAGACCTGGAGGGTATCCCCAGGTGCAGTCGACTGGTAATCTTGGAACCTCCTGCTTCAGAATACTGCTACCTTCTCACTGCCATAGGAATGCAGCTAGTTGACAGCTGGCTTCAAGACATGCTTCCCTGTGAGAGCTGAGGACAGGGCAGAACCCTCCCGCATGCTGCCTGACTGTAGGAGTAGCTGCTAACATCCTTATGTTAGTGGCTGGGAGAGGTTGCTGGAAAAGCATGTGTGAGCACTGGGCCTGAACTCCCGTGTATCTGAGTTGAATACAGCGATTTCCAACGGCTTTCCTCAACCAGAGTGTAGCTAGGTTCCAAATCCCATGTAAGAGCGGGTAGCAGACATCTGCCTCCCATGCATACACACTTCTGAGAGTTGAGCTTATGGCCTGTACCTCCACATCCAGCCTGCTGGTACCCTTGGCTTCTAAAAGGCCTAGGCTCGCTGTTTGATGGAAGTGCTGGGAGAGGTAATTGGAATCACCCGGCACACAAGACTAGTGCCTCCAAGCTCAGTTCAGCGATTTCCTAGTAATTCCTGTGGTAGACTGATGCTACATACTAAGTTCCATACGTGAGAGTGTAGCTGAACGCCTTGTCCAAAACCATCTTACTTCTGAGAGTTGAGCTCAGCCTCAGTCCCTCACAGTTCCACACTGCCTGCAGAGTGAGTTTCGCAGGTCTTCAGCAGAGACGTTTGCCAGAGGCTTCTGAGACGCAGGGTAACAATACAGACCTGGAGGGTATCCCCAGGTGCAGTCGACTGGTAATCTTGGAACCTCCTGACTCAGAATACTGCTACCTTCTCACTGCCATAGGAATGCAGCTAGTTGACAGCTGGCTTCAAGACATGCTTCCCTGTGAGAGCTGAGTACAGGGCAGAACCCTCCCGCATGCTGCCTGACTGTAGGAGTAGCTGCTAACATCCTTATGTTAGTGGCTGGGAGAGGTTGCGGGAAAAGCATGTGTGAGCACTGGGCCTGAACTCCCGTGTATCTGAGTTGAATACAGCGATTTCCAACGGCTTTCCTCAACCTGAGTGTAGCTAGGTTCCAACTCCCATGTCCGAGTGGGTAGCAGACATCTGCTTCCCATGCATACACACTTCTGAGAGTTGAGCTTATGGCCTGTACCTCCACAGCCAGCCTGCTGGTACCCTTGGTTTCTAAAAGGCCTAGGCTCGCTGTTTGACGGAAGTGCTGGGAGGGTAATTGGAATCACCCGGCACACAAGACTAGTGCCTCCAAGCTCAATTCACTATTTCCCAGTAATTCTTGTGGTAGACAGGTGCTACATACTAAGTTCCATATGTGAGAAGGTAGCTGAACGCCTTGTACAAAAGCATCTTACTTCTGAGAGTTGAGCACACCCTCAGTCCCTCACACTTCCACACTGCCTGCAGAGTGAGTTTCACACGTCTTCACCAGAGACAATTGCCAGAGGCTTCTGAGTACAAGTTAACAATGCAGAACTGGAGGGTATCTCCAGGTGCAGTAGAGTGGTAATCTTGGAACCTCCTGACTCAGAGTACTGCTACCTTCTCACTGCCATAGGAATGCAGCTAGTTGACAGCTGGCTTCAAGACATGCTTCCCTGTGAGAGCTGAGGACAGGGCAGGACCCTCCCGCATGGTGCCTGACTGTAGGAGTAGCTGCTAACATCCTTATGTTAGTGGCTGGGAGAGGTTGCGGGAAAAGCATGTGTGAGCACTGGGCCTGAACTCCCGTGTATCTGAGTTGAATACAGCGATTTCCAATGGCCTTCTTCAATCACAGTGTAGCTAGGTTCCAACTCCCATGTCCGAATGGGTAGCAGACATCTGCCTCCCATGCATACACACTTCTGAGAGTTGAGCTTATGGCCTGTACCTCCACAGCCAGCCTGCTGGTACCCTTGGCTTCTAAAAGGCCTAGGCTCGCTGTTTGACGGAAGTGCTGGGAGAGGTATTTGGAATCACCCGGCACACAAGACTAGTGCCTCCAAGCTCAGTTCAGCGATTTCCTAGTAATTCCTGTGGTAGACTGGTGCTACATACTAAGTTCCATACGTGAGAGGGTAGCTGAACGCCTTGTCCAAAACCATCTTACTTCTGAGAGTTGAGCTCAGCCTCAGTCCCTCACAGTTCCACACTGCCTGCAGAGTGAGTTTCGCAGGTCTTCAGCAGAGACGTTTGCCAGAGGCTTCTGAGACGCAGGGTAACAATGCAGACCTGGAGGGTATCCCCAGGTGCAGTCGACTGGTAATCTTGGAACCTCCTGACTCAGAATACTGCTACCTTCTCACTGCCATAGGAATGCAGCTAGTTGAGAGCTGGCTTCAAGACATGCTTCCCTGTGAGAGCTGAGGACAGGGCAGAACCCTCCCGCATGCTGCCTGACTGTAGGAGTAGCTGCTAACATCCTTATGTTAGTGGCTGGGAGAGGTTGCGGGAAAAGCATGTGTGAGCACTGGGCCTGAACTCCCGTGTATCTGAGTTGAATACAGCGATTTCCAACGGCTTTCCTCAACCAGAGTGTAGCTAGTTTCCAAATCCCATGTCCGAGTGGGTAGCAGACATCTGCCTCCCATGCATACACACTTCTGAGAGTTGAGCTTATGGCCTGTACCTCCACAGCCAGCCTGCTGGTACCGTTGGTTTCTAAAAGGCCTAGGCTCGCTGTTTGACGGAAGTGCTGGGAGGGTAATTGGAATCACGAGGCACACAAGACTAGTGCCTCCAAGCTCAATTCACGATTTCCCAGTAATTCTTGTGGTAGACAGGTGCTACATACTAAGTTCCATATGTGAGAAGGTAGCTGAACGCCTTCTCAAAAGCATCTTCTTTCTGAGAGTTGAGCACACCCTCAGTCCCTCACACTTCCACACTGCCTGCAGAGTGAGTTTCACACGTCTTCACCAGAGACGATTGCCAGAGGCTTCTGAGTACAAGTTAACAATGCAGAACTCGAGGGTAACTCCAGGTGCAGTAGAGTGGTAATCTTGGAACCTCCTGACTCAGAGTACTGCTACCTTCTCACTGCCATAGGAATGCAGCTCGTTGACAGCTGGCTTCAAGACATGCTTCCCTGTGAGAGCTGAGGACAGGGCAGAACCCTCCCGCATGCTGCCTGACTGTAGGAGTAGCTGCTAACATCCTTATGTTAGTGGCTGGGAGAGGTTGCGGGAAAAGCATGTGTGAGCACTGGGCCTGAACTCCCGTGTATCTGAGTTGAATACAGCGATTTCCAATGGCCTTCTTCAATCACAGTGTAGCTAGGTTCCAACTCCCATGTCCGAGTGGGTAGCAGACATCTGCCTCCCATGCATACACACTTCTGAGAGTTGAGCTTATGGCCTGTATCTCCACAGCCAGCCTGCTGGTACCCTTGGCTTCTAAAAGGCCTAGGCTCGCTGTTTGACGGAAGTGCTGGGAGAGGTAAGTGGAATCACCCGGCACACAAGACTAGTGCCTCCAAGCTCAGTTCAGCGATTTCCTAGTAATTCCTGTGGTAGACTGGTGCTACATACTAAGTTCCATACGTGAGAGGGTAGCTGAACGCCTTGTCCAAAACCATCTTACTTCTGAGAGTTGGGCTCACCCTCAGTCCCTCACAGTTCCACACTGCCTGCAGAGTGAGTTTCGCAGGTCTTCATCAGAGACGTTTGCCAGAGGCTTCTGAGACGCAGGGTAACAATGCAGACCTGGAGGGTATCCCCACTTGGAGTCGATTGGTAATCTTGGAACCTCCTGACTCAGAATACTGCTACCTTCTCACTGCCATAGGAATGCAGCTAGTTGACAGCTAGCTGGCTTCAAGACATGCTTCCCTGAGAGAGCTGAGGACAGGGCAGAACCCTCCCGCATGCTGCCTGACTCTAGGAGTAGCTGCTAACATCCTAATGTTAGTGGCTGGGAGAGGTTGCGGGAAAAGCATGTGTGAGCACTGGGCCTGAACTCCCGTGTATCTGAGTTGAATACAGCGATTTCCAACGGCTTTCCTCAACCAGAGTGTAGCTAGTATCCAAATCCCATGTACGAGCGGGAAGCAGACATCTGCCTCCCATGCATACACACTTCTGAGAGTTGAGCTTATGGCCTGTACCTCCACATCCAGCCTGCTGGTACCCTTGGCTTCTAAAAGGCCTAGGCTCGCTGTTTGACGGAAGTGCTGGGAGAGGTAATTGGAATCTCCCGGCACACAAGACGAGTGCCGCCAAGCTCAATTCACGATTTCCCAGTAATTCTTGTGGTAGACAGGTGCTCCATACTAAGTTCCATATGTGAGATGGTAGCTGAACGCCTTGTCCAAAAGCATCTTACTTCTGAGAGTTGAGCACACCCTCAGTCCCTCACAGTTCCACACTGCCTGCAGAGTGAGTTTCACACGTCTTCACCAGAGACGATTGCCAGAGGCTTCTGAGTACAAGTTAACAATGCAGACCTGGAGGGTATCTCCAGGTGCAGTAGAGTGGTAATCTTGCAACCTCCTGACTCAGAGTACTGCTACCTTCTCACTGCCATAGGAATGCAGCTAGTTGACAGCTGGCTTCAAGACATGCTTCCCCGTGAGAGCTGAGGACAGGGCAGAACCCTCCCGCATCCTGCCTGACTGTAGGAGTAGTAGCTAACATCCTAATGTTAGTGGCTGGGAGAGGTTGCGGGAAAAGCATGTGTGAGCACTGGGCCTGAACTCCCGTGTATCTGAGTTGAATACAGCGATTTCCAACGGCTTTCCTCAACCAGAGTGTAGCTAGGTTCCAAATCCCATGTACGAGCGGGTAGCAGACATCTGCCTCCCATGCATACACACTTCTGAGAGTTGAGCTTATGGCCTGTACCTCCACATCCAGCCTGCAGGTACCCTTGGATTCTAAAAGGCCTAGGCTCGCTGTTTGAGGGAAATGCTGGGAGAGGTAATTGGAATCTCCCGGCACACAAGACGAGTGCCTCCAAGCTCAATTCACGATTTCCCAGTAATTCTTGTGGTAGACAGGTGCTCCATACTAAGTTCCATATGTGAGATGGTAGCTGAACGCCTTGTCCAAAAGCATCTTACTTCTGAGAGTTGAGCCCACCCTCAGTCACTCACAGTTCCACACTGCCTGCAGAGTGTGTTTCGCAGGTCTTCAGCAGATACGTTCGCCAGAGGCTTCTGAGATGCAGGGTAACAATGCAGACCTGGAGGGTATCCCCAGGTGCAGTCAACTGGTAAACTTGGAACCTCCTGACTCAGAATACTGCTACCTTCTCACTGCCATAGGAATGCAGCTAGGTGACAGCTAGCTGGCTTCAAGACATGCTTCCCTGAGAGAGCTGTGGACAGGGCAGAACCCTCCCGCATGCTGCCGGACTGTAGGAGTAGCTGCTAACATCCTAATTTTAGTGGCTGGGAGAGGTTGCGGGAAAAGCATGTGTGAGCACTGGGCCTGAACTCCCGTGTATCTGAGTTGAATACAGCGATTTCCAACGGCTTTCCTCAACCAGAGTGTAGCTAGGTTCCAAATCCCATGTACGAGCGGGTAGCAGACATCTGCCTCCCATGCATACACACTTCTGCGAGTTGAGCTTATGGCCTGTACCTCCACATCCAGCCTGCTGGTACCCTTGGCTTCTAAAAGGCCTAGGCTCGCTGTTTGACGGAAGTGCTGGGAGAGGTAATTGGAATCTCCCGGCACACAAGACGAGTGCCTCCAAGCTCAATTCACGATTTCCCAGTAATTCTTGTGGTAGACAGGTGCTACATACTAAGTTCCATATGTGAGATGGTAGCTGAACGCCTTGTCCAAAAGCATCTTACTTCTGAGAGTTGAGCCCACCCTCAGTCCCTCACAGTTCCACACTGCCTGCAGAGTGAGTTTCACACGTCTTCACCAGAGACGATTGCCAGAGGCTTCTGAGTACAAGTTAACAATGCAGACCTGGAGGGTATCTCCAGGTGCAGTAGAGTGGTAATCTTGGAACCTCCTGACTCAGAGTACTGCTACCTTCTCACTACCATAGGAATGCAGCTAGTTGACAGCTGGCTTCAAGACATGCTTCCCTGTGAGAGCTGAGGACAGGGCAGAACCCTCCCGCATCCTGCCTGACTGTAGGAGTAGCTGCTAACATCCTAATGTTAGTGGCTGGGAGAGGTTGCGGGAAAAGCATGTGTGAGCACTGGGCCTGAACTCCCGTGTATCTGAGTTGAATACAGCGATTTCCAATGGCCTTCTTCAATCACAGTGTAGCTAGTTTCCAACTCCCATGTCCGAGTGGGTAGCAGACATCTGCCTCCCATGCATACACACTTCTGAGAGTTGAGCTTATGGCCTGTATCTCCACATCCAGCCTGCTGGTACCCTTGGCTTCTAAAAGGCCTAGGCTCGCTGTTTGACGGAAGTGCTGGGAGAGGTAAGTGGAATCACCCGGCACACAAGACTAGTGCCTCCAAGCTCAGTTCAGCGATTTCCTAGTAATTCCTGTGGTAGACTGGTGCTACATACTAAGTTCCATACGTGAGAGGGTAGCTGAACGCCTTGTCCAAAACCATCTTACTTCTGAGAGTTGAGCTCACCCTCAGTCCCTCACAGTTCCACACTGCCTGCAGAGTGAGTTTCGCAGGTCTTCAGCAGAGACGTTTGCCAGAGGCTTCTGAGACGCAGGGTAACAATGCAGACCTGGAGGGTATCCCCAGGTGCAGTCGACTGGTAATCTTGGAACCTCCTGACTCAGAATACTGCTACCTTCTCACTGCCATAGGAATGCAGCTAGTGGACAGCTAGCTGGCTTCAAGACATGCTTCCCTGAGAGAGCTGAGGACAGGGCAGAACCCACCCGCATGCTGCCTGACTGTAGGAGTAGCTGCTAACATCCTAATGTTAGTGGCTGGGAGAGGTTGCGAGAAAAGCATATGTGAGCACTGGGCCTGAACTCCCGTGTATCTGAGTTGAATACAGCGATTTCCAACGGCTTTCCTCAACCAGAGTGTAGCTAGGTTCCAAATCCCATGTACGAGCGGGTAGCAGACATCTTCCTCACATGCATACACACTTCTGAGTGTTGAGCTTATGGCCTGTACCTCCACAGGCAGCCTGCTGGTAACCTTGGCTACTAAAAGGCCTAGGCTCGGTGTTTGACGGAAGTGCTGGGAGAGGTAATTGGAATCTCCCGGAACACAAGACGAGTGCCTCCAAGCTCAATTCACGATTTCCCAGTAATTCTTGTGGTAGACAGGTGCTACATACTAAGTTCCATATGTGAGATGGTAGCTGAACGCCTTGTCCAAAAGCATCTTACTTCTGAGAGTTGAGCTCACCCCCAGTCCCTCACAGTTCCACACTGCCTGCAGAGTGCGTTTCACACGTCTTCACCAGAGACGATTGCCAGAGACTTCTGAGTAGAAGTTAACTATGTAGACCTGGAGGGTATCTCCAGGTGCAGTGGAGTGGTAATCTTGGAACCTCCTGACTCAGAGTACTGCTACCTTCTCACTGCCATAGGAATGCAGCTAGTTGACAGCTGGCTTCAAGACATGCTTCCCTGTGAGAGCTGAGGACAGGGCAGAACCCTCCCGCATGCTGCCTGACTGTAGGAGTAGCTGCTAACATCCTAATGTTAGTGGCTGGGAGAGGTTGCGGGAAAAGCATGTTTGAGCACTGGGCCTGAACTCCCGTGTATCTGAGTTGAATACAGCGATTTCCAACGGCTTTCCTCAACCAGAGTGTAGCTAGGTTCCAAATCCCATGTACGAGCGGGTAGCAGACATCTGCCTCCCATGCATACACACTTCTGAGAGTTGAGCTTATGGCCTGTACCTCCAAATCCAGCCTGCTGGTACCCTTGGCTTCTAAAAGGCCTAGGCTCCCTGTTTGACGGAAGTGCTGGGAGAGGTAATTGGAATCACCCGGCACACAAGACTAGTGCCTCCAAGCTCAGTTCAGCGATTTCCTAGTAATTCCTGTGGTAGACTGGTGCTACATACTAAGTTCCATACGTGAGAGGGTAGCTGAACGCCTTGTCCAAAAGCATCTTACTTCTGAGAGATGAGCCCACCCTCAGTCCCTCACAGTTCCACACTGCCTGCAGAGTGAGTTTCGCAGGTCTTCAGCAGAGACGTTTTCCAGAGGCTTCTGAGACGCAGGGTAACAATGCAGACCTGGAGGGTATCCCCAGGTGCAGTCGACTGGTAATCTTGGAACCTCCTGACTCAGAATACTGCTACCTTCTCACTGCCATAGGAATGCAGCTAGTTGACAGCTAGCTGGCTTCAAGACATGCTTCCCTGAGAGATCTGAAGACAGGGCAGAACCCTCCCGCATGCTGCCTGACTGTAGGAATAGCTGCTAACATCCTTATGTCAGTGGCTGGGAGAGGTTGCGGGAAAAGCATGTGTGAGCACTGGGCCTGAACTCCCGTGTATCTGAGTTGAATACAGCGATTTCCAACGGCTTTCCTCAACCAGAGTGTAGCTAGGTTCCAAATCCCATGTACGAGCGGGTAGCAGACATCAGCCTCCCATGCATACACACTTCTGAGAGTTGAGCTTATGGCCTGTACCTCCACATCCAGCCTGCTGGTACCCTTGGCTTCTAAAAGGCCTAGGCTCGCTGTTTGACGGAAGTGCTGGGAGAGGTAATTGGAATCTCCCGGCACACAAGACGAGTGCCTCCAAGCTCAATTCACGATTTCCCAGTAATTCTTGTGGTAGACAGGTGCTACATACTAAGTTCCATATGTGAGATGGTAGCTGAACGCCTTGTACAAAAGCATCTTACTTCTGAGAGTTGAGCACACCCTCAGTCCCTCACACTTCCACACTTCCTGCAGAATGAGTTTCACACGTCTTCACCAGAGACGATTGCCAGGGCTTCTGAGTACAAGTTACATTGCAGACCTGGAGGGTATCTCCAGGTGCAGTCGACTGGAAATCTTGGAACCTCCTGACTCAGAGTACTGCTACCTTCTCACTGCCATAGGAATGCAGCTAGTTGACAGCTGGCTTCAAGACATGCTTCCCTGTGAGAGCTGAGGACAGGGCAGAACCCTCCCGCATCCTGCCTGACTGTAGGTGTAGCTCCTAACATCCTTATGTTAGTGGCTGGGAGAGGTTGTGGGAAAAGCATGTGTGAGCACTGGGCCTGAACTCCCGTGTATCTGAGTTGAATACAGCGATTTCCAATGGCCTTCTTCAATCACAGTGTAGCTAGGTTACAACTCCCATGTCCGAGCGAGTAGCAGACATCTGCCTCCCATGCATACACACTACTGAGAGTTGAGCTTATGGCCTGTACCTACCTAGCCAGCCTGCTGGTACCCTTGGCTTCTAAAAGGACTAGGCTCGCTGTTTGACGGAAGTGTTGGGAGAGGTAATTGGAATCACCCGGCACACAAGAGTAGTGCCCTCACGCTCAGTCCAGCGATTTCCTAGTAATTCCTGTTGTAGACTGGCGGTACATACTAAGTTCCATACGTGAGAGGGTAGCTGAACGCCCTGTCCAAAAGCATCTTACTTCTGAGAGTTGAGCTCACCTTCAGTCCCTCACAGTTCCACACTGCCTGCAGAGTGAGTTTCGCAGGTCTTCAGCAGAGACCTTTCCCAGAGGCTTCTGAGACGCAGGGTAACAATGCAGACCTGGAGGGTATCCCCAGGTGCAGTAGACTGGTAATCTTGGAACCTCCTGACTCAGAATACTGCTACCTTCTCACTGCCATATGAATGCTGCTATTTGACAGCTGGCTTCAAGACATGCTTCCCTGTGAGAGCTGAGGACAGGGCAGAACCCTCCCGCATCCTGCCTGACTGTAGGAGTAGCTGCTAACATCCTAATGTTAGTGGCTGGGAGAGGTTGCGGGAAAAGCTTGTGTGAGCACTGGGCCTGAACTCCCGTGTATCTGAGTTGAATACAGCGATTTCCAACGGCTTTCCTCAACCAGAGTGTAGCTAGGTTCCAAATCCCATGTACGAGCGGGTAGCAGACATCAGCCTCCCATGCATATACACTTCTGAGAGTTGAGCTTATGGCCTGTACCTCCACATCCAGCCTGCTGCTACCCGTGGCTTCTAAAAGGCCTAGGCTCGCTGTTTGACGGAAGTGCTGGGAGAGGTAATTGGAATCTCCCTGCACACAAGACCAGTACCTCCAAGCTCAATTCACGATTTCCCAGTAATTCTTGTGGTAGACAGGTGCTACATACTAAGTTCCATATGTGAGAAGGTAGCTGAACGCCTTGTCCAAAAGCATCTTACTTCTGAGAGTTGAGCTCACATTCAGTCCCTCACAGTTCTACACTGCCTGCAGAGTGAGTTTCGAAGGTCTTCACCAGAGAAGTTTGCCAGAGGCTGCTGAGCGCAAGTTAACAATGCAGACCTGGAGGGTATGTCCAGGTGCAATAGAGTGGTAATCTTGGAACCTCCTGACTCAGAGTACTGCTACCTTCTCACTGCCATAGGAATGCAGCTACTAGACAGCTGGCTTCAAGACATGCTTCCCTGTGAGAGCTGAGGACAGGGCAGAACCCTCCCGCATCCTGCCTGACTGTAGGAGTAGCTGCTAACCTCCAAATGTTAGTGGCTGGGAGAGGTTGCGGGAAAAGCATGTGTGAGCACTGGGCCTGAACTCCCGTGTATCTGAGTTGAATACAGCGATTTCCAATGGCCTTCTTCAATCACAGTGTAGCTAGGATCCAACTCAATTGTCCGAGTGGGTAGCAGACATCTGCCTCCCATGCATACACACTTCTGAGAGTTGAGCTTATGGCCTGTACCTCCACATCCAGCCTGCTGGTACCCTTGGCTTCTAAAAGGCCTTGGCTCGCTGTTTGACGGAAGTGTTGTTAGAGGTAATTGGAATCACCCGGCACACAAGACTAGTGCCTCCAAGCTCAGTCCAGCGATTTCCTAGTTATTCCTGTGGTAGACTGGTGCTACATACTACGTTCCATACGTGAGAGGGTAGCTGAACGCCTTGTCCAAAAGCATCTTACTTCTGAGAGTTGAGGTCAGCCTCAGTCCCTCACAGTTCCACACTGCCTGCAGAGTGAGTTTCGCACGTCTTCAGCAGAGACGATTGCCAGAGGATTCTGACACGCAGGGTAACAAGGCAGACCTGGAGGGTATCTCCAGGTGCAGTAGACTGGTAATCTTGGAACCTCCTGACTCAGAATACTGCTACCTTCTCACTGCCATAGGAATGCAGCTAGTTGACAGCTGGTTTCAAGACATGCTTCCCTGTGAGAGCTGAGGACAGGGCAGAACCCTCCCGCATCCTGCCTGACTGTAGGAGTAGCTGCTAACCTCCAAATGTTAGTGGCTGGGAGAGGTTGCGGGAAAAGCATGTGTGAGCACTGGGCCTGAACTCCCGTGTATCTGAGTTGAATACAGCGATTTCCAACGGCTTTCCTCAACCAGAGTGTAGCTACGTTCCAAATCCCATGTACGAGCGGGTAGCAGACATCTGCCTCTCATGCATACACACTTCTGAGAGTTGAGCTTATGGCCTGTACCTCCACATCCAGCCTGCTGATACCCTTGGCTTCTAAAAGGCCTAGGCTCGCTGTTTGACGGAAGTGCTGGGAGAGGTAATTGGAATCACCCGGGATTCAAGTTAGTGCCTCCAAGCTCAGTCCAGCGATTTCCTAGTAATTCCTGTGGTAGACTGGTGCTACATACTAAGTTCCATACGTGAGAGGGTAGCTGAACGCCTTGTCCAAAAGCATCTTACTTCTGAGAGTTGAGCTCAGCCTCAGTCCCTCACAGTTCCACACTGCCTGCAGAGTGAGTTTCGCAGGTCTTCAGCAGAGACGTTTGCCAGAGGCTTCTGAGACGCAGGGTAACAATGCAGACCTGGAGGGTATCCCCAGGTGCAGTAGAGTGGTAATCTTGGAACCTCCTGACTCAGAATACTGCTACCTTCTCACTGCCTTAGGAATGCAGCTAGTTGACAGCTGGCTTCAAGACATGCTTCCCTGTGAGAGCTGAGGACAGGGCAGAACCCTCCCGCATCCTGCCTGACTGTAGGAGTAGCTGCTAACGTCCTAATATTAGTGGCTGGGAGAGGTTGCGGGAAAAGCATGTGTGAGCACTGGGCCTGAACTCCCGTGTATCTGAGTTGAATACAGCGATTTGCAATGGCCTTCTTCAATCACAGTGTAGCTATGTTCCAACTCCCATGTCCGAGTGGGTAGCAGACATCTGCCTCCCATGCATACACACTTCTGAGAGTTGAGCTTATGGCCTGTACCTCCACAGCCAGCCTGCTGGTACCCTTGGCTTCTAAAAGGACTAGGCTCGCTGTTTGACGGAAGTGTTGGGAGAGGTAATTGGAATCACCCGGCACACAAGAGTAGTGCCCTCAAGCTCAGTCCAGCGATTTCCTAGTAATTCCTGTTGTAGACTGGCGGTACATACTAAGTTCCATACGTGAGAGGGTAGCTGAACGCCCTGTCCAAAAGCATCTTACTTCTGAGAGTTGAGCTCACCGTCAGTCCCTCACAGTTCCACACTGCCTGCAGAGTGAGTTTCGAAGGTCTTCCCCAGAGAAGTTTGCCAGAGGCTGCTGAGAGCAAGTTAACAATGCAGACCTGGAGGGTATCTCCAGGTACAGTAGAGTGGTAATCTTGGAACCTCCTGACTCAGAGTACTGCTACCTTCTCACTGCCATAGGAATGCAGCTAGTTGACAGCTGGCTTCAAGACATGCTTCCCTGTGAGAGCTGAGGACAGGGCAGAACCCTCCCGTATCCTGCCTGACTGTAGGAGTAGCTGCTAACATCCTTATGTAGGTGGCTGGCAGAGGTTGCGGGAAAAGCATGTGTGAGCACTGGGCCTGAAATCCCATGTATCTGAGTTGAATACAGCGATTTCCAACGGCTTTCATCAATCAGAGTGTAGCCAGGTTGCATATCCCATGTCCCAGTCGGTAGCAGACATCTGCCTCCCATGCATACACACTTCTGAGAGTTGAGCTTATGGCCTGTACCTCCACATCCAGCCTGCTGGTACCCTTGTCTTCTAAAAGGCCTAGGCTCTCTGTTTGACGGAAGCGCTGAGAGAGGTAATTGGAATCACCCGGCACACAAGACTAGTGCCTCCAAGCTCAGTCCAGCGATTTCCTAGTAATTCCTGTGGTAGACTGGTGGTACATACTAAGTTCCATACGTGAGAGGGTAGCTGAACGCCTTGTCCAAAAGCATCTTACTTCTGAGACTTGAGCTCAACCTCAGTCCCTCACAGTTCCACACTGCCTGCAGAGTGAGTTTCGCAGGTCTTCAGCAGAGACGTTTGCCAGAGGCTTCTGAGACGCAGGGTAACAATGCAGACATGGAGGGTATCCCCAGGTGCAGTAGACTGGTAATCCTGGAACCTCCTGACTCAGAATACTGCTACCTTCTCACTGCCAGAAGAATGCAGCTAGTTGACAGCTGGCTTCAAGACATGCTTCCCTGTGAGAGCTGAGGACAGGGCAGAACCCTCCCGCATCCTGCCTGACTGTAGGAGTAGCTGCTAACATCCTAATGTTAGTGGCTGGGAGAGGTTGCGGGAAAAGCATGTGTGAGCACTGGGCCTGAACTCCCGTGTATCTGAGTTGAATACAGCGATTTCCAACGGCTTTCCTCAATCAGAGTGTAGCTAGGTTCCAAATCCCATGTACGAGCGGGTAGTAGACATCTGCCTCCCATGCATACACACTTCTGAGAGTTGAGCTTATGGCCTGTACCTCCACATCCAGCCTGCTGGTATCCTTGGCTTCTAAAAGGCCTAGGCTCGCTGTTTGACGGAAGGGCTGGGAGAGGTAATTGGAATCTCCCGGCACACAAGACGAGTGCCTCCAATCTCAATTCACGATTTCCCAGTAATTCTTGTGGTAGACAGGTGCTACATACTAAGTTCCATATGTGAGAAGGTAGCTGAACGCCTTGTCCAAAAGCATCCTACTTCTGAGAGTTGAGCTCACCCTCAGTCCCTCACAGTTCCACACTGCCTGCAGAGTGAGTTTCACACGTCTTCACCAGAGACGATTGCCAGAGGCTTCTGAGTACAAATTAACAATGCAGACCTGGAGGGTATCTCCAGTTGCAGTAGAGTGGTAATCTTGGAACCTCCTGACTCAGAATACTGCTACCTTCTCACTGCCATAGGAATGCAGCTACTTGACAGCTGGCTTCAAGACATGCTTCCCTGTGAGAGCTGAGGACAGGGCAGAACCCTCCCGCATCCTGCCTGACTGTAGGAGTAGCTGCTAACATCCTTATGTTAGTGGCTGGGAGACGTTGTGGGAAAAGCATGTGTGAGCACTGGGCCTGAACTCCCGTGTATCTGAGTTGAATACAGCGATTTCCAACGGCTTTCATCAATCAGAGTGTAGCCATGTTCCATATCCCATGTCCGAGTAGGTAACAGACATCTGCCTCCCATGCATACACACTTCTGAGAGTTGAGCTTATGGCCTGTATTTCCACATCCAGCCTGCTGGTACCCTTGGATTCTAAAAGGCCTAGGCTCAAAAAAAAAATAAAAAATAAATAAAAAAATAAAAGGCCTAGGCTCGCTGTTACACGGAAGTGCTGGGAGAGGTAATTGGAATCTCCCGGCAAAAAGATGAGTGCCTCCAAGCTCAATTCACGATTTCCCAGTAATTCTTGTGGTAGACAGGTGCTACATACTAAGTTCCATATGTGAGAAGGTAGCTGAACGCCTTGTCCAAAAGCATCTTACTTCTGAGAGTTGAGCTCAGCCTCAGTCCCTCACAGTTCAACACTGCCTGCAGAGTGAGTTTCGTAGGTCTTAGCAGAGACGTTTGCCAGAGGCTTCTGAGAAGCAGGGTAACAACGAGACCTGGAGGGTATCCCCAGGTGCAGTAGACTGGTAATCTTGGAACCTCCTGACTCAGAATACTGCTACCTTCTCACTGCCATAGGAATGCAGATAGTTGACAGCTGGCTTCAAGACATGCTTCCCTGTGAGAACTGAGGACAGGGCAGAACCCTCCCGCATCCTGCCTGACTGTAGGAGTAGCTGCTAACATTCTAATGTTAGTGGCTGGGAGAGGTTGCGGGAAAAGCATGTGTGAGCACTGGCCGGAACTCCCGTGTATCTGAGTTGAATACAGCGATTTCCAACGGCTTTCCTCAACCAGAGTGTAGCTAGGTTCCAAATCCCATGTACGAGCGGGTAGCAGACATCTGCCTCCCATGCATACACACTTCTGAGTGTTGAGCTTATGGCCTGTACCTCCACATCCAGCCTGCTGGTATCCTTGGCTTCTAAAAGGCCTAGGCTCGCTGTTTGACGGAAGGGCTGGGAGAGGTAATTGGAATCTCCCGGCACACAAGACCAGTACCTCCAAGCTCAATTCACGATTTCCCAGTAATTCTTGTGGTAGACAGGTGCTACATACTAAGGTCCATATGTGAGAAGGTACGTGAACGCCTTGTCCAAAAGCATCTTACTTCTGAGAGTTGAGCTCACCTTCAGTCCCTCACAGTTCAACACTGCCTGCAGAGTGAGTTTCGAAGGTCTTCACCAGAGAAGTTTGCCAGAGGCTGCTGAGCGCAAGTTAACAATGCAGTCCTGGAGGGTATGTCCAGGTGCAGTAGAGTGGTAATCTTGGAACATCCTGACTCAGAGTACTGCTACCTTCTCACTGCCATAGGAATGCAGCTAGTTGACAGATGGCTTCAAGACATACTTCCCTGTGAGAGCTGAGGACAGGGCAGAACCCTCCCGCATCCTGCCTGACTGTAGGAGTAGCTGCTAACATCCTTAAGTTAGTGGCTGGGAGAGGTTGCGGGAAAAGCATGTGTGAGCACTGGGCCTGAACTCCCGTGTATCTGAGTTGAATACAGCGATTTCCAATGGCCTTCTTCAATCACAGTGTAGCTAGGTTCCAACTCCCATGTCCGAGTGGGTAGCAGACATCTGCCTCCCATGCATACACACTTCTGAGTGTTGAGCTTATGGCCTGTACCTCCACAACCAGCCTGCTGGTACCCTTGGCTTCTAAAAGGCCTTGGCTCGCTGTTTGACGGAAGTGTTGGTAGAGGTATTTGGAATCACCCGGCACACAAGACTAGTGCCTCCAAGCTCTGTCCAGCGATTTCCTAGTAATTCCTGTGGTAGACTGGTGCTACATACTACGTTCCATACGTGAGAGGGTAGCTGAACGCCTTGTCCAAAAGCATCTTACTTCTGAGAGTTGAGGTCAGCCTCAGTCCCTCACAGTTCCACACTGCCTACAGAGTGAGTTTCGCAGGTCTTCAGCAGAGACGTTTGCCAGAGACTTCTGAGAAGCAGGGTAACAATGCAGACCTGGAGGGTATCCCCAGGTGCAGTAGACTGGTAATCTTGGAACCTCCTGACTCAGAATACTGCTACCTTCTCACTGCCATAGGAATGCAGCTAGTTGACAGCTGGCTTCAAGACATGCTTCCCTGTGAGAGCTGAGGACAGGGCAGAACCCTCCCGCATCCTGCCTGACTGTAGGAGTAGCTGCTAACATCCTAATGTTAGTGGCTGGGAGAGGTTGCGGGAAAAGCATGTGTGAGCACTGGCCTGAACTCCCGTGTATCTGAGTTGAATACAGTGATTTCCAACGGCTTTCCTCAACCAGAGTGTAGCTAGGTTCCAAATCCCATGTACGAGCGGGTAGCAGACATCTGCCTCCAATGCATACACACTTCTGAGAGTTGAGCTTATGGCCTGTACCTCCACATCCAGCCTGCTGGTGTCCTTGGCTTCTAAAAGGCCTAGGCTCGCTGTTTGACGGAAGTGCTGTTAGAGGTAATTGGAATCTCCCAGCACACAAGACGAGTGCCTCCAAGCTCAATTCACGATTTCCCAGTAATTCTTGTGGTAGACAGGTGCTACATACTAAGTTCCATTTGTGAGAAGGTAGCTGAACGCCTTGTCCAAAAGCATCTTATTTCTGAGAGTTGAGCTCACCTTCAGTCCCTCACAGTTCCACACTGCCTGCAGAGTGAGTTTCGAAGGTCTTCACCAGAGAAGTTTGCCTGAGGCTGCTGAGCGCAAGTTAACAATGCAGACCTGGAGGGTATGTCCAGGTGCAGTAGAGTGGTAATCTTGGAACCTCCTTACTCAGAGTACTGCTACCTTCTCACTGCCATAGGAATGCAGCTAGTTGACAGCTGGCTTCAAGACATGCTTCCCTGTGAGAGCTGAGGACAGGGCAGAACCCTCCCGCATCCTGCCTGACTGTAGGAGTAGCTGCTATCATCCTTATGTTAGTGGCTGGGAGAGGTTGCGGGAAAAGCATGTTTGAGCACTGGCCCTGAACTCCCGTGTATCTGAGTTGAATACAGCGATTTCCAACGGCTTTCATCAATCAGAGTGTAGCCAGGTTCCATATCCCATGTCCCAGTGGGTAGCAGACATCTGCCTCCCATGCATACACACTTCTGAGAGTTGAGCTTATGGCCTGTACCTCTACATCCAGCCTGCAGGTACCCTTGGCTTCTAAGAGGCCTATGGTTGCTGTTTGACGGAAGTGTTGGGAGAGGTAATTGGAATCACACGGCACACAAGACTAGTGCCTCCAAGCTCAGTCCAGCGACTTCCTAGTAATTCCTGTGGTAGACTGGTGCTACATACTAAGTTCCTTACATGAGAGTGTAGCTGAACGCCTTGTCCAAAAGCATCTTACTTCTGAGAGTTGAGCTCAGCCTCAGTCCCTCACAGTTCCACACTGCCTGCAGAGTGATTTTCGCAGGTCTTCAGCAGAGACGTTTGCCAGAGGCTTCTGAGACGCAGGGTAACAATGCAGACCTGGAGGGTATCCCCAGGTGCAGTAGACTGGTAATCTTGGAACCTCCTGACTCAGAATACAGCTACCTTCTCACTGCCATAGGAATGCAGCTAGTTGACAGCTGGCTTCAAGACATGCTTCCCTGTGAGAGCTGAGGACAGGGCAGAACCCTCCCGCATCCTGCCTGACTGTAGGAGTAGCTGCTAACATCCTAATGTTAGTGGCTGGGAGAGGTTGCGGGAAAAGCATGTGCGAGCACTGGGCCTGAACTCCCGTGTATCTGAGTTGAATACAGCGATTTCCAACGGCTTTCCTCAACCAGAGTGTAGCTAGGTTCCAAATCCCATGGACGAGCGGGTAGCAGACATCTGCCTCCCATGCATACACACTTCTGAGAGTTGAGCTTATGGCCTGTACCTCCACATCCAGCCTGCTGGTACCCTTGGCTTCTAAAAGGCCTAGGCTCGCTGTTTGACGGAAGTGCTGGGAGAGGTAATTGGAATCTCCCTGCACACAAGACCAGTACCTCCAAGCTCAATTCACGATTTCCCAGTAATTCTTGTGGTAGACAGGTGCTACATACTAAGTTCCATATGTGAGAAGGTAGCTGAACGCCTTGTCCAAAAGCATCTTACTTCTGAGAGTTGAGCTCACCTTCAGTCCCTCACAGTTCCACACTGCCTGCAGAGTGAGTTTCGAAGGTCTTCACCAGAGAAGTTTGCCAGAGGCTGCTGAGCGCAAGTTAACAATGCAGACCTGGAGGTTATGTCCAGGTGCACTAGAGTGGTAATCTTGGAACCTCCTGACTCAGAGTACTGCTACCTTCTCACTGCCATAGGAATGCAGCTACTAGACAGCTGGCTTCAAGACATGCTTCCCTGTGAGAGCTGAGGACAGGGCAGAAACTTCCCACATCCTGCCTGACTGTAGGAGTAGCTGCTAACATCCTTAAGTTAGTGGCTGGGAGAGGTTGCGGGAAAAGCATGTGTGAGCACTGGGCCTGAACTCCCGTGTATCTGAGTTGAATACAGCGATTTCCAATGGCCTTCTTCAATCACAGTGTAGCTAGGTTCCAAATCCCATGTACGAGAGGGTAGCAGACATCTGCCTCCCATGCATACACACTTCTGAGAGTTGAGTTTATGGCCTGTACCTCCACAACCAGCCTGCTGGTACCCTTGGCTTCTAAAAGGCCTAGGCACGCTGTTTGACGGAAGTGCTGGGAGAGGTAATTGGAATCCCCCGGCTCACAAGACGAGTGCCTCCAAGCTCAATTCACGATTTCCCAGTAATTCTTGTGGTAGACAGGTGCTACATACTAAGTTCCATATGTGAGAATGTAGGTGAACGCCTTGTCCAAAAGCATCTTACTTCTGAGAGTTGAGCTCACCCTCAGTCCCTCACAATTCCACACTGCCTGCAGAGTGAGTTTCACACGTCTTCACCTGAGACGATTGCCAGAGGCCTCTGAGTACAAGCTAACAATGCAGACCTGGAGGGTATCTCCAGGTGCAGCAGAGTGGTAATCTTGGAACCTCCTGACTCAGAGTACTGCTACCTTCTCACTGCCATAGGAATGCAGCTAGTTGACAGCTGGCTTCAAGACATGCTTCCCTGTGAGAGCTGAGGACAGGGCAGAACCCTCCCGCATCCTGCCTGACTGTAGGAGTAACTGCTAACATCCTTATGTTAGTGGCTGGGAGAGGTTGCGGGAAAAGCATGTGTGAGCACTGGGCCTGAACTCCCGTGTATCTGAGTTGAATACAGCGATTTCCAACGGCTTTCATCAATCAGAGTGTAGCCAGGTTCCATATCCCATGTCCCAGTGGGTAGCAGACATCTGCCTCCCATGCATACACACTTGTGAGAGTTGAGCTTATGGCCTGTACCTCCACATCCAGCCTGCTGGTACCCTTGGCTTCTAAGAGGCCTAGGGTTGCTGTTTGACGGAAGTGTTGGGAGAGGTAATTGGAATCACCCGGCACACAAGACTAGTGCCTCCAAGCTCAGTCCAGCGATTTCCTAGTAATTCCTGTGGTAGACTGGTGCTACATACTAAGTTCCTTACATGAGAGGGTAGCTGAACGCCTTGTCCAAAAGCATCTTACTTCTGAGAGTTGAGCTCAGCCTCAGTCCCTCACAGTTCCACACTGCCTGCAGAGTGAGTTTCCCAGGTCTTCAGCAGAGACGTTTGCCAGAGGCTTCTGAGACTCAGGGTAACAATGCAGACCTGGAGGGTATCCCCAGGTGCAGTAGACTGGTAATCTTGGAACCTCCTGACTCAGAATACTGCTACCTTCTCACTGCCATAGGAATGCAGCTAGTTGACAGCTGGCTTCAAGACATGCTTCCCTGTGAGAGCTGAGGACAGGGCAGAACCCTCACGCATCCTGCCTGACTGTAGGAGTAGCTGCTAACATCCTAATATTAGTGGCTGGGAGAGGTGGCGGGGAAAGCATGTGTGAGCACTGGGCCTGAACTCAAGTGTATCTGAGTTGAATACCGCGATATCCAACGGCTTTCCTCAACCAGAGTGTAGCTAGGTTCCAAATCCCATGTACGAGCGGGTAGCAGACATCTGCCTCCCATGCATACACACTTCTGAGAGTTGAGCTTGTGGCCTGTACCTCCACATCCAGCCTGCTGGTACCCTTGGCTTCTAAAAGGCCTAGGCTTGCTGTTTGATGGAAATGCTGGGAGAGGTAATTGGAATCTCCCGGCACACAAGACGAGTGCCTCCAAGCTCAATTCACGATTTCCCAGTAATTCTTGTGGTAGACAGGTACTACATACTAAGTTCCATATGTGAGAAGGTAGCTGAACGCCTTGTCCAAAAGCATCTTTTCTTCTGAGAGTTGAGCTCACCCTCTGTCCCTCACAGTTCCACACTCCCTGCAGAGTGAGTTTCGCAGGTCTTCAACAGAGACGTTAGCCAGAGGCTTCTAAATCGCAGGGTAACAATGCAGACCTGGAGGGTATCGCTAGGTGCAGTAGACTGGTAATCTTGGAACCTCCTGACTCAGAACACTGCTACCTTCTCACTGCCATAGGAATGCAGCTAGTTGACAGCTGGCTTCAAGATATGCTTCCCTGTGAGAGCTGAGGACAGGGCAGAACCCTCCCGCATCCTGCCTGACTGTAGGAGTAGATGCTAACATTCTAATGTTAGTGGCTGTGAGAGGTGTCGGGAAAAGCATGTGTGAGCACTGGGCCTGAACTCCCGTGTATCTGAGATCAACACAGCGATTTCCAACAGCTTTCATCAGAGTGTAGCCAGGTTCCATATCCCATGTCCGAGTGGGTAGCAGACATCTGCCTCCCATGCATACACACTTCTGAGGGTTGAGCTTATGGCCTGTACCTCCACATCCAGCCTGCTGGTACCCTTCGCTTCTAAAAGGCCTAGGCTCGCTGTTTGACGGAAGTGCTGGGAGAGGTAATTGGAATCTGCCGGCACACAAGACGAGTGCCTCCAAGCTCAATTCACGATTTCCCAGTAATTCTTGTGGTAGAAAGGTACTACATACAAAGTTCCATATGTGAGAAGGTAGCTGTATGCATTGTCCAAAAGCATCTTTCTTCTGAGAGGTGAGCTCACCCTCAGTCCCTCACAGTTCCTCACTGCCTGCAGAGTGAGTTTCACAATCTTCACCAGAGACGATTGCCAGAGGCTTCTGAGTACAAGTTAACAATGCAGACCTGGAGGGTATCTCCAGGTGCAGTAGAGTGGTAATCTTGGAACCTCCTGACTCAGAGTACTGCTACCTTCTCACTGCCATAGGAATGCAGCTAGTTGACAGCTGGCTTCAAGACATGCTACCCTGTGAGAGCTGAGGACACGGTAGAACCCTCCCGCATCCTGCCTGACTGTAGGAGTAGCTGCTAACATCCTTATGTTAGTGGCTGGGAGAGGTTGCGGGAAAAGCATGTGTGAGCACTGGGCCTGAACTCCCGTGTATCTGAGTTGAATACAGCGATTTCCAACGGCTTTCATCAATCAGAGTGTAGCCAGGTTCCAACTCCCCTGTCTGAGTGGGTAGCAGACAGCTGCCTCCCATTCATACACACTTCTGAGAGTTGAGCTTATGGCCTGTACCTCCACATCCAGCCTGCTGGTACCCTTGGCTTCTAAAAGGCCTCGGCTCGCTGTTTGACGGAATTGTTGGGAGAGGTAATTGGAATCATCCTGCACACAAGACTAGTGCCTCCAAGCTCAGTCCAGCGATTTCCTAGTAATTCCTGTGGTAGACTGGTGCTACATACTAACTTCCATACGTGAGAGTGTAGCTCAACGCCTTGTCCAAAAGCATCTTACTTCTGAGAGTTGAGCTCAGCCTCAGTCCCTCAGTGTTCCACACTGCCTGCAGAATGAGTTTCGCAGATCTTCAGCAGAGACGTTTGCCAGAGGCTTCTGAGACGCAGGGTAACAATGCAGACCTGGAGGGTATCCCCAGGTGCAGTAGACTGGTAATCTTGGAACCTCCTGACTCAGAGTACTGCTACCTTCTCATTGCCATAGGAATGCAGCTAGTTGACAGCTGGCTTCAAGACATGTTTCCCTGTGAGAGCTGAGGACAGGGTAGAACCCTCCCGCATCCTGCCTGACTGTAGGAGTAGCTCCTAACATCCTAATGTTAGTGGCTGGGAGAGGTTGCGGGAAAAGCATGTCTGAGCACTGGGCCTGAACTCCCGTGTATCTGAGTTGAATACAGCGATTTCCAACGGCTTTCCTCTACAAGAGTGTAGCTATGTTCCGAATCCCATGTACGAGCGGGTAGCAGACATCTGCCTCTCATGCATACACACTTCTGAGAGTTGAGCTTATGGCCTGTACCTCCACATCCAGCCTGCTGATACCCTTGGCTTCTAAAAGGTCTAGGATCAAAAAAAAAATAAAATAAATAAAAGGCCTAGGCTCGGTGTTTGACGGAAGTGCTGGGAGAGGTAATTGGAATCTCCCGGCACACAAGACGAGTGCCTCCAAGCTCAATTCACGATTTCCGAGTTATTCTTGTGGTAGACAGGTGCTACATACTAAGTTCCATATGTGAGAAGGTAGCTAAACGCCTTGTCCAAAAGCATCTTTCTTCTGAGAGTTGAGCTCACCCTCAGTCCCTCACAGTTCCACACTGGCTGCAGAGTGAGTTTCACAAGTCTTCACCAGAGACGATTGCCAGAGGCTTCTGAGTACAAGTTAACAATGCAGACCTGGAGGGTATCTCCAGGTGCAGTAGAGTGGTAATCTTGGAACCTCCTGACTCAGAGTACTGCTACATTCTTACTGCGATAGAAATGCAGCTAGTTGACAGCTGGCTTCAAGACATGCTTCCCTGTGAGAGCTGAGGACAGGGCAGAACCCTCCCGCATCCTGCCTGACTGTAGGAGTAGCTGCTAACATCCTTATGTTAGTGGCTGGGAGTGGTTGCGGGAAAAGCATGTGTGAGAACTAAGCCTGAACTCCCGTGTATCTGAGTTGAATACAGCGATTTCCAACGGCTTTCATCAATCAGAGTGTAGCCAGGTTCCAACTCCCATGTCCGAGTGGGAAGCAGACATCTGCCTCCCATGCATACTCACTTCTGAGAGTTGAGCTTATGGCCTGTTCCTGCACATCCACCCTGCTGGTACCCTTAGCTTCTAAAAGGCCTATGCTCGCTATTTGACGGAAGTGTTGGGAGAGGTAATTGGAATCACCCGGCACACAAGACTAGTGCCTCCAAGATCAGTCCAGCGATTTCCTAGTAAATCCTGTGGTAGACTGGTGCTACATACTAAGTACCATACGTGAGAGGGTAGCTGAACGCCTTGTCCAAAAGCATCTTACTTCTGAGAGTTGAGCTCAGCCTCAGTCCTTCACAGTTCCACACTGCCTGCAGAGTGAGTTTCGCAGGTCTTCAGCAGAGACGTTTGCCAGAGGCTTCTGATACGCAGGGTAACAATGCAGACCTTGAGGGTATCCCCAGGTGCAGTAGACTGGTAATCTTGGAACCTCCTGACTCAGAATACTGCTACCTTCTCACTGCCATAGGAATGCAGCTAGTTGACAGCTGGCTTCAAGACATGTTTAACTGTGAGAGCTGAGGACAGGGCAGAACCCTCCCGCATCCTGCCTGACTGTAGGAGTAGCTCCTAACATCCTAATATTAGTGGCTGGGAGAGGTTGCGGGAAAAGCATGTGTGAGCACTGGGCATGAACTCCCGTGTACCTGAGTTGAATACAGCGATTTCCAACGGCTTTCCTCAACAAGAGTGTAGCTAGGTTCCAAATCCCATGTACGAGTGGGTAGCAGACATCTGCCTCCCATGCATACACACTTCTGAGAGTTGAGCTTATGGCCTGTACCTCCACATCCAGCCTGCTGGTACCCTTGGCTTCTGAAAGGCCTAGGCTCGCTGTTTGACGGAAGTGCTGGGAGAGGTAATTGGAATCACCCGGCACACAAGACGAGTGCCTCCAAGCTCAATTACAGATTTCCCAGTAATTCTTGTGGTAGACAGGTGCTACATACTAAGTTCCATATGTGAGAAGGTAGCTGAACGCCTTGTCCAAAAGCATCTTACTTCTGAGAGTTGAGCTCAGCCTCAGTCCCTCACAGTTCCACACTGCCTGCAGAGTGAGTTTCACACGTCTTCATCAGAGACGATTGCCAGAGGCTTCTGAGTACAAGTTAACAATGCAGACCTGGAGGGTATCTCCAGGTGCAGTAGAGTGGTAATCTTGGAACCTCCTGACTCAGAGTACTGCTACCTTCTCACTGCCATAGGAATGCAGCTAGTTGACAGCTGGCTTCAAGACATGCTTCCCTGTGAGAGCTGAGGACAGGGCAGGACCCTCCCGCATCCTGCCTGACTGTAGGAGTAGCTGCTAACATCCTTATGTTAGTGGCTGGGAGAGGTTGCGGGAAAAGCATGTGTGAGCACTGGGCCTGAACTCCAGTGTATCTGAGTTGAATACAGCGATTTCCAACGGCTTTCATCAATCAGAGTGTAGCCAGGTTCCTACGCCCATGTCCGAGTGGGTAGCAGACATCTGCCTCCCATGCATACACACTTCTGAGAGTTGAGCTTATGGCCTGTACTTCCACAGCCAGCCTGCTGGTACCCTTGGCTTCTAAAAGTCCTAGGCTCGCTGTTTGACGGAAGTGTTGGGAGAGGTAATTGGAATAACCCGGGACACAAGACTAGTGCCTCCAAGCTCAGTCCAGCGATTTCCTAATAATTCCTGTGGTAGACTGGTGCTACATACTAAGTTCCATACGTGAGAGGGTAGCTGAACGCCTTGTCCAAAAGCATCTTACTTCTGAGAGTTGAGCTCAGCCTCAGTCCCTCACAGTTCCACACTGCCTGCAGAGTGAGTTTCGCAGGTCTTCAGCAGAGACGTTTGCCAGAGGCTTCTGAGACGCAGGGTAACAATGGAGACCTGGAGGGTATCCCCAGGTGCAGTAGACTGGTAATCTTGGAACCTCTTGACTCAGAATACTGCTACCTTCTCACTGCCATAGGAATGCAGCTAGTTGACAGCTGGCTTCAAGAAATGCTTCCCTGTGAGAGCTGAGGAGAGGGCAGAACCCTCCCGCATCCTGCCTGACTGTAGGAGTAGCTGCTAACATCCTAATAATAGTGGCTGGGAGAGGTTGCGGGAAAAGCATGTGTGAGCACTGGGCCTGAACTCCCGTGTATCTGAATTGAATACAGCGATTTCCAACGGCTTTCCTCAATCAGGGTGTAGCTAGGTTCCAAATCCCATGTACGAGCGGGTAGCAGACATCTGCCTCCCATGCATACACACTTCTGAGAGTTGAGCTTATGGCCTGTACCTCCACAGCCAGCCTGCTGGTACTCTTGGCTTCTAAAAGGCCTAGGCTCGCTGTTTGACGGAAGTGCTGGGAGAGGTAATTGGAATCTCCCGACACACAAGACGAGAGCCTCCAAGCTAAATTCATGATTTCCCAGTAATTCTTGCGGTAGACAGGTGCTACATACTAAGTTCCACATGTGAGACGGTAGCTGAACGCCTTGTCCAAAAGCATCTTACTTCTGAGAGTTGAGCTCAGCCTCAGTCCCTCACAGTTCCACACTGCCTGCAGAGTGAGTTTCACACGTCTTCACCAGAGACGATTGCCAGAGGCTTCTGAGTACAAGTTAACAATGCAGACCTGGAGGGTATCTCCAGGTGCAGTAGAGTGGTAATCTTGGAACCTCCTGACTCAGAGTACTGCCACCTTCTCACTGCCATAGGAATGCAGCTAGTTGACAGCTGGCTTCAAGACATGCTTCCCTGTGAGAGCTGAGGACAGGGCAGAACCCTCCCGCATCCTGCCTGACTGTAGGAGTAGCTGCTAACATCCTTATGTTAGTGGCTGGGAGAGGTTGCGGGAAAAGCATGTGTGAGCACTGGGCTTGAACTCCCGTGTTTCTGAGTTGAGTACAGCGATTTCCAACGGCTTTCATCAATCAGAGTGTATCCAGGTTCCAACTCCCATGTCCGAGTGGGTAGCAGACTTCTGCCTCCCATGCATACACACTTCTGAGAGATGAGCTTATGGCCTGTACCTCCACAGCCAGCCTGCTGGTACCCTTGGCTTCTAAAAGGCCTAGGCTCGCTGTTTGAGGGAAGTGCTGGGAGAGGTAATTGAAATCACCCGGCACACAAGACTAGTGCCTCCAAGCTCAGTCCAGCGATTTCCTATTAATTCCTGTGGTAGACTGGTGCTACATACTAAGTTCCATACGTGAGAGGGTAGCTGAACGCCTTGTCCAAAAGCATCTTACTTCTGAGAGTTGAGCTCAGCCTCAGTCCCCCACAGTTCCACACTGCCTGCAGAGTGAGTTTCGCAGGTCTTCAGCAGAGACATTTGCCAGAGGCTTATGAGACGCAGGGTAACAATGCAGACCTGGAGGGTATCCCCAGGTGCAGTAGAGTGGTAATCTTGGAACCTCCTGACTCAGAATACTGCTACCTTCTCACTGTCATAGGAATGCAGCTAGTTGACAGCAGGCTTCAAGACATGCTTCCCTGTGAGAGCTGAGGACAGGGCAGAACCCTCCCGCATCCTGCCTGACTGTAAGAGTAGCTGCTAACATCCTAATGTTAGTGGCTGGGAGAGGTTGCGGGAAAAGCATGTTTGAGCACTGGGCCTGAACTCCCGTGTATCTGAGTTGAATACAGCGATTTCCAACGGCTTTCTTCAACCAGAGTGTAGCTAGGTTCCAAATCCCATGCACGAGCGGGTAGCAGACATCTGCCTCCCATGCATACACACTTCTGAGAGTTGAGGTTATGGGCTGTACCTCCACATCCAGCCTGCTGGTTCGAAAAGGCTTGGCATCTAAAAGGCCTAGGCTCGCTGTATGACGGAAGTGCTGGGAGAGGTAACTGGAATCTCCCGGCACACAAGACGAGTACCTCCAAGCTCAATTCACGATTTCCCAGTAATTCTTGTGGTAGACAGGTGCTGCATACTAAGTTCCATATGTGAGAAGGTAGCTGAACGCCTTGTCCAAAAGCATCTTACTTCTGAGAGTTGAGCTCAGCCTCAGTCCCTCACAGTTCCACACTGCCTGCAGAGTGAGTTTCACACGTCTTCATCAGAGACGATTGCCAGAGGCTTCTGAGTACAAGTTAACAATGCAGACCTGAAGGGTATCTCCAGGTGCAGTAGAGTGGTAATCTTGGAACCTCCTGACTCAGAGTACTGCTACCTTCTCACTGCCATAGGAATGCAGCTAGTTGACAGCTGGCTTCAAGACATGCTTCCCTGTGAGAGCTGAGGACAGGGCAGAACCCTCCCGCATCCTGCCTGACTGTAGGAGTAGCTGCTAACATCCTTATGTTAGTGGCTGGGAGAGGTTGCGGGAAAAGCAGGTGTCAGCACTGGGCCTGAACTCCAGTGTATCTGAGTTGAATACAGCGATTTCCAATGGCCTTCTTCAATCACAGTGTAGCTAGGTTCCAACTCCCATGTCCAAGTGGGTAGCAGACATCTGCATCCCATGCATACACACTTCTGAGGGTTGAGCTTATGGCCTGTACCTCCACAGCCAGCCTGCTGGTACCCTTGGCTTCTAAAAGGCCTAGGCTCGCTGATTGACGGAAGTGTTGGGAGAGGTAATTGGAATCACCCGGCACACAAGACTAGTGCCTCCAAGCTCAGTCCAGCGATTTCCTAGTAATTCCTGTGGTAGACTGGTGCTACATACTAAGTTCCATACGTGAGAGGGTAGCTGAACGCCTTGTCCAAAAGCATCTTACTTCTGAGAATTGAGCTCAGCCTCAGTCCCTCACAGTTCCACACTGCCTGCAGAGTGAGTATCGCAGGTCTTCAGCAGAGACGTTTGCCAGAGGCTTCTGAGACGCAGGGTAACAATGCAGACCTGGAGGGTATCCCCAGGTGCCGTAGACTGGTAATCTTGGAACCTCCTGACTCAGAGTACTGCTACCTTCTCACTGCCATAGGAATGCAGCTAGTTGACAGCTGGCTTCAAGACATGCTTCCCTGTGAGAGCTGAGGACAGGGCAGAACCCTCCCGCATCCTGCCTGACTGTAGGAGTAGCTGCTAACATCCTTATGTTAGTGGCTGGGAGAGGTTGCGGGAAAAGCATGTGTGAGCACTGGGCCTGAACTCCCCTGTATCTGAGTTGAATACAGCGATTTCCAACGGCTTTCATCAATCAGAGTGTAGCTAGGTTCCAAATCCCATGTACGAGCGGGTAGCAGACATCTGCCTCCCATGCATACACACTTCTGAGAGTTGAGCTTATGGCCTGTACCTCCACAGCCAGCCTGCTGGTTCGAAAAGGCTTGGCTTCTAAAATGCCTAGGCTCGCTGTTTGACGGAAGTGCTGGGAGAGGTAATTGGAATCTCCCGGCACAGAAGACGAGTGCCTCCAAGCTCAATTCACGATTTCCCAGTAATTCTTGTGGTAGACAGGTGCTACATACTAAGTTCCATATGTGAGAAGGTAGCTGAACTCCTTGTCCAAATGCATCTTACTTCTGAGAGTTGAGCTCAGCCTCAGTCCCTCACAGTTCCACACTGCCTGCAGAGTGAGTTTCACACGTCTTCATCAGAGACGATTGCCAGAGGCTTCTGAGTACAAGTTAACAATGCAGACCTGAAGGGTATCTCCAGGTGCAGTAGAGCGGTAATCTTGGAACCTCCTGACTCAGAGTACTGCTACCTTCTCACTGCCATAGGAATGCAGCTAGTTGACAGCTGGCTTCAAGACATGCTTCCCTGTGAGAGCTGAGGACAGGGCAGAACCCTCCCGCATCCTGCCTGACTGTAGGAGTAGCTGCTAACATCCTTATGTTAGTGGCTGGGAGAGGTTGCGGGAAAAGCATGTGTGAGCACTGGGCCTGAAGTCCCGTGTATCTGAGTTGAATACAGCGATTTCCAATGGCCTTCTTCAATCACAGTGTAGCTAAGTTCCAACTCCCATGTCCGAGTGGGTAGCAGACATCTGCCTCCCATGCATACACACTTCTGAGAGTTGAGCTTATGGCCTGTACCTCCACATCCAGCCTGCTTGTACCCTTGGCTTCTAAAAGGCCTAGGCTCGCTGTTTGACGGAAGTGCTGGGAGAGGTAATTGGAATCTCCCGGCACACAAGACGAGTGCCTCCAAGCTCAATTCACGATTTCCCAGTAATTCTTGTGGTAGACAGGTGCTACATACTAAGTTCCATATGTGAGACGGTAGCTGAACGCCTTGTCCAAAAGCATCTTACTTCTGAGAGTTGAGCTCAGCCTCAGTCCCTCACAGTTCCACACTGCCTGCAGAGTGAGTTTCACACGTCTTCACCAGAGACGATTGCCAGAGGCTTCTGAGTACAAGTTAACAATGCAGACCTGGAGGGTATCTCCAGGTGCAGTAGAGTGGTAATCTTGGAACCTCCTGACTCAGAGTACTGCTACCTTCTCACTGCCATAGGAATGCAGCTAGTTGACAGCTGGCTTCAAGACATGCTTCCCTGTGAGAGCTGAGGACAGGGCAGGACCCTCCCGCATCCTGCCTGACTGTAGGAGTAGCTGCTAACATCCTTATGTTAGTGGCTGGGAGAGGTTGCGGGAAAAGCATGTGTGAGCACTGGGCCTGAACTCCAGTGTATCTGAGTTGAATACAGCGATTTCCAACGGCTTTCATCAATCAGAGTGTAGCCAGGTTCCTACGCCCATGTCCGAGTGGGTAGCAGACATCTGCCTCCCATGCATACACACTTCTGAGAGTTGAGCTTATGGCCTGTACTTCCACAGCCAGCCTGCTGGTACCCTTGGCTTCTAAAAGGCCTAGGCTCGCTGTTTGACGGAAGTGTTGGGAGAGGTAATTGGAATAACCCGGGACACAAGACTAGTGCCTCCAAGCTCAGTCCAGCGATTTCCTAATAATTCCTGTGGTAGACTGGTGCTACATACTAAGTTCCATACGTGAGAGGGTAGCTGAACGCCTTGTCCAAAAGCATCTTACTTCTGAGAGTTGAGCTCAGCCTCAGTCCCTCACAGTTCCACACTGCCTGCAGAGTGAGTTTCGCAGGTCTTCAGCAGAGACGTTTGCCAGAGGCTTCTGAGACGCAGGGTAACAATGGAGACCTGGAGGGTATCCCCAGGTGCAGTAGACTGGTAATCTTGGAACCTCTTGACTCAGAATACTGCTACCTTCTCACTGCCATAGGAATGCAGCTAGTTGACAGCTGGCTTCAAGAAATGCTTCCCTGTGAGAGCTGAGGAGAGGGCAGAACCCTCCCGCATCCTGCCTGACTGTAGGAGTAGCTGCTAACATCCTTATGTTAGTGGCTGGGAGAGGTTGTGGGAAAAGCATGTGTGAGCACTGGGCCTGAACTCCCGTGTATCTGAGTTGAATACAGCGATTTCCAACGGCTTTCCTCAACCACAGTGTAGCTAGGTTCCAAATCCCATGTACGAGCGGGTAGCAGACATCTGCCTCCCATGCATACACACTTCTGAGAGTTGAGCTTATGGCCTGTACCTCCACAGCCAGCCTGCTGGTTCGAAAAGGCTTGGCTTCTAAAAGGCCTAGGCTCGCTGTTTGACGGAAGTGCTGGGAGAGGTAATTGGAATCTCCCGGCACAGAAGACGAGTGCCTCCAAGCTCAATTCACGATTTCCCAGTAATTCTTGTGGTAGACAGGTGCTACATACTAAGATCCATATGTGAGAAGGTAGCTGAACGCCTTGTCCAAAAGCATCTTACTTCTGAGAGTTGAGCTCAGCCTCAGTCCCTCACAGTTCCACACTGCCTGCAGAGTGAGTTTCACACGTCTTCACCAGAGACGATTGCCAGAGGCTTCTGAGTACAAGTTAACAATGCAGACCTGGAGGGTATCTCCAGGTGCAGTAGAGTGGTAATCTTGGAACCTCCTGACTCAGAGTACTGCTACCTTCTCACTGCCATAGGAATGCAGCTAGTTGACAGCTGGCTTGAAGACATGCTTCCCTGTGAGAGCTGAGGACAGGGCAGAACCCTTCCGCATCCTGCCTGACTGTAGGAGTAGCTGCTAACATCCTTATGTTCGTGGCTGGGAGAGGTTGCGGGAAAAGCATGTGTGAGCACTGGGCCTGAACTCCCGTGTATCTGAGTTGAATACAGCGATTTCCAACGGCTTTCATCTATCAGAGTGTAGCCAGGTTCCAACTCCCATGTCCGAGTGGGTAGCAGACATCTGCCTCCCATGCATACACACTTCTGAGAGTTGAGCTTATGGCCTGTACCTCCACAGCCACCCTGCTGGTACCCTTGGCTTCTAAAAGGCCTAGGCTCGCTGTTTCACGGAAGTGTTGGGAGAGGTAATTGGAATCACCCGGCACACAAGACTAGTGCCTCCAAGCTCAGTCCAGCGATTTCCTAGTAATTCCTGTGGTAAACTGGTGCTACATACTAAGTTCCATACGTGAGAGTGTAGCTGAACGCCTTGTCCAAATGCATCTTACTTCTGAGAGTTGAGCTCAGCCTCAGTCCCTCACAGTTCCACACTGCCTGCAGAGTGAGTTTCACACGTCTTCACCAGAGACGTTTGTCAGAGGCTTCTGAGACGCAGGGTAACAATGCAGACCTGGAGGGTATTCCCAGGTGCAGTAGACTGGTAATCTTGGAACCTCCTGACTCAGAATACTGCTACCTTCTCAGTGCCATAGGAATGCAGCTAGTTGACAGCAGGCTTCAAGACATGCTTCCCTGTGAGAGCTGAGGACAGGGCAGAACCCTCCCGCATCCTGCCTGACTGTAAGAGTAGCTGCTAACATCCTAATGTTAGTGGCTGGGAGAGGTTGCGGGAAAAGCATGTTTGAGCACTGGGCCTGAACTCCCGTGTATCTGAGTTGAATACAGCGATTTCCAACGGCTTTCCTCAACCAGAGTGTAGCTAGGTTCCAAATCCCATGCACGAGCGGGTAGCAGACATCTGCCTCCCATGCATACACACTTCTGAGAGTTGAGCTTATGGGCTGTACCTCCACATCCAGCCTGCTGGTTCGAAAAGGCTTGGCTTCTAAAAGGCCTAGGCTCGCTGTATGACGAAAGTGCTGGGAGAGGTAACTGGAATCTCCCGGGACACAAGACGAGTACCTCCAAGCTCAATTCACGATTTCCCAGTAATTCTTGTGGTAGACAGGTGCTGCATACTAAGTTCCATATGTGAGAAGGTAGCTGAACGCCTTGTCCAAAAGCATCTTACTTCTGAGAGTTGAGCTCAGCCTCAGTCCCTCTCAGTTCCACACTGCCTGCAGAGTGAGTTTCACACGTCTTCATCAGAGACGATTGCCAGAGGCTTCTGAGTACAAGTTAACAATGCAGACCTGAAGGGTATCTCCAGGTGCAGTAGAGTGGTAATCTTGGAACCTCCTGACTCAGAGTACTGCTACCTTCTCACTGCCATAGGAATGCAGCTAGTTGACAGCTGGCTTCAAGACATGCTTCCCTGTGAGAGCTGAGGACAGGGCAGAACCCTCCCGCATCCTGCCTGACTGTAGGAGTAGCTGCTAACATCCTTATGTTAGTGGCTGGGAGAGGTTGCGGGAAAAGCAGGTGTCAGCACTGGGCCTGAAGTCCCGTGTATCTGAGTTGAATACAGCGATTTCCAATGTCCTTCTTCAATCACAGTGTAGCTAGGTTCCAACTCCCATGTCCAAGTGGGTAGCAGACATCTGCATCCCATGCATACACACTTCTGAGAGTTGAGCTTATGGCCTGTACCTCCACAGCCAGCCTGCTGGTACCCTTGGCTTCTAAAAGGCCTAGGCTCGCTGATTGACGGAAGTGTTGGGAGAGGAAATTGGAATCACCCGGCACACAAGACTAGTGCCTCCAAGCTCAGTCCAGCGATTTCCTAGTAATTCCTGTGGTAGACTGGTGCTACATACTAAGTTCCATACGTGAGAGAGTAGCTGAACGCCTTGTCCAAAAGCATCTTACTTCTGAGAGTTGAGCTCAGCCTCAGTCCCTCACAGTTCCACACTGCCTGCAGAGTGAGTATCGCAGGTCTTCAGCAGAGACGTTTGCCAGAGGCTTCTGAGACGCAGGGTAACAATGCAGACCTGGAGGGTATCCCCAGGTGCCGTAGACTGGTAATCTTGGAACCTCCTGACTCAGAGTACTGCTACCTTCTCACTGCCATAGGAATGCAGCTAGTTGACAGCTGGCTTCAAGACATGCTTCCCTGTGAGAGCTGAGGAGAGGGCAGAACCCTCCCGCATCCTGCCTGACTGTAGGAGTAGACTCAACATCCTAATTTTAGTGGCTGAGAGAGGTTGTGGGAAAAGCATGAGTTAGCACTGGGCCTGAACTCCCGTGTATCTGAGTTGAATACAGCGATTTCCAACGGCTTTCATGAATCAGAGTGTAGCTAGGTTCCAAATCCCATGTACGAGCGGGTAGCAGACATCCGCCTCCCATGCATACACACTTCTGAGAGTTGAGCTTATGGCCTGTACCTCCACATCCAGCCTGCTGGTACCCTTGGCTTCTAAGAGGCCTAGGCTCGCTGTTTGACGGAAGTGCTGGGAGAGGTAATTGGAATCTCCCGGCACACAAGACGAGTGCCTCCGAGCTCAATTCACGATTTCCCAGTAATTCTTGTGGTAGACAGGTGCTACATACTAAGTTCCATATGTGAGAAGGTAGCTGAACGCCTTGTCCAAAAGCATCTTACTTCTGAGAGTTGAGCTCAGCCTCAGTCCCTCACAGTTCCACACTGCCTGCAGAGTGAGTTTCACACGTCTTCACCAGAGACGATTGCCAGAGGCTTCTGAGTACAAGTTAACAATGCAGACCTGGAGGGTATCTCCAGGTGCAGTAGAGTGGTAATCTTGGAACCTCCTGATTCAGAGAACTGCTACCTAATCACTGCCATAGGAATGCAGCTAGTTGACAGCTGGCTTCAAGACATGCTTCCCTGTGAGAGCTGAGGACAGGGCAGAACCCTCCCGCATCCTGCCTGACTGTAGGAGTAGCTGCTAACATCCTTATGTTAGTGGCTGGGAGCGGTTGCGGGAAAAGCATGCGTGAGCACTGGGCCTGAACTCCCGTGTATCTGAGTTGAATACAGCGATTTCCAACGGATTTCATCAATCAGAGTGTAGCTAGGTTCCAAATCCCATGTACGAGCGGGTAGCAGACAGCTGCCTCCCATGCATACACACTTCTGAGAGTTGAGCTTATGGCCTGTACCTCCACAGCCAGCCTGCTGGTACCCTTGGCTTCTAAAATGCCTAGGCTCGCTGTTTGACGGAAGTGCTGGGAGAGGTAATTGAAATCTCCCGGCACAGAAGACGAGTGCCTCCAAGCTCAATTCACGATTTCCCAGTAATTCTTTGGTAGACAGGTGCTACATACTAAGTTCCATATGTGAGAGGGTAGCTGAACGCCTTGTCCAAAAGCATCTTACTTCTGAGAGTTGAGCTCAGCCTCAGTGCCTCACAGTTCCACACTGCCTGCAGAGTGAGTTTCACACGTCTTCACCAGAGACGATTGCCAGAGGCTTCTGAGTACAAGTTAACAATGCAGACCTGGAGGGTATCTCCAGGTGCAGTAGAGTGGTAATCTTGGAACCTCCTGACTCAGAGTACTGCTACCTTCTCACTGCCATAGGAATGCAGCTAGTTGACAGCTGGCTTCAAGACATGCTTCCCTGTGAGAGCTGAGGACAGGGCAGAACCCTCCCGCATCCTGCCTGACTGTAGGAGTAGCTGCTAACATCCTTATGTTAGTGGCTGGGAGAGGTTGCGGGAAAAGCATGTGTGAGCACTGGGCCTGAACTCCCGTGTATCTGAGTTGAATACAGCGATTTCCAACGGCTTTCATCAATCAGAGTGTAGCCAGGTTCCAACTCCCATGTCCGAGTGGGTAGCAGACATCTGCCTCCCATGCATACACACTTCTGAGAGTTGAGCTTATGGCCTGTACCTCCACAGCCAGCCTGCTGGTACCCTTGGCTTCTAAAATGCCTAGGCTCGCTGTTTGACGGAAGTGCTGGGAGAGGTAATTGGAATCTCCCGGCACAGAAGACGAGTGCCTCCAAGCTCAATTCACGATTTCCCAGTAAATCTTGTGGTAGACAGGTGCTACATACTAAGTGCCATACGTGAGAGGGTAGCTGAACGCCTTGTCCAAAAGCATCTAACTTCTGAGAGTTGAGCTCAGCCTCAGTCCCTCACAGTTCCACACTGCCTGCAGAGTGAGTTTCACAAGTCTTCACCAGAGACGATTGCCAGAGGCTTCTGAGTACAAGTTAACAATGCAGACCTGGAGGGTATCTCCAGGTGCAGTAGAGTGGTAATCTTGGAACCTCCTGACTCAGAGTACTGCTACCTAATCACGGCCATAGGAATGCAGCTAGTTGACAGCTGGCTTCAAGACATGCTTCCCTGTGAGAGCTGAGGACAGGGCAGAACCCTCCCGCATCCTGCCTGACTGTAGGAGTAGCTGCTACATCCTTATGTTAGTGGCTGGGAGAGGTTGCGGGAAAAGCATGCGTGAGCACTGGGCCTGAACTCCCGTGTATCTGAGTTGAATACAGCGATTTCCAACGGATTTCATCAATCAGAGTGTAGCTAGGTTCCAAATCCCATGTACGAGCGGGTAGCAGACATCTGCCTCCCATGCATACACACTTCTGAGAGTTGAGCTTATGGCCTGTACCTCCACATCCAGCCTGCTGGTTTGAAAAGGCTTGGCTTCTAAAAGGCCTAGGCTCGCTGTTTGACGGAAGTGCTGGGTGAGGTAATTGGAATCTCCCGGTACAGAAGACGAGTGCCTCCAAGTTCAATTCACGATTTCCCAGTAATTCTTGTGGTAGACAGGTGCTACATACTAAGTTCCATACGTGAGAGGTTAGCTGAACGCCTTGTCCAAAAGCATCTTACTTCTGAGAGTTGAGCTCAGCCTCAGTCCCTCACAGTTCCACACTGCCTGCAGAGTGAGTTTCACACGTCTTCACCAGAGACGATTGCCAGAGGCTTCTGAGTACAGGTTAACAATGCAGACCTGGAGGGTATCTCCAGGTGCAGTAGAGTGGTAATCTTGGAACCTCCTGACTCAGAGTACTGCTACCTTCTCACTGCCATAGGAATGCAGCTAGTTGACAGCTGGCTTCAAGACATGCTTCCCTGTGAGTGCTGAGGACAGGGCAGAACCCTCCCGCATCCTGCCTGACTGTAGGAGTAGCTGCTAACATCCGTATGTTAGTGGCTGGGAGAGGTTGCGGGAAAAGCATGTGTGAGCACTGGGCTTGAACTCCCGTGTATCTGAGTTGAATACAGCGATTTCCAACGGCTTTCATCAATCAGAGTGTAGCCAGGTTCCAACTCCCATGTCCGAGTGGGTAGCAGACATCTGCCTCCCATGCATACACACTTCTGAGAGTTGAGCTTATGGCCTGTACCTCCACAGCCAGCCTGCTGGTACCCTTGGCTTCTAAAAGGCCTAGGCTCGCTGTTTCACGGAAGTGTTGGGAGAGGTAATTGGAATCACCCGGCACACAAGACTAGTGCCTCCAAGCTCAGTCCAGCGATTTCCTAGTAATTCCTCTGGTAGACTGGTGCTACATACTAAGTTCCATACGTGAGAGGGTAGCTGAACGCCTTGTCCAAAAGCATCTTACTTCTGAGAGTTGAGCTCAGCCTCATTCCCTCACAGTTCCACACTGCCTGCAGAGTGAGTTTCACACGTCTTCTCCAGAGACGATTGCCAGAGGCTTCTGAGTACAGGTTAACAATGCAGACCTGGAGGGTATCTCCAGGTGCAGTAGAGTGGTAATCTTGGAACCTCCTGACTCAGAGTACTGCTACCTTCTCACTGCCATAGGAATGCATCTAGTTGACAGCTGGCTTCAAGACATGCTTCCCTGTGAGTGCTGAGGACAGGGCAGAAACCTCCCCCATCCTGCCTGACTGTAGGAGTAGCTGCTAACATCCTTATGTTAGTGGCTGGGAGAGGTTGCGGGAAAAGCATGTGTGAGCACTGGGCCTGAACTCCCGTGTATCTGAGTTGAATACAGCGATTTCCAACGGCTTTCATCAATCAGAGTGTAGCCAGGTTCCAACTACCATGTCCGAGTGGGTAGCAGACATCTGCCTCCCATGCATACACACTTCTGAGAGTTGAGCTTATGGCCTGTACCTCCACAGCCAGCCTGCTGGTACCCTTGGCTTCTAAAAGGCCTAGGCTCGCTGTTTGACGGAAGTGTTGGGAGAGGTAATTGGAATCACCCGGCACACAAGACTAGTGCCTCCAAGCTCAGTCCAGCGTTTTCCTAGTAATTCCTGTGGTAGACTGGTGCTACATACTAAGTTCCATACGTGAGAGGGTAGCTGAACGCCTTGTCCAAAAGCATCTTACTTCTGAGAGTTGAGCTCAGCCTCAGTCCCTCACAGTTCCACACTGCCTGCAGAGTGAGTTTCGCAGGTCTTCAGCAGAGACGTTTGTCAGAGGCTTCTGTGACGCAGGGTAACAATGCAGACCTGGAGGGTATCCCCAGGTGCAGTAGACTGGTAATCTTGGAACCTCCTGACTCAGAGTACTGCTACCTTCTCACTGCCATAGGAATGCATCTAGTTGACAGCTGGCTTCAAGACATGCTTCCCTGTGAGAGCTGAGGACAGGGCAGAACCCTCCCGCATCCTGCCTGACTGTAGGAGTAGCCTCTAACATCCTAATGTTAGTGGCTGGGAGAGGTTGTGGGAAAAGCATGTGTCAGCACTGGGCCTGAACTCCCGTGTATCTGAGTTGAATACAGCGATTTCCAACGGCTTTCATGAATCAGAGTGTAGCTAGGTTCCAAATTCCATGTACGAGCGGGTAGCAGACATCTGCCTCCCATGCATAAACACTTCTGAGAGTTGAGCTTATGGCCTGTACCTCCACATCCAGCATGCTGGTACCCTTGGCTTCTAAAAGGCCTAGGCTCGCTGTTTGACGGAAGTGCTGGGAGAGGTAATTGGAATCTCCCGTCACACCAGACGAGTGCCTCCGAGCTCAATTCACGATTTCCCAGTAATTCTTGTGGTAGACAGGTGCTACATACTAAGTTCCATATGTGAGAAGGTAGCTGAACGCCTTGTCCAAAAGCATCTTACTTCTGAGAGTTGAGCTCAGCCTCAGTCCCTCACAGTTCCACACTGCCTGCAGAGTGAGTTTCGCAGGTCTTCAGCAGAGACGTTTGCCAGAGGCTTCTGAGACGCAGGGTAACAATGCAGACCGGGAGGGTATCCCCAGGTGCAGCAGACTGGTAATCTTGGAACCTCCTGACTCAGAGTACTGCTACCTTCTCACTGCCATAGGAATGCAGCTAGTTGACAGCTGGCTTCAAGACATGCTTCCCTGTGAGAGCTGAGGACAGGGCAGAACCCTCCCGCATCCTTCCTGACTGTAGGAGAAGCCTCTAACATCCTAATGTTAGTGGCTGGGAGAGATTGCGGGAAAAGCATGTGTGAGCACTGGGCCTGAACTCCCGTGTATCTGAGTTGAATACAGCGATTTCCAACGGCTTTCATGAATCAGAGTGTAGCTAGGTTCCAAATCCCATGTACGAGCGGGTAGCAGACATCTGCCTCCCATGCATACACACTTCTGAGAGTTGAGCTTATGGCCTGTACCTCCACATCCAGCCTGCTGGTACCCTTGGCTTCTAAAAGGCCTAGGCTCGCTGTTTGACGGAAGTGCTGGGAGAGGTAATTGGAATCTCCCGGCACACAAGACGAGTGCCTCCAAGCTCAATTCACGATTTCCCAGTAATTCTTGTGGTAGACAGGTGCTACATACTAAGTTCCATATGTGAGAAGGTAGCTGAACGCCTTGTCCAAAAGCATCTTACTTCTGAGAGTTGAGCTCAGCCTCAGTCCCTCACAGTTCCACACTGCCTGCAGAGTGAGTTTCACACGTCTTCACCAGAGACGATTGCCAGAGGCTTCTGAGTACAAGTTAACAATGCAGACCTGGAGGGTGTCTCCAGGTGCAGTAGATTGGTAATCTTGGAACCTCCTGACTCAGAGTACTGCTACATTCAAACTGCAATAGGAATGCAGCTAGTTGACAGCTGGCTTCAAGACATGCTTCCCTGTGAGAGCTGAGGACAGGGCAGAACCCTCCCGCATCCTGCCTGACTGTAGGAGTAGCTGCTAACATCCTTATGTTAGTGGCTGGGAGAGGTTGCGGGAAAAGCATGTGTGAGCACTGGGCCTGAACTCCCGTGTATCTGAGTTGAATACAGCGATTTCCAACGGCTTTCATCAATCAGAGTGTAGCCAGGTTCCAACTCCCATGTCCGAGTGGGTAGCAGACATCTGCCTCCCATGCATACACACTTCTGAGAGTTGAGCTTATGGCCTGTACCTCCACAGCCAGCCTGCTGGTACCCTTGGCTTCTAAAAGGCTTAGGCTCCCTGTTTGACGGAAGTGCTGGGAGAGGTAATTGGAATCTCCCGGCACACAAGACTAGTGCCTCCAAGCTCAGTCCAGCGATTTCCTAGTAATTCCTGTGGTAGACTGGTGCTACATACTAAGTTCCATACGTGAGAGGGTAGCTGAACGCCTTGTCCAAAAGCATCTTACTTCTGAGAGTTGAGCTCAGCCTCAGTCCCTCACAGTTCCACACTGCCTGCAGAGTGTGTTTCGCAGGTCTTCAGCAGAGACGTTTGCCAGAGGCTTCTGAGACGCAGGGTAACAATGCAGACCTGGAGGGTATCTCCAGGTGCAGTAGAGTGGTAATCTTGGAACCTCCTGACTCAGAGTACTGCTACCTTCTCACTGCCATAGGAATGCAGCTAGTTGACAGCTGGCTTCAAGACATGCTTCCCTGTGAGAGCTGAGGACAGGGCAGAACCCTCCCGCATCCTGCCTGACTGTCGGAGTAGCTGCTAACATCCTAATGTTAGTGGCTGGGAGAGGTTGCGGGAAAAGCATGTGTGAGCACTGGGCCTGAACTCCCGTGTATCTGAGTTGAATACAGCGATTTCCAACGGCTTTCCTCAATCAGAGTGTAGCTAGGTTCCAAATCCCATGTACGAGAGGGTAGCAGACATCTGCCTCCCATGCATACACACTTCTGAGAGTTGAGATTATGGCCTGTACCTCCACAGTAAGCCTGCTGGTACTCTTGGCTTCTAAAAGGCCTAGGCTCGCTGTTTGACGGAAGTGCTGGGAGAGGTAATTGGAATCTCCCGGCACACAAGACGAGAGCCTCCAAGCTCAATTCACGATTTCCCAGTAATTCTTGTGGTAGACAGGTGCTACATACTAAGTTCGATATGTGAGACGGTAGCTGAACGCCTTGTCCAAAAGCATCTTACTTCTGAGAGTTGAGCTCAGCCTCAGTCCCTCACAGTTCCACACTGCCTGCAGAGTGAGTTTCACACGTCTTCACCAGAGACGATTGCCAGAGGCTTCTGGTACAAGTTAACAATGCAGACCTGGAGGGTATCTCCAGGTGCAGTAGAGTGGTAATCTTGGAACCTCCTGACTCAGAGTACTGCTACCTTCTCACTGCCATAGGAATGCAGCTAGTTGACAGCTGGCTTCAAGACATGCTTCCCTGTGAGAGCTGAGGACAGGGCAGAACCCTCCCGCATCCTGCCTGACTGTAGGAGAAGCCTCTAACATCCTAATGTTAGTGGCTGGGAGAGATTGCGGGAAAAGCATGTGTGAGCACTGGGCCTGAACTCCCGTGTATCTGAGTTGAATACAGCGATTTCCAACGGCTTTCATGAATCAGAGTGTAGCTAGGTTCCAAATCCCATGTACGAGCGGGTAGCAGACATCTGCCTCCCATGCATACACACTTCTGAGAGTTGAGCTTATGGCCTGTACCTCCACATCCAGCCTGCTGGTACCCTTGGCTTCTAAAAGGCCTAGGCTCGCTGTTTGACGGAAGTGCTGGGAGAGGTAATTGGAATCTCCCGGCACACAAGACGAGTGCCTCCAAGCTCAATTCACGATTTCCCAGTAATTCTTGTGGTAGACAGGTGCTACATACTAAGTTCCATATGTGAGAAGGTAGCTGAACGCCTTGTCCAAAAGCATCTTACTTCTGAGAGTTGAGCTCAGCCTCAGTCCCTCACAGTTCCACACTGCCTGCAGAGTGAGTTTCACACGTCTTCACCAGAGACGATTGCCAGAGGCTTCTGAGTACAAGTTAACAATGCAGACCTGGAGGGTGTCTCCAGGTGCAGTAGATTGGTAATCTTGGAACCTCCTGACTCAGAGTACTGCTACATTCAAACTGCAATAGGAATGCAGCTAGTTGACAGCTGGCTTCAAGACATGCTTCCCTGTGAGAGCTGAGGACAGGGCAGAACCCTCCCGCATCCTGCCTGACTGTAGGAGTAGCTGCTAACATCCTTATGTTAGTGGCTGGGAGAGGTTGCGGGAAAAGCATGTGTGAGCACTGGGCCTGAACTCCCGTGTATCTGAGTTGAATACAGCGATTTCCAACGGCTTTCATCAATCAGAGTGTAGCCAGGTTCCAACTCCCATGTCCGAGTGGGTAGCAGACATCTGCCTCCCATGCATACACACTTCTGAGAGTTGAGCTTATGGCCTGTACCTCCACAGCCAGCCTGCTGGTACCCTTGGCTTCTAAAAGGCTTAGGCTCCCTGTTTGACGGAAGTGCTGGGAGAGGTAATTGGAATCTCCCGGCACACAAGACTAGTGCCTCCAAGCTCAGTCCAGCGATTTCCTAGTAATTCCTGTGGTAGACTGGTGCTACATACTAAGTTCCATACGTGAGAGGGTAGCTGAACGCCTTGTCCAAAAGCATCTTACTTCTGAGAGTTGAGCTCAGCCTCAGTCCCTCACAGTTCCACACTGCCTGCAGAGTGTGTTTCGCAGGTCTTCAGCAGAGACGTTTGCCAGAGGCTTCTGAGACGCAGGGTAACAATGCAGACCTGGAGGGTATCTCCAGGTGCAGTAGACTGGTAATCTTGGAACCTCCTGACTCAGAGTACTGCTACCTTCTCACTGCCATAGGAATGCAGCTAGTTGACAGCTGGCTTCAAGACATGCTTCCCTGTGAGAGCTGAGGACAGGGCAGAACCCTCCCGCATCCTGCCTGACTGTCGGAGTAGCTGCTAACATCCTAATGTTAGTGGCTGGGAGAGGTTGCGGGAAAAGCATGTGTGAGCACTGGGCCTGAACTCCCGTGTATCTGAGTTGAATACAGCGATTTCCAACGGCTTTCCTCAATCAGAGTGTAGCTAGGTTCCAAATCCCATGTACGAGAGGGTAGCAGACATCTGCCTCCCATGCATACACACTTCTGAGAGTTGAGATTATGGCCTGTACCTCCACAGCCAGCCTGCTGGTACTCTTGGCTTCTAAAAGGCCTAGGCTCGCTGTTTGACGGAAGTGCTGGGAGAGGTAATTGGAATCTCCCGGCACACAAGACGAGAGCCTCCAAGCTCAATTCACGATTTCCCAGTAATTCTTGTGGTAGACAGGTGCTACATACTAAGTTCGATATGTGAGACGGTAGCTGAACGCCTTGTCCAAAAGCATCTTACTTCTGAGAGTTGAGCTCAGCCTCAGTCCCTCACAGTTCCACACTGCCTGCAGAGTGAGTTTCACACGTCTTCACCAGAGACGATTGCCAGAGGCTTCTGGTACAAGTTAACAATGCAGACCTGGAGGGTATCTCCAGGTGCAGTAGAGTGGTAATCTTGGAACCTCCTGACTCAGAGTACTGCTACCTTCTCACTGCCATAGGAATGCAGCTAGTTGACAGCTGGCTTCAAGACATGCTTCTCTGTGAGAGCTGAGGACAGGGCAGAACCCTCCCGCATCCTTCCTGACTGTAGGAATAGCTGCTAACATCCTTATGTTAGTGGCTGGGAGAGGTTGCGGGAAAAGCATGTGTGAGCACTGGGCCTGAACTCCCGTGTATCTGAGTTGAATACAGCGATTTCCAATGGCTTTCATCAATCAGAGTGTAGCTAGTTTCGAAATCCCATGTACGAGCGGGTAGCAGACATCTGCCTCCCATGCATACACACTTCTGAGAGTTGAGCTTATGGCCTGTACCTCCACATCCAGCCTGCTGGTTCGAAAAGGCTTGGCTTCGAAAAGGCCTAGGCTCGCTGTTTGACGGAAGTGCTGGGAGAGGTAATTGGAATCTCCCGGCACAGAAGACGAGTACCTCCAAGCTCAATTCACGATTTCCCAGTAATTCTTGTGGTAGACAGGTGCTACATACTAAGTTCCATATGTGAGAAGGTAGCTGAACGCCTTGTCCAAAAGCATCTTACTTCTGAGATTTGAGCTCAGCCTCAGTGCCTCACAGTTCCACACTGCCTGCAGAGTGAGTTTCACACGTCTTCACCAGAGACGATTGCCAGAGGCTTCTGAGTACAAGTTAACAATGCAGACCTGGAGGGTATCTCCAGGTGCAGTAGAGTGGTAATCTTGGAACCTCCTGACTCAGAGTACTGCTACCTTCTCACTGCCATAGGAATGCAGCTAGTTGACAGCTGGCTTCAAGACATGCTTCCCTGTGAGAGCTGAGGAGAGGGCAGAACCCTCCCGCATCCTGCCTGACTGTAGGAGTAGCCATAACATCCTAATGTTAGTGGCTGGGAGAGGTTGTGGGAAAAGCATGAGTTAGCACTGGGCCTGAACTCCCGTGTATCTGAGTTGAATACAGCGATTTCCAACGGCTTTCATGAATCAGAATGTAGCTAGGTTCCAAATCCCATGTACGAGCGGGTAGCAGACATCTGCCTCCCATGCATACACACTTCTGAGAGTTGAGCTTATGGCCTGTACCTCCACATCCAGCCTGCTGTTTCGAAAAGCCTTGGCTTCTAAAAGGCCTAGGCTCGCTGTTTGACGGAAGTGCTGGGAGAGGTAATTGGAATCTCCCGGCACACAAGACGAGTGCCTCCAAGCTCAATTCACGATTTCCAAGTAATTCTTTTGGTAGACAGGTGCTACATACTAAGTTCCATATGTGAGAAGGTAGCTGAACGCCTTGTCCAAAAGCATCTTACTTCTGAGAGTTGAGCTCAGCCTCAGTCCCTCACAGTTCCACACTGCCTGCAGAGTGAGTTTCACACGTCTTCACCAGAGACGATTGCCAGAGGCTTCTGAGTAAAAGTTAACAATGCAGACCTGGAGGGTATCTCCAGGTGCAGTAGAGTGGTAATCTTATAACCTCGTGACTCAGAGTACTGCTACCTTCTCACTGCCATAGGAATGCACCTAGTTGACAGCTGGCTTCAAGACATGCTTCCCTGTGAGAGCTGAGGACAGGGCAGAACCCACCCGCATCCTGCCTGACTGTAGGAGTAGCTGCTAATATCCTTATGTTAGTGGCTGGGAGAGGTTGCGGGAAAAGCATGTGTGAGCACTGGGCCTGAACTCCCGTGTATCTGAGTTGAATACAGCGATTTCCAACGGCTTTCATCAATCAGAGTGTAGCTAGGTTCGAAATCCCATGTACGAGCGGGTAGCAGACATCTGCCTCCCATGCATACACACTTCTGAGAGTTGAGCTTATGGCCTGTACCTCCACAGCCAGCCTGCTGGTACCCTTGGCTTCTAAAAGCCTAGGCTCGCTGTTTGACGGAAGTGCTGGGAGAGGTAATTGAAATCACCCGGCACACAAGACTAGTGCCTCCAAGCTCAGTCCAGCGATTTCCTAGTAATTCCTGTGGTAGACTGGTGCTACAGACTAAGTTCCATACGTGAGAGGGTAACTGAACGACTTGTCCAAAAGCATCTTACTTCTGAGAGTTGAGCTCAGCCTCAGTCCCTCACAGTTCCACACTGCCTGCAGAGTGAGTTTCGCAGGTCTTCAGCAGAGACGTTTGCCAGAGGCTTCTGAGACGCAGTGTAACAATGCAGACCTGCAGGGTATCCCCAGGTGCAGTAGACTGGTAATCTTGGAACCTACTGACTCAGAATACTGCTACCTTCTCACTGCCCTAGGAATGCAGCTAGTTGACAGCTGGCTTCAAGACATACTTCCCTGTGAGTGCTGAGGACACGGGAGAAACCTCCCGCATCCTGCCTTACTGTAGGAGTAGCTGCTAACATCCTAATGTTAGTGGCTGGGAGAGGTTGCGGGAAAAGCATGTGTGAGCACTGGGCCTGAACTCCCGTGTATCTGAGTTGAATACAGCGATTTCCAACGGCTTTCCTCAACCAGAGTGTAGCTAGGTTCCAAATCCCATGTACGAGCGGGTAGCAGACATCTGCCTCCCATGCATACACACTTCTGAGAGTTGAGCTTATGGCCTGTACCTCCACATCCAGCCTGCTGTTTCGAAAAGACTTGGCTCTAAAAGGCCTAGACTCGCTGTTTGACGGTAGTGCTGGGAGAGGTAATTGGAATCTCCCGGCACACAAGACGAGTGCCTCCAAGCTCAATTCACGATTTCCCAGTAATTCTTGTGGTAGACAGGTGCTACATACTAAGTTCCATGTGTGAGAAGGTAGCTGAACGCCTTGTCCAAAAGCATCTTACTTCTGAGAGTTGAGCTCAGCCTCAGTGCCTCACAGTTCCACACTGCCTGCAGAGTGAGTTTCACACGTCTTCACCAGAGACGATTGCCAGAGGCTTCTGAGTACAAGTTAACAATGCAGACCTGGAGGGTATCTCCAGGTGCAGTAGAGTGGTAATCTTGGAACCTCCTGACTCAGAGTACTGCTACCTTCTCACTGCCATAGGAATGCAGCTAGTTGACAGCTGGCTTCAAGACATGCTTCCCTGTGAGAGCCGAGGACAGGGCAGAACCCTCCCGCATCCTGCCTGACTGTAGGAGTAGCTGCTAACATCCTTATGTTAGTGGCTGGGAGAGGTTGCGGGAAAAGCAAGTGTGAGGACTGGGCCTGACCTCCCGTGTATCTGAGTTGAATACAGCGTTTTCCAAAGGCTTTCATCAATCAGAGTGTAGCCAGGTTCCAACTCCCATGTCCGAGTGGGTAGCAGACATCTGCCTCCCATGCATACACACTTCTGAGAGTTGAGCTTATGGCCTGTACCTCCACATCCAGCCTGCTGTTTCGAAAAGGCTTGGCTTCTAAAAGGCCTAGGCTCGCTGTTTGACGGAAGTGCTGGGAGAGGTAATTGGAAACCCCGGCACAGAAGACGAGTACCTCCAAGCTCAATTCACGATTTCCCAGTAATTCTTGTGGTAGACAGGTGCTACATACTAAGTTCCATATGTGAGACGGTAGCTGAACGCCTTGTCCAAAATCATCTTACTTCTGAGAGTTGAGCTCAGCCTCAGTCCCTCACAGTTCCACACTGCCTGCAGAGTGAGTTTCACACGTCTTCACCAGAGACGATTGCCAGAGGCTTCTGAGTACAAGTTAACAATGCAGACCTGGAGGGTATCTCCAGGTGCAGTAGAGTGGGAATCTTGGAACCTCCTGACTCAGAGTACTGCTACCTTCTCACTGCCATAGGAATGCAGCTAGTTGACAGCTGGCTTCAAGACATGCTTCCCTGTGAGAGCTGAGGACAGGGCAGAACCCTCCCGCATCCTGCCTGACTGTAGGTGTAGCTGCTAACATCCTTATGTTAGTGGCTGGGAGAGGTTGCAGGAAAAGCATGTGTGAGCACTGGGCCTGAACTCCCGTGTATCTGAGTTGAATACAGCAATTTCCAACGGCTTTCATCAATCAGAGTGTAGCCAGTTTCCAACTCCCAAGTCCGAGTGGGTAGCAGACATCTGCCTCCCATGCATACACACTTCTGAGAGTTGAACTTATGGCCTGTACCTCCACAGCTTGCCTGCTGGTACCCTTGGATTCTAAAAGGCCTAGGCTCGCTGTTTGACGGAAGTGCTGGGAGAGGTAATTGGAATCACCCGGCACACAAGACTAGTGCCTCCAAGCTTAGTCCAGCGATTTCCTAGTAATTCCTGTGGTAGACTGGTGCTACATACTAAGTTCCATACGTGAGAGGGTAGCTGAACGCCTTGTCCAAAAGCATCTTACTTCTGAGAGTTGAGCTCAGCCTCAGTCCCTCACAGTTCCACACTGCCTGCAGAGTGAGTTTCGCAGGTCTTCAGCAGAGACGTTTGCCAGAGGCGTCTAAGACGCAGGGTAACAATGCAGACCTGGAGGGTATCCCCAGGTGCAGTAGACTGGTAATCTTGGAACCTCCTGACTCAGAGTACTGCTACCTTCTCACTGCCATAGGAATGCAGCTAGTTGACAGCTGGCTTCAAGACATGCTTCCCTGTGAGAGCTGAGGACAGAGCAGAACCCTCCCGCATCCTGCCTGACTGTAGGAGTAGCTGCTAACATCCTAATGTTAGTGGCTTGGAGATGTTGCGGGAAAAGCATGTGTGAGCACTGGGCCTGAACTCCCGTGTATCTGAGTTGAATACAGCGATTTCCAACGGCTTTCCTCTATCAGAGTGTAGCTAGGTTCCAAATCCCATGTACGAGCGGGTAGCAGACATCTGCCTCCCATGCATACACACTTCTGAGAGTTGAGCTTATGGCCTGTACCTCCACATCCAGCCTGCTGGTTCGAAAAGGCTTGGCTTCTAAAAGGCCTAGGCTCGCTGTTTGACGGAAGTGCTGGGAGAGGTAATTGGAATCTCCCGGCACACAAGACGAGTGCCTCCAAGCTCAATTCACGATTTCCCAGTAATTCTTGTGGTAGACAGGTGCTACATACTAAGTTCCATATGTGAGAAGGTAGCTGAACGCCTTGTCCAAAAGCATCTTACTTCTGAGAGTTGAGCTCAGCCTCAGTCCCTCACAGTTCCACACTGCCTGCAGAGTGAGATTCACACGTCTTCACCAGAGACGATTGCCAGAGGCTTCTGAGTACTAGTTAACAATGCAGACCTGAAGGGTATCCCCAGGTGCAGTAGAGTGGTAATCTTGGAACCTCCTGACTCAGAGTACTGCTACCTTCTCACTGCCATAGGAATGCACCTAGTTGACAGCTGGCTTCAAGACATGCTTCCCTGTGAGAGCTGAGGACAGGGCAGAACCCTCCCGCATCCTGCCTGACTGTAGGAGTACTGCTAACATCCTTATGTTAGTGGCTGGGAGAGGTTGCGGGAAAAGCATGTGTGAGCACTGGGCCTGAACTCCCGTGTATCTGAGTTGAATACAGCGATTTCCAATGGCCTTCTTCAATCACAGTGTAGCTAGGTTCCAACTCCCATGTCCGAGTGGGTAGCAGACATCTGCCTCCCATGCATACACACTTCTGAGAGTTGAGCTTATGGCCTGTACCTCCACAGCCAGCATGCTGGTACCCTTGGCTTCTAAAAGGCCTAGGCTCGCTGTTTGACGGAAGTGTTGGGAGAGGTAATTGGAATCACCCGGCACACAAGACGAGTGCCTCCAAGCTCAGTCCAGTGATTTCCTAGTAATTCCTGTGGTAGACTGGTGCTACATACTAAGTTCCATACGTCAGAGGGTAGCTGAACGCCTTGTCCAAAAGCATCTTACTTCTGAGAGTTGAGCTCAGCCTCAGTCCCTCACAGTTCCACACTGCCTGCAGAGTGAGTTTCGCAGGTCTTCAGCAGAGACGTTTGCCAGAGGCTTCTGAGACGCAGGGTAACAATGCAGACCTGGAGGGTATCCCCAGGTGCAGTAGACTGGTAATCTTGGAACCTCCTGACTCAGAATACTGCTACCTTCTCACTGCCATAGGAATGCAGCTAGTTGACAGCTGGCTTCAAGACATGCTTCCCTGTGAGAGCTGAGGACAGGGCAGAACCCTCCCGCATCCTGCCTGACTGTAGGAGTAGCTGCTAATATCCTAATGTTAGTGGTTGGGAGAGGTTGCGGGAAAAGCATGTGTGAGCACTGGGCCTGAACTCCCGTGTATCTGAGTTGAATACAGCGATTTCCAACGGCTTTCATCAATCAGAGTGCAGCTAGGTTCCAAATCCCATGTACGAGCGGGTAGCAGACATCTGCCTCCCATGCATACACACCTCTGAGAGTTGAGCTGATGGCCTGTACCTCCACATCCAGCCTGCTGGTTCGAAAAGGCTTGGCTTCTAAAAGGCCTAGGCTCGCTGTTTGACGGAAGTGCTGGGAGAGGTAATTGGAATCTCCCGGCACACAAGACGAGTGCCTCCAAGCTCAATTCACGATTTCCCAGTAATTCTTGTGGTAGACAGGTGCTACATACTAAGTTCCATATGTGAGAAGGTAGCTGAACGCCTTTTCCAAAAGCATCTTACTTCTGAGAGTTGAGCTCAGCCTCAGTCCCTCACAGTTCCACACTGCCTGCAGAGTGAGTTTCACACGTCTTCACCAGAGACGATTGCCAGAGGCTTCTGTGTACAAGTTAACAATGCAGACCTGGAGGGTATCTCCAGGTGCAGTAGAGTGGTAATCTTGGAACCTCCTGACTCAGAGTACTGCTACCTTCTCACTGCCATAGGAATGCAGCTAGTTGACAGCTGGCTTCAAGACATGCTTCCCTGTGAGAGCTGAGGACAGGGCAGAACCCTCCCGCATCCTGCCTGACTGTAGGAGTAGCTGCTAACATCCTTATGTTAGTGGCTGTGAGAGGTTGCGGGAAAAGCATGTGTGAGCACTGGGCCTGAACTCCCGTGTATCTGAGTTGAATACAGCGATTTCCAATGGCCTTATTCAATCACAGTGTAGCTAGGTTCCAACTCGCATGTCCGAGTGGGTAGCAGACATCTGCCTCCCATGCATACACACTTCTGAGAGTTGAGCTTATGGCCTGTACCTCCACAGCCAGCCTGCTGGTACCCTTGGCTTCTAAAAGGCCTAGGCTCGCTGTTTGACGGAAGTGTTGGGAGAGGTAATTGGAATCTCCCGGCACACAAGACTAGTGCCTCCAAGCTCAGTCCAGCGATTTCCTAGTAATTCCTGTGGTAGACTGGTGATACACACTAAGTTCCATACGTGAGAGGGTAGCTGAACGCCTTGTCCAAAAGCATCTTACTTCTGAGAGTTGAGCTCAGCCTCAGTCCCTCACAGTTCCACACTGCCTGCAGAGTGAGTTTCGCAGGTCTTCAGCAGAGACGTTTGCCAGAGGCTTCTGAGACGCAGGGTAACAATGCATAACTGGAGGGTATCCCCAGGTGCAGTAGACTGGTAATCTTGGAACCTCCTGACTCAGAATACTGCTACCTTCTCACTGCCATAGGAATGCAGCTAGTTGACAGCTGGCTTCAAGTAATGCTTCCCTGTGAGAGTTGAGGACAGGGCAAAACCCTCCCGCATCCTGCCTGACTGTAGGAGTAGCTGCTAACATCCTAATGTTAGTGGCTCGGAGAGGTTGCGGGAAAAGCATGTGTGAGCACTGGGCCTGAACTCCCGTGTATCTGAGTTGAATACAGCGATTTTCAATGGCTTTCCTCAACCAGAGTGTTGCTAGTTTCCAAATCCCATGTCCGAATGGGTAGCAGACATCTGCCTCCCATGCATACACACTTTTGAGAGTTGAGCTTATGGCCTGTACCTCCACATCCAGCCTGTTGGTACCCTTGGCTTCTAAAAGGCCTAGGCTCGCTGTTTGACGGAAGTGCTGGGAGAGGTAAGTGGAATCTCCCGGCACACAAGACGAGTGCCTCCTAGCTCAATTCACGATTTCCCAGTAATTCTTGTGGTAGACAGGTGCTACATACTAAGTTCCATATGTGAGAAGGTAGCTGAACGCCTTGTCCAAAAGCATCTTACTTCTGAGAGTTGAGCTGAGCCTCAGTCCCTCACAGTTCCACACTGCCTGCAGAGTGAGTTTCGCAGGTCTTCAGCAGAGACATTTGCCAGAGGCTTCTGAGACGCAGGGTAACAATGCAGACCTGGAGGGTATCCCCAGGTGCAGTAGACCGGTAATCTTGGAACCTCCTGACTCAGAGTACTGCTACCTTCTCACTGCCATAGGAATGCACCTAGTTGACAGCTGGCTTCCAGACATGCTTCCCTGTGAGAGCTGAGGACAGGGCAGAACCCTCCCGCATCCTGCCTGACTGTAGGAGTAGCTGCTAACATCCTTATGTTAGTGGCTGGGAGAGGTTGCGGGAAAAGCATGTGTGAGCACTGGGCCTGAACTCCCGTGTATCTGAGTTGAATACAGCGATTTCCAACGGCTTTCATCAATCAGAGTGTAGCCAGGTTCCAACTCCCATGTCCGAGTGGGTAGCAGACATCTGCCTCCCATGCATACACACTTCTGAGAGTTGAGCTTATGGCCTGTACCTCCACAGCCAGCGTGCTGGTACCCTTGGCTTCTAAAAGGCCTAGGCTCGCTGTTTGACGGAAATGTTGGGAGAGGTAATTGGAATCACACGGCACACAAGACTAGTGCCTCCAAGCTCAGTCCAGCGATTGCCTAGTAATTCCTGTGGTAGACTGGTGCTACATACTAAGTTCCATACGTGAGAGGGTAGCTGAACGCCTTGTCCAAAAGCACCTTACTTCTGAGAGTTGAGCTCAGCCTCAGTCCCTCACAGTTCCACACTGCCTGCAGAGTGAGTTTCGCAGGTCTTCAGCAGAGACGTTTGCCAGAGGCTTCTGAGACGCAGGGTAACAATGCAGACCTGGAGGGTATCCCCAGGTGCAGTAGACTGGTAATCTTGGAACCTCCTGACACCGAGTACTGCTACCTTCTCACTGCCATAGAAATGCAGCTAGTTGACAGCTGGCTTCAAGACATGCTTCCCTGTGAGAGCTGAGGACAGGGCAGAACCCTCCCACATCCTGCCTGACTGTAGGAGTAAATGCTAACATCCTAATGTTAGTGGTTGGGAGAGGTTGCGGGAAAAGCATGTGTGAGCACTGGGCCTGAACTCCCGTGTATCTGATTTGAATACTGCGATTTCCAACGGCTTTCATCAATCAGAGTGTAGCTAGGTTCCAAATCCCATGTACGAGCGGGTAGCAGACATCTGCCTCCCATGCATACACACTTCTGAGAGTTGAGCTTATGGCCTGTACCTCCACATCCAGCCTGCTGGATCGAAAAGGCTTGGCTTCTAAAAGGCCTAGGCTCGCTGTTTGACGGAAGTGCTGGGAGAGGTAATTGGAATCTCCCGTCACACAAGACGAGTGCCTCCAAGCTCAATTACAGATTTCCCAGTAATTCTTGTGGTAGACAGGTGCTACATACTAAGTTCCATATGTGAGAAGGTAGCTGAACGCCTTGTCCAAAAGCATCTTACTTCTGAGAGTTGAGCTCAGCCTCAGTCCCTCACAGTTCCACACTGCCTGCAGAGTGAGTTTCACACGTCTTCACCAGAGACGATTGCCAGAGGCTTCTGAGTACAAGTTAACAATGCAGACCTGAGGGTATCTCCAGGTGCAATAGAGTGGTAATCTTGGAACCTCCTGACTCAGAGTACTGCTACCTTCTCACTGCCATAGGAATGCAGCTAGTTGACAGCTGGCTTCAAGACATGCTTCCTTTGAGAGCTGAGGACAGGGCAGAACCCTCCCGCATCCTGCCTGACTGTAGGAGTAGCTGCTAACAACCTTATGTTAGTGGCTGGGAGAGGTTGTGGGAAAAGCATGTGTGAGCACTGGGCCTGAACTCCCGTGTATCTGAGTTGAATACAGCGATTTCCAACGGCTTTCATCAATCAGAGTTTAGCCAGGTTCCAACTGCCATGTCCGAGTGGGTAGCAGACATCTGCCTCCCATGCATACACACTTCTGAGAGTTGAGCTTATGGCCTGTACCTCCACAGCCAGCCTGCTGGTACCCTTGGCTTCTAAAAGGCCTAGGCTCGCTGTTTGTCGGAAGTGTTGGGAGAGGTAATTGGAATCAACCGGCACACAAGACTAGTGCCTCCAAGCTCAGTCCAGCGATTTCCTAGTAATTCCTGTGGTAGACTGGTGCTACATACTAAGTTCCATACGTGAGAGGGTAGCAGAACGCCTTGTCCAAAAGCATCTTACTTCTGAGAGTTGAGCTCAGCCTCAGTCCCTCACAGTTCCACACTGCCTGCAGAGTGTGTTTCGCAGGTCTTCAACAGAGACGTTTGCCAGAGGCTTCTGAGACGCAGGGTAACAATGCAGACCTGGAGGGTATCCCCAGGTGCAGTAGACTGGTAATGTTGGAACCTCCTGACTCAGACTACTGCTACCTTCTCACTGCCATAGGAATGCAGCTAGTTGACAGCTGGCTTCAAGACATGCTTCCCTGTGAGAGCTGAGGACAGGGCAGAACCCTCCCGCATCCTGCCTGACTGTAGGAGTAGCTGCTAATATCCTAATGTTAGTGGTTGGGAGAGGTTGCGGGAAAAGCATGTGTGAGCACTGGGCCTGAACTCCCGTGTATCTGAGTTGAATACAGCGATTTCCAACGGCTTTCATCAATCAGAGTGTAGCTAGGTTCCAAATCCCATGTACGAGCGGGTAGCAGACATCTGCCTCCCATGCATACACACCTCTGAGAGTTGAGCTTATGGCCTTTACCTCCACATCCAGCCTGCTGGTTCGAAAAGGCTTGGCTTCTAAAAGGCCTGGGCTCACTGTTTGACGGAAGTGCTGGGAGAGGTAATTGGAATCTCCCGGCACACAAGACGAGTGCCTCCAAGCTCAATTCACGATTTCCCAGTAATTCTTGTGGTAGACAGGTGCTACATACTAAGTTCCATATGTGAGAAGTTAGCTGAACGCCTTGTCCAAAAGCATCTTACTTCTGAGAGTTGAGCTCAGCCTCAGTCCCTCACAGTTCCACACTGCCTGCAGAGTGAGTTTCACACGTCTTCACCAGAGACGATTGCCAGAGGCTTCTGAGTACAAGTTAACAATGCAGACCTGGAGGGTATGTCCAGGTGCAGTAGAGTGGTAATCTTGGAACCTCCTGACTCAGAATACTGCTACCTTCTCACTGCCATAGGAATGCAGCTAGTTGACAGCTGGCTTCAAGACATGCTTCCCTGTGAGAGCTGAGGACAGGGCAGAACCCTCCCGCATCCTGCCGGACTGTAGGAGTAGCTGCTAACATCCTTATGTTAGTGGCTGGGAGAGGTTGCGGGAACAGCATGTGTGAGCCCTGGGCCTGAACTCCCGTGTATCTGAGTTGAATACAGCGATTTCCAATGGCTTTCCTCAAGCAGAGTGTAGCTAGGTTCCAAATCCCATGTACGAGCGGGTAGCAGACATCTGCCACCCATGCATACACACTTCTGAGAGTTGAGCTTATGGCCTGTACCTCCTCTTCCAGCCTGCTGGTACCCTTGGCTTCTAAAAGGCCTAGGCTCGCTGTTTCACGAAAGTGCTGCGAGAGGTAATTGGAATCTCCCAGCACACAAGACGAGTGCCTCCAAGCTCAATTCACGATTTCCCAGTAATTCTTGTGGTAGACAGGTGCTACATACTAAGTTCCATATGTGTGAAGGTAGCTGAACGCCTTGTCCAACAGCATCTTACTTCTGAGAGTTGGGCTCAGCCTCAGTCCCTCACAGTTCCACACTGCCTGCAGAGTGAGTTTCACACGTCTTCACCAGAGACGATTGCCAGAGGCTTCTGAGTACAAGTTAACAATGCAGACCTGGAGGGTATCCCCAGGTGCAGTAGAGTGGTAATCTTGGAACCTCCTGACTCAGAGTACTGCTACCTTCTCACTGCCATAGGAATGCAGCTAGTTGACAGCTGGCTTCAAGACATACTTCCCTGTGAGAGCTGAGGACAGGGCAGAACCCTCCCGCATCCTGCCTGACTGTAGGAGTAGCTGCTAACATCCTAATGTTAGTGGCTGGGAGAGGTTGCGGGAAAAGCATGTGTGAGCACTGGGCCTGAACTCCCGTGTATCTGAGTTGAATACAGCGATTTCCAACGGCTTTCATCAATCAGATTGTAGTTAGGTTCCAAATCCCATGTACGAGCGGGTAGCTGACATCTGCCACCCATGCATACACACTTCTGAGAGTTGAGCTTATGGCCTGTACCTCCACAGCCAGCCTGCTGGTACCCTTGGCTTCAAAAAGGCCTAGGCTCGCTGTTTGACGGAAGTGCTGGGAGAGGTAATTGAAATCACCCGGCACACAAGACTAGTGCCTCCAAGCTCAGTCCAGCGATTTCCTATTAATTCCTGTGGTAGACTGGTGCTACATACTAAGTTCCATACGTGAGAGGGTAGCTGAACGCCTTGTCCAAAAGCATCTTACTTCTGAGAGTTGAGCTCAGCGTCAGTCCCTCACAGTTCCACACTGCCTGCAGAGTGAGTATCGCAGGTCTTCAGCAGAGACGTTTGTCAGAGGCTTATGAGACGCAGGGTAACAATGCAGACCTGGAGGGTATCCCCAGGTGCAGTCGACTGGTAATCTTGGAACCTCCTGACTCAGAATACTGCTACCTTCTCACTGCCATAGGAATGCAGCTAGTTGACACCTGGCTTCAAGACATGCTTCCCTGTGAGAGCTGAGGACAGGGCAGAACCCTCCCGCATCCTGCCTGACTGTAAGAGTATCTGCTAACATCCTAATGTTAGTGCCTGGGAGAAGTTGCGGGAAAAGCATGTTTGAGCACTGGGCCTGAACTCCCGTGTATCTGAGTTGAATACAGCGATTTCCAACGGCTTTCCTCAACCAGAGTGTAGATAGGTTCCAAATCCCATGCACGAGCGGGTAGCAGACATCTGCCTCCCATGCATACACACTTCTGAGAGTTGAGCTTATGGCCTGTACTTCCACATCCAGCCTGCTGGTACCCTTGGCTTCTAAAAGGCCTAGGCTCGCTGTATGACGAAGTGCTGGGAGAGGTAATTGAAATCACCCGGCACACAAGACGAGTGCCTCCAAGCTCAATTCACGATTTCCCAGTAATTCTTGTGGTAGAGAGGTGCTACATACTAAGTTCCATATGTGAGAAGGTAGCTGAACGCCTTGTCCAAAAGCATCTTACTTCTGAGAGTTGAGCTCAGCCTCAGTGCCTCACAGTTCCACACTGCCTGCAGAGTGAGTTTCACACGTCTTCACCAGAGACGATTGCCAGAGGCTTCTGAGTACAAGTTAACAATGCAGACCTGGAGGGTATCTCCAGGTGCAGTAGAGTGGTAATCTTGGAACCTCCTGACTCAGAGTACTGCTACATTCTCACTGCCATAGGAATGCAGCTAGTTGACAGCTGGCTTCAAGACATGCTTCCCTGTGAGAGCTGAGGACAGGGCAGAACCCTCCCGCATCCTGCCTGACTGTAGGAGTAGCTGATAACATCCTTATGTTAGTGGCTGGAGAGGTTGCGGGAAAAGCATGTGTGAGAACTGGGCCTGAACTCCCGTGTATCTGAGTTGAATTCAGCGATTTCCAATGGCCTTCTTCAATCACAGTGTAGCTACGTTCCAACTCCCATGTCCGAGTGGGTAGCAGACATCTGCCTCCCATGCATACCACTTCTGAGTGTTGAGCTTATGGCCTGTACCTCCACAGCCAGCCTGCTGGTACCCTTGGCTTCTAAAAGGCCTAGGCTCGCTGTTTGACGGAAGTGTTGGGAGAGGTAATTGGAATCACCCGGCACACAAGACTAGTGACTCCAAGCTCAGTCCAGCGATTTCCTAGTAATTCCTGTGGTAGACTGGTGCTGCTTACTAATTTCCATACGTGAGAGGGTAGCTGAACGCCTTGTCCAAAAGCATCTTACTTCTGAGAGTTGAGCTCAGCCTCAGTCCCTCACAGTTCCACACTGCCTGCAGAGTGAGTTTCGCAGGTCTTCAGCAGAGACGCTTGCCAGAGGCTTCTGAGACGCAGGGTAACAATGCAGACCTGAAGGGTATCCCCAGGTGCAGTAGACTGATAATCTTGGAACCTCCTGACTCAGAATACTGCTACCTTCTCACTGCCATAGGAATGCTGCTAGTTGACAGCTGGCTTCAAGACATGCTTCCCTGTGAGAGCTGAGGACAGGGCAGAACCCTCCCGCATCCTGCCTGACTGTAGGAGTAGCTGCTAACATCCTAATGTTAGTGGCTGGGAGAGGTTGCGGGAAAAGCATGTGTGAGCAGTGGGCCTGAACTCCCGTGTATCTGAGTTGAATACAGCGATTTCCAACGGCTTTCCTCAACCAGAGTGTAGCTAGGTTCCAAATCCCATATACGAGCGGGTAGCAGACATCTGCCTCCCATGCATACACACTTCTGAGAGTTGAGCTTATGGCCTGTACCTCCACAGCCAGCCTGCTGGTACCCTTGGCTTCTAAAAGGCCTAGGCTCGCTGTTTGTGGGAAGTGTTGGGAGAGGTAATTGGAATCAACCGGCACACAAGACTAGTGCCTCCAAGCTCAGTCCAGCGATTTCCTAGTAATTCCTGTGGTAGACTGGTGGTACATACTAAGTTCCATACGTGAGAGTGTAGCTGAACGCCTTGTCCAAAAGCATCTTACTTCTGAGAGTTGAGCTCAGCCTCAGTCCCTCACAGTTCCACACTGCCTGCAGAGTGAGTTTCACACGTCTTCATCAGAGACGATTGCCAGAGGCTTCTGAGTACAAGTTAACAATGCAGACCTGGAGGGTATCTCCAGGTGCAGTAGAGTGGAAATCTTGGAACCTCCTGACTCAGAGTACTGCTACCTTCTCACTGCCATAGGAATGCAGCTAGTTGACAGCTGGCTTCAAGACATGCTTCCCTGTGAGAGCTGAGGAGAGGGCAGAACCCTCCCGCATCCTCCCTGACTGTAGGAGTAGCCTCTACCATCCTAATGTTAGTGGCTGGGAGAGTTTGCGGGAAAAGCATGTTTTAGCACTGTGCCTGAACTCCCGTGTATCTGAGTAAAATACAGCGATTTCCAACGGCTTTCATGAATCAGAGTGTAGCTAAGTTCCAAATCCCATGTACGAGCGGGTAGCAGAAATCTGCCTCCCATGCATACACTCTTCTGAGAGTTGAGCTTATGGCCTGTACCTCCACAGCCAACCTTCTGGTGCCCTTGGCTTCTAAAAGGCCTAGGCTCGCTGTTTGACGGAAGTGCTGGGAGAGGTAATTGGAATCTCCCGGCACACAAGACGAGTGCCTCCAAGCTCAATTCACGATTTCCCAGTAATTCCTGTGGTAGACTGGTGCTACATACTAAGTTCCATACGTGAGAGGGTAGCTGAACGCCTTGTCCAAAAGCATCTTACTTCTGAGAGTTGATCTCAGCCTCAGTCCCTCACAGTTCCACACTGCCTGCAGAGTGAGTTTCACACGTCTTCACCAGAGACGATTCCAGAGGCTTCTGAGTACAAGGTAACAATGCAGACCTGGAGGGTATCTCCAGGTGCAGTAGAGTGGTAATCTTGGAACCTCCTGACTCAGAGTACTGCTACCTTCTCACTGCCATAGGAATGCAGCTAGTTGACAGCTGGCTTCAAGACATGCTTCCCTGTGAGAGCTGAGGACAGGGCAGAACCCTCACGCATCCTGCCTGACTGTAGGAGTAGCTGCTAACATCCTTATGTTAGTGGCTGGGAGAGGTTGCGGGAAAACCATGTGTGAGCACTGGGCCTAAACTCCCGTGTATCTGAGTTGAATACAGCGATTTCCAATGGCCTTCTTCAATCACAGTGTAGCCAGGTTCCAACTCCCATGTCCGAGTGGGTAGCAGACATCTGCCTCCCATGCATAAACACTTCTGAGTGTTGAGCTTATGGCCTGTACCTCCACAGCCAGCCTGCTGGTACCCTTGGCTTCTAAAAGGCCTAGGCTCGCTGTTTGACGGAAGTGTTGGGAGAGGTTAATGGAATCACCCGGCACACAAGACTAGTGCCTCCAAGCTCAGTCCAGCGATTTCCTAGTAATTCCTGTGGTAGACTGGTGCTACATACTAATTTCCATACGTGAGAGGGTAGCTGAACGCCTTGTCCAAAAGCATCTTACTTCTGAGAGTTGAGCTCAGCCTCAGTCCCTCACAGTTCCACACTGCCTGCAGTGTGAGTTTCACACGTCTTCACCAGAGACGATTGCCAGAGGCTTCTGAGTACAAGTTAACAATGCAGACCTGGAAGGTGTCCCCAGGTGCAGTAGACTGGTAATCTTGGAACCTCCTGACTCACAGTACTGCTACCTTCTCACTGCCATAGGAATGCAGCTAGTTGACAGCTGGCTTCAAAACATGCTTCCCTGTGAGAGCTGAGGACAGGGCAGAACCCTCCCGCATCCTGCCTGACTGTAGGAGTAGCTGCTAACATCCTAATGTTAGTGGCTGGGAGAGGTTGCGGGAAAAGCATGTGTGAGCACTGGGCCTGAACTCCCGTGTATCTGAGTTGAATACAGCGATTTCCAACGGCTTTCATCAATCAGATTGTAGTTAGGTTCCAAATCCCATGTACGAGCGGGTAGCAGACATCTGCCACCCATGCATACACACTTCTGAGAGTTGAGCTTATGGCCTGTACCTCCACAGCCAGGCTGCTGGTTCGAAAAGGCTTGGCTTCTAAAAGGCCTAGGCTCGCTGTTTGACGGAAGTTCTGGGAGAGGTAATTGGAATCTCCCGGCACACAAGACGAGTGCCTCCAAGCTCAATTCACGATTTCCCAGTTATTCTTATGGTAGACAGGTGCTACATACTACGTTCCATATGTGAGAAGGTAGCTGAACGCCTTGTCCAAAAGCATCTTACTTCTGAGAGTTGAGCTCAGCCTCAGTCCCTCACAGTTCCACACTGCCTGCAGAGTGAGTTTCACACGTCTTCACCAGAGACGATTCCAGATGCTTCTGAGTACAAGTTAACAATGCAGACCTGGAGGGTATCTCCAGGTGCAGTAGAGTGGTAATCTTGGAACCTCCTGACTCAGAGTACTGCTACCTTCGCACTGCCATAGGAATGCAGCTAGTTGACAGCTGGCTTCAAGACATGCTTCCCTGTGAGAGCTGAGGACAGGGCCGAACCCTCACGCATCCTGCCTGACTGTAGGAGTAGCTGCTAACATCCTTATGTTAGTGGCTGGGAGAGGTTGCGGGAAAAGCATGTGTGAGCACTGGGCCTAAACTCCCGTGTATCTGAGTTGAATACAGCGATTTCCAATGGCCTTCTTCAATCACAGTGTAGCCAGGTTCCAACTCCCATTTCCGAGTGGGTAGCAGACATTTGCCTCCCATGCATAAACACTTCTGAGAGTTGAGCTTATGGCCTGTACCTACACAGCCAGCCTGCTGGTACACTTGGCTTCTAAAAGGCCTAGGCTCGCTGTTTGACGGAAGTGTTGGGAGAGGTAATTGGAATCACCCGGCACACAAGACTAGTGCCTCCAAGCTCAGTCCAGCGATTTCCTAGTAATTCCTGTGGTAGACTGGTGCTACATACAAATTTCCATACGTGAGAGGGTAGCTGAACGCCTTGTCCAAAAGCATCTTACTTCTGAGAGTTGAGCTCAGCCTCAGTCCCTCACAGTTCCACACTGCCTGCAGAGTGAGTTTCGCAGGTCTTCAGCAGAGACGTTTGCCAGAGGCTTCTGAGACGCAGGGTAACAATGCAGACCTGGAGGGTATCCCCAGGTGCAGTAGACTGGTAATCTTGGAACCTCCTGACTCAGAGTACTGCTACCTTCTCACTGCCATAGGAATGCAGCTAGTTGACAGCTGGCTTCAAGACATGCTTCCCTGTGAGAGCTGAGGACAGGGCAGAACCCTCCCGCATCCTGCCTGACTGTAGGAGTAGCTGCTAACATCCTAATGTTAGTGGCTGGGAGAGGTTGCGGGAAAAGCATGTGTGAGCACTGGGCCTGAACTCCCGTGTATCTGAGTTGAATACAGCGATTTCCAATGGCTTTACTCAATCAGAGTGTAGCTAGGTTCCAAATCCCATGTACGAGCGGGTAGGAGACATCTGCCTCCCATGCATACACACTTCTGAGAGTTGAGCTTATGGCCTGTACCTCCACATCCAGCCTGCTGGTTCGAAAAGGCTTGGCTTCTAAAAGGCCTAGGCTCGCTGTTTGACGGAAGTGCTGTTTTACGGTGCTGTTTTACGCTGTTTTACGGAGAGGTAATTGGAATTTCCCGGCACCCAAGACGAGTGCCTCAAAGCTCAATTCACGATTTCCCAGTAATTCTTGTGGTAGACAGGTGCTACATACTAAGTTCCATATGTGAGAAGGTAGCTGAACGCCTTGTCCAAAAGCATCTTACTTCTGAGAGTTGAGCTCAGCCTCAGTCCCTCACAGTTCCACACTGCCTGCAGAGTGAGTTTCAAACGTCTTCACCAGAGACGATTGCCAGAGGCTTCTTAGTACAAGTTAGCAATGCAGACCTGGAGGGTATCTCCAGGTGCAGTAGAGTGGTAACTTGGAACCTCCTGACTCAGAATACTGCTACCTTCTCACTGCCATAGGAATGCAGCTAGTTGACAGCTGGCTTCAAGACATGCTTCCCTGTGAGAGCTGAGGACAGGGCAGAACCCTCCCGCATCCTGCCTGACTGTAGGAGTAGCTGCTAACATCCTTATGTTAGTGGCTGGGAGAGGTTGCGGGAAAAGCATGTGTGAGCCCTGGGCCTGAACTCCCGTGTATCTGAGTTGAATACAGCGATTTCCAAAGGCTTTCCTCAAGCAGAGTGTAGCTAGGTTCCAAATCCCATGTACGAGCGGGTAGCAGACTTCTGCCACCCATGCATACACACTTCTGAGAGTTGAGCTTATGGCCTGTACCTCCACATCCAGCCTGCTGGTACCCTTGGCTTCTAAAAGGCCTAGGCTCGTTGTTTCACGAAAGTGCTGGGAGAGGTAATTGGAATCTCCCGGCACACAAGACGAGTGCCTCCAAGCTCAATTCACGATTTCCCAGTAATTCTTGTGGTAGACAGGTGCTACATACTAAGTTCCATATGTGAGAAGGTAGCTGAACGCCTTGTCCAAAAGCATCTTACTTCTGAGAGTTGAGCTCAGCCTCAGTCCCTCACAGTTCCACACTGCCTGCAGAGTGAGTTTCGCAGGTCTTCAGCAGAGACGTTTGCCAGAGGATTCTGAGACGCAGGGTAACAATGCAGACCTGTAAAGTATCCCCAGGTGCAGTAGACTGGTAATCTTAGAACCTCCTGACTCAGAATAGTGCTACCTTCTCCCTGCCATAGGAATGCAGCTAGTTGACAGCTGGCTTCAAGACATGCTTCCCTGTGAGAGCTGAGGACAGGGCAGAACCCTCCCGCATCCTGCCTGACTGAAGGAGTAGCTGCTAACATCCTAATGTTAGTGGCTGGGAGAGGTTGCTGGAAAAGCATGTGTGAGCACTGGTCCTGAACTCCCGTGTATCTGAGTTGAATACAGCGATTTCCAATGGCTTTCCTCAACCAGAGTGTAGCTAGGTTCCAAATCCCATGTCCGAGTGGGTAGCAGACATCTGCCTCCCATGCATACACACTTCTGAGAGTTGAGCTTATGGCCTGTACCTCCACATCCAGCCTGCTGGTTCGAAAAGGCTTGGCTTCTAAAAGGCCTAGGCTCGCTGTTTGACGGAAGTGCTGGGAGAGGTAATTGGAATCTCCCGGCACACAAGACGAGTGCCTCCAAGCTCAATTCACGATTTCCCAGTAATTCTTGTGGTAGACAGGTGCTACATACTAAGTTCCATATGTGAGAAGGTAGCTGAACACCTTTTCCAAAAGCATCTTACTTCTGAGAGTTGAGCTCAGCCTCAGTCCCTCACAGTTCCACACTGCCTGCAGAGTGAGTTTCACACGTCTTCACCAGAGACGATTGCCAGAGGCTTCTGTGTACAAGTTAACAATGCAGACCTGGAGGGTATCTCCAGGTGCAGTAGAGTGGTAATCTTGGAACCTCCTGACTCAGAGTACTGCTACCTTCTCACTGCCATAGGAATGCAGCTAGTTGACAGCTGGCTTCAAGACATGCTTCCCTGTGAGAGCTGAGGACAGGGCAGAACCCTCCCGCATCCTGCTTGACTGTAGGAGTAGCTGCTAACATCCTTATGTTAGTGGCTGGGAGAGGTTGCGGGAAAAGCATGTGTGAGCACTGGGCCTGAACTCCCGTGTAGCTGAGTTGAATACAGCGATTTCCAATGGCCTTATTCAATCACAGTGTAGCTAGGTTCCAACTCGCATGTCCGAGTGGGTAGCAGACATCTGCCTCCCATGCATACACACTTCTGAGAGTTGAGCTTATGGCCTGTACCTCCACAGCCAGCCTGCTGGTACCCTTGGCTTCTAAAAGGCCTAGGCTCGCTGTTTGACGGAAGTGTTGGGAGAGGTAATTGGAATCTCCCGGCACACAAGACTAGTGCCTCCAAGCTCAGTCCAGCGATTTCCTAGTAATTCCTGTGGTAGACTGGTGCTACATACTAAGTTCCATACGTGAGAGGGTAGCTGAACGCCTTGTCCAAAAGCATCTTACTTCTGAGAGTCGAGGTCAGCCTCAGTCCCTCACAGTTCCTCACTGCCTGCAGAGTGAGTTTCGCAGGTCTTCAGCAGAGACGTTTGCCAGAGGCTTCTGAGACGCAGGGTAACAATGCATAACTGGAGGGTATCCCCAGGTGCAGTAGACTGGTAATCTTGGAACCTCCTGACTCAGAATACTGCTACCTTCTCACTGCCATAGGAATGCAGCTAGTTGACAGCTGGCTTCAAGTAATGCTTCCCTGTGAGAGCTGAGGACAGGGCAAAACCCTCCCGCATCCTGCCTGACTGTAGGAGTAGCTGCTAACATCCTAATGTTAGTGGCTCGGAGAGGTTGCGGGAAAAGCATGTGTGAGCACTGGGCCTGAACTCCCGTGTATCTGAGTTGAATACAGCGATTTTCAATGGCTTTCCTCAACCAGAGTGTTGCTAGTTTCCAAATCCCATGTCCGAATGGGTAGCAGACATCTGCCTCCCATGCATACACACTTTTGAGAGTTGAGCTTATGGCCTGTACCTCCACATCCAGCCTGCTGGTACCCTTGGCTTCTAAAAGGCCTAGGCTCGCTGTTTGACGGAAGTGCTGGGAGAGGTAAGTGGAATCTCCCGGCACACAAGACGAGTGCCTCCTAGCTCAATTCACGATTTCCCAGTAATTCTTGTGGTAGACAGGTGCTACATACTAAGTTCCATATGTGAGAAGGTAGCTGAACGCCTTGTTCAAAAGCATCTTACTTCTGAGAGTTGAGCTGAGCCTCAGTCCCTCACAGTTCCACACTGCCTGCAGAGTGAGTTTCGCAGGTCTTCAGCAGAGACGTTTGCCAGAGGCTTCTGAGACGCAGGGTAACAATGCAGACCTGGAGGGTATCCCCAGGTGCAGTAGACCGGTAATCTTGGAACCTCCTGACTCAGAGTACTGCTACCTTCTCACTGCCATAGGAATGCAGCTAGTTGACAGCTGGCTTCCAGACATGCTTCCCTGTGAGAGCTGAGGACAGGGCAGAACCCTCCCGCATCCTGCCTGACTGTAGGAGTAGCTGCTAACATCCTTATGTTAGTGGCTGGGAGAGGTTGCGGGAAAAGCATGTGTGAGCACTGGGCTTGAACTCTCGTGTATCTGAGTTGAATACAGCGATTTCCAACGGCCTTCTTTAATCACAGTGTAGCTAGATTCCAATCCCATGTCCGAGTGGGTAGCAGACATCTGCCTCGCATGCATACACACTTCTGAGAGTTGAGATTTTGGCCTGTACCTCCACAGCCAGCCTGCTGGTACCCTTGGCTTCTAAAAGGCCTAGGCTCGCTGTTTGACGGAAGTGTTGGGAGAGGTAATTGGAATCACCCGGCACACAAGACTAGTGCCTCCAAGCTCAGTCCAGCGATTTCCTAGTAATTCCTGTGGTAGACTGGTGCTACATACTAAGTTCCATACGTGAGAGGGTAGCTGAACGCCTTGTCCAATAGCATCTTACTTCTGAAGGTTGAGCTCAGCCTCAGTCCCTCACAGTTCCACACTGCCTGCAGAGTGAGTTTCGCAGGTCTTCAGCAGAGACGTTTGCCAGAGGCTTCTGAGACGCAGGGTAACAATGCAGACCTGGAGGGTATCCCCAGGTGCAGTAGACTGGTAATCTTGGAACCTCCTGACTCAGAATACTGCTACCTTCTCACTGCCATAGGAATGCAGCTAGTTGACAGCTGGCTTCAAGACATGCTTCCCTGTGAGAGCTGAGGACAGGGCAGAACCCTCCCGCATCCTGCCTGAGTTTAGGAGTAGCTGCTAACATCCTAATGTTAGTGGCTGTGTGAGGTTGCGGGAAAAGCATGTGTGAGCACTGGGCCTGAACTCCCGTGTATCTGAGTTGAATACAGCGATTTCCAATGGCTTTCCTCAACCAGAGTGTAGCTAGGTTCCAAATCCCATGTACGAGCGGGTAGCAGACATCTGCCTCCCATGCATACACACTTCTGAGAGTTGAGCTTATGGCCTGTACCTCCACAGCCAGCCTGCTGGTACCCTTGGCTTCTAAAAGGCCTAGGCTCGCTGTTTGACGGAAGTGCTGGGAGAGGTAATTGGAATCTCCCGGCACACAAGACGAGGGCCTCCAAGCTCAATTCACGATTTCCCAGTAATTCTTGTGGTAGACAGGTGCTACATACTAAGTTCCATATGTGAGAAGGTAGCTGAACGCCTTGTCCAAAAGCATCTTACTTCTGAGAGTTGAGCTCAGCCTCAGTCCCTCACAGTTCCACACTGCCTGCAGAGTGAGTTTCGCACGTCTTCACCAGAGACGATTGCCAGAGGCTTCTGAGTACAAGTTAACAATGCAGACCTGGAGGGTATCTCCAGGTGCAGTAGAGTGGTAATCCTGGAACCTCCTGACTCAGAGTACTGCTACCTTCTCACTGCCATAGGAATGCAGCTAGTTGACAGCTGGCTTCAAGACATGCTTCCCTGTGAGAGCTGAGGACAGGGCAGAACCCTCCCGCATGCTGCCTGACTGTAGGAGTAGCTGCTAACATCCTTATGTTAGTGGCTGGGAGAGGTTGCGGGAAAAGCATGTGTGAGCACTGGGCCTGAACTCCCGTGTATCTGAGTTGAATACAGCGATTTCCAACGGCTTTCATCAATCAGTGTGTAGCCAGGTTCCAACTCCCATGTCTGAGTGGGTAGCAGACATCTGCATCCCATGCATACACACTTCAGAGAGTTGAGCTTATGGCCTGTACCTCCACATCCAGCCTGCTGGTTCGAAAAGGCTTGGCTTCTAAAAGGCCTAGGCTCGCTGTTTGACGGAAGTGCTGGGAGAGGTAATTGGAATCTCCCGGCACACAAGACGAGTGCCTCCAAGCTCAATTCACGATTTCCCAGTAATTCTTGTGGTAGACAGGTGCTACATACTAAGTTCCATATGTGAGAAGGTAGCTGAACGCCTTTTCCAAAAGCATCTTACTTCTGAGAGTTGAGCTCAGCCTCAGTCCCTCACAGTTCCACACTGCCTGCAGAGTGAGTTTCACACGTCTTCACCAGAGACGATTGCCAGAGGCTTCTGTGTACAAGTTAACAATGCAGACCTGGAGGGTATCTCCAGGTGCAGTAGAGTGGTAATCCTGGAACCTCCTGACTCAGAGTACTGCTACCTTCTCACTGCCATAGGAATGCAGCTAGTTGACAGCTGGCTTCAAGACATGCTTCCCTGTGAGAGCTGAGGACAGGGCAGAACCCTCCCGCATGCTGCCTGACTGTAGGAGTAGCTGCTAACATCCTTATGTTAGTGGCTGGGAGAGGTTGCGGGAAAAGCATGTGTGAGCACTGGGCCTGAACTCCCGTGTATCTGAGTTGAATACAGCGATTTCCAACGGCTTTCATCAATCAGTGTGTAGCCAGGTTCCAACTCCCATGTCCGAGTGGGTAGCAGACATCTGCATCCCATGCATACACACTTCAGAGAGTTGAGCTTATGACCTGTACCTCCACAGCCAGCCTGCTGGTACCCTTGGCTTCTAAAAGGACTAGGCTCGCTGTTTGACGGAAGTGTTGGGAGAGGTAATTGGAATCACCCGGCACACAAGACTAGTGCCTCCAAGCTCAGTCCAGCGATTTCCTAGTAATTCCTGTGGTAGACTGGTGCTACATACTAAGTTCCATACGTGAGAGGGTAGCTGAACGCCTTGTCCAAAAGCATCTTACTTCTGAGAGTTGAGCTCAGCCTCAGTCCCTCACAGTTCCACACTGCCTGCAGAGTGAGTTTCGCAGGTCTTCAGCAGAGACGTTTGCCAGAGGCTTCTGAGACGCAGGGTAACAATGCAGACCTGGAGGGTATCCCCAGGTGCAGTAGACTGGTAATCTTGGAACCTCCTGACTCAGAATACTGCTACCTTCTCACTGCCATAGGAATGCAGCTAGTTGACAGCTGGCTTCAAGACATGCTTCCCTGTGAGAGCTGAGGACAGGGCAGAACCCTCCCGCATCCTGCCTGACTGTAGGAGTAGCTGCTAATATCCTAATGTTAGTGGTTGGGAGAGGTTGCGGGAAAAGCATGTGTGAGCACTGGGCCTGAACTCCCGTGTATCTGAGTTGAATACAGCGATTTCCAATGGCCTTCTTCAATCACAGTGCAGCTAGGTTCTAAATCCCATGTACGAGCGGGTAGCAGACATCTGCCTCCCATGCATACACACCTCTGAGAGTTGAGCTTATGGCCTGTACCTCCACATCCAGCCTGCTGGTTCGAGAAGGCTTGGCTTCTAAAAGGCCTAGGCTCGCTGTTTGACGGAAGTGCTGGGAGATGTAATTGGAATCTCCCGGCACACAAGACGAGTGCCTCCAAGCTCAATTCACGATTTCCCAGTAATTCTTGTGGTAGAGAGGTGCTACATACTAAGTTCCATATGTGAGAAGGTAGCTGAACGCCTTTTCCAAAAGCATCTTACTTCTGAGAGTTGAGCTCAGCCTCAGTCCCTCACAGTTCCACACTGCCTGCAGAGTGAGTTTCACACGTCTTCACCAGAGACGATTAGCAGAGGCTTCTGTGTACAAGTTAACAATGCAGACCTGGAGGGTATCTCCAGGTGCAGTAGAGTGGTAATCTTGGAACCTCCTGACTCAGAGTACTGCTACCTTCTCACTGCCATAGGAATGCAGCTAGTTGACAGCTGGCTTCAAGACATGCTTCCCTGTGAGAGCTGAGGACAGGGCAGAACCCTCCCGCATCCTGCCTGACTGTAGGAGTAGCTGCTAACATCCTTATGTTAGTGGCTGGGAGAGGTTGCGGGAAAAGCATGTGTGAGCACTGGGCCTGAACTCCCGTGTATCTGAGTTGAATACAGCGATTTCCAATGGCCTTATTCAATCACAGTGTAGCTAGGTTCCAACTCGCATGTCCGAGTGGGTAGCAGACATCTGCATCCCATGCATACACACTTCTGAGAGTTGAGCTTATGGCCTGTACCTCCACAGCCAGCCTGCTGGTACCCTTGGCTTCTAAAAGGCCTAGGCTCGCTGTTTGACGGAAGTGTTGGGAGAGGTAATTGGAATCTCCCGGCACACAAGACTAGTGCCTCCAAGCTCAGTCCAGCGATTTCCTAGTAATTCCTGTGGTAGACTGGTGCTACATACTAAGTTCCATACGTGAGAGGGTAGCTGAACGCCTTGTCCAAAAGCATCTTACTTCTGAGAGTCGAGGTCAGCCTCAGTCCCTCACAGTTCCACACTGCCTGCAGAGTGAGTTTCGCAGGTCTTCAGCAGAGACGTTTGCCAGAGGCTTCTGAGACGCAGGGTAACAATGCATAACTGGAGGGTATCCCCAGGTGCAGTAGACTGGTAATCTTGGAACCTCCTGACTCAGAATACTGCTACCTTCTCACTGCCATAGGAATGCAGCTAGTTGACAGCTGGCTTCAAGTAATGCTTCCCTGTGAGAGCTGAGGACAGGGCAAAACCCTCCCGCATCCTGCCTGACTGTAGGAGTAGCTGCTAACATCCTAATGTTAGTGGCTCGGAGAGGTTGCGGGAAAAGCATGTGTGAGCACTGGGCCTGAACTCCCGTGTATCTGAGTTGAATACAGCGATTTTCAATGGCTTTCCTCAACCAGAGTGTTGCTAGTTTCCAAATCCCATGTCCGAATGGGTAGCAGACATCTGCCTCCCATGCATACACACTTTTGAGAGTTGAGCTTATGGCCTGTACCTCCACATCCAGCCTGCTGGTACCCTTGGCTTCTAAAAGGCCTAGGCTCGCTGTTTGACGGAAGTGCTGGGAGAGGTAAGTGGAATCTCCCGGCACACAAGACGAGTGCCTCCTAGCTCAATTCACGATTTCCCAGTAATTCTTGTGGTAGACAGGTGCTACATACTAAGTTCCATATGTGAGAAGGTAGCTGAACGCCTTGTCCAAAAGCATCTTACTTCTGAGAGTTGAGCTGAGCCTCAGTCCCTCACAGTTCCACACTGCCTGCAGAGTGAGTTTCGCAGGTCTTCAGCAGAGACGTTTGCCAGAGGCTTCTGAGACGCAGGGTAACAATGCAGACCTGGAGGGTATCCCCAGGTGCAGTAGACCGGTAATCTTGGAACCTCCTGACTCAGAGTACTGCTACCTTCTCACTGCCATAGGAATGCAGCTAGTTGACAGCTGGCTTCCAGACATGCTTCCCTGTGAGAGCTGAGGACAGGGCAGAACCCTCCCGCATCCTGCCTCACTGTAGGAGTAGCTGCTAACATCCTTATGTTAGTGGCTGGGAGAGGTTGCGGGAAAAGCATGTGTGAGCACTGGGCTTGAACTCTCGTGTATCTGAGTTGAATACAGCGATTTCCAACGGCCTTCTTTAATCACAGTGTAGCTAGGTTCCAATCCCATGTCCGAGTGGGTAGCAGACATCTGCCTCGCATGCATACACACTTCTGAGAGTTGAGCTTTTGGCCTGTACCTCCACAGCCAGCCTGCTGGTACCCTTGGCTTCTAAAAGGCCTAGGCTCGCTGTTTGACGGAAATGTTGGGAGAGGTAATTGGAATCACCCGGCACACAAGACTAGTGCCTCCAAGCTCAGTCCAGCGATTTCCTAGTAATTCCTGTGGTAGACTGGTGCTACATACTAAGTTCCATACGTGAGAGGGTAGCTGAACGCCTTGTCCAATAGCATCTTACTTCTGAGAGTTGAGCTCAGCCTCAGTCCCTCACAGTTCCACACTGCCTGCAGAGTGAGTTTCGCAGGTCTTCAGCAGAGACGTTTGCCAGAGGCTTCTGAGACGCAGGGTAACAATGCAGACCTGGAGGGTATCCCCAGGTGCAGTAGACTGGTAATCTTGGAACCTCCTGACTCAGAATACTGCTACCTTCTCACTGCCATAGGAATGCAGCTAGTTGACAGCTGGCTTCAAGACATGCTTCCCTGTGAGAGCTGAGGACAGGGCAGAACCCTCCCGCATCGTGCCTGAGTTTAGGAGTAGCTGCTAACATCCTAATGTTAGTGGCTGTGTGAGGTTGCGGGAAAAGCATGTGTGAGCACTGGGCCTGAACTCCCGTGTATCTGAGTTGAATACAGCGATTTCCAATGGCTTTCCTCAACCATAGTGTAGCTAAGTTCCAAATCCCATGTACGAGCGGGTAGCAGACATCTGCCTCCCATGCATACACACTTCTGAGAGTTGAGCTTATGGCCTGTACCTCCACAGCCAGCCTGCTGGTACCCTTGGCTTCTAAAAGGCCTAGGCTCGCTGTTTGACGGAAGTGCTGGGAGAGGTAATTGGAATCTCCCGGCACACAAGACGAGTGCCTCCAAGCTCAATTCACGATTTCCCAGTAATTCTAGTGCTACAGAGGTGCTACATACTAAGTTCCATATGTGAGAAGGTAGCTGAACGCCTTGTCCAAAAGCATCTTACTTCTGAGAGTTGAGCTCAGCCTCAGTCCCTCACAGTTCCACACTGCCTGCAGAGTGAGTTTCGCACGTCTTCACCAGAGACGATTGCCAGAGGCTTCTGAGTACAAGTTAACAATGCAGACCTGGAGGGTATCTCCAGGTGCAGTAGAGTGGTAATCCTGGAACCTCCTGACTCAGAGTACTGCTACCTTCTCACTGCCATAGGAATGCAGCTAGTTGACAGCTGGCTTCATGACATGCTTCCCTGTGAGAGCTGAGGACAGGGCAGAACCCTCCCGCATGCTGCCTGACTGTAGGAGTAGCTGCTAACATCCTTATGTTAGTGGCTGGGAGAGGTTGCGGGAAAAGCATGTGTGAGCACTGGGCCTGAACTCCCGTGTATCTGAGTTGAATACAGCGATTTCCAACGGCTTTCATCAATCAGTGTGTAGCCAGGTTCCAACTCCCATGTCCGAGTGGGTAGCAGACATCTGCATCCCATGCATACACACTTCAGAGAGTTGAGCTTATGGCCTGTACCTCCACAGCCAGCCTGCTGGTACCCTTGGCTTCTAAAAGGCTTAGGCTCCCTGTTTGACGGAAGTGCTGGGAGAGGTAATTGGAATCTCCCGGCACACAAGACTAGTGCCTCCAAGCTCAGTCCAGCGATTTCCTAGTAATTCCTGTGGTAGACTGGTGCTACATACTAAGTTCCATACGTGAGAGGGTAGCTGAACGCCTTGTCCAAAAGCATCTTACTTCTGAGAGTTGAGCTCAGCCTCAGTCCCTCACAGTTCCACACTGCCTGCAGAGTGAGTTTCGCAGGTCTTCAGCAGAGACGTTTGCCAGAGGCTTCTGAGACGCAGGGTAACAATGCAGACCTGGAGGGTATCCCCAGGTGCAGTAGACTGGTAATCTTGGAACCTCCTGACTCAGAATACTGCTACCTTCTCACTGCCATAGGAATGCAGCAAGTTGACAGCTGGCTTCAAGACATGCTTCCCTGTGAGAGCTGAGGACAGGGCAGAACCCTCCCGCATCCTGCCTGACTGTAGGAGTAGCTGCTAACATCCTAATGTTAGTGGCTGGGAGAGGTTGCGGGAAAAGCATGTGTGAGCACTGGGCCTGAACTCCCGTGTATCTGAGTTGAATACAGCGATTTCCAACGGCTTTCCTCAATCAGAGTGTAGCTAGGTTCCAAATCCCATGTACGAGAGGGTAGCAGACATCTGCCTCCCATGCATACACACTTCTGAGAGTTGAGATTATGGCCTGTACCTCCACAGTAAGCCTGCTGGTACTCTTGGCTTCTAAAAGGCCTAGGCTCGCTGTTTGACGGAAGTGCTGGGAGAGGTAATTGGAATCTCCCGGCACACAAGACGAGAGCCTCCAAGCTCAATTCACGATTTCCCAGTAATTCTTGTGGTAGACAGGTGCTACATACTAAGTTCGATATGTGAGACGGTAGCTGAACGCCTTGTCCAAAAGCATCTTACTTCTGAGAGTTGAGCTCAGCCTCAGTCCCTCACAGTTCCACACTGCCTGCAGAGTGAGTTTCACACGTCTTCACCAGAGACGATTGCCAGAGGCTTCTGGTACAAGTTAACAATGCAGACCTGGAGGGTATCTCCAGGTGCAGTAGAGTGGTAATCTTGGAACCTCCTGACTCAGAGTACTGCTACCTTCTCACTGCCATAGGAATGCAGCTAGTTGACAGCTGGCTTCAAGACATGCTTCCCTGTGAGAGCTGAGGACAGGGCAGAACCCTCCCGCATCCTGCCTGACTGTAGGAGAAGCCTCTAACATCCTAATGTTAGTGGCTGGGAGAGATTGCGGGAAAAGCATGTGTGAGCACTGGGCCTGAACTCCCGTGTATCTGAGTTGAATACAGCGATTTCCAACGGCTTTCATGAATCAGAGTGTAGCTAGGTTCCAAATCCCATGTACGAGCGGGTAGCAGACATCTGCCTCCCATGCATACACACTTCTGAGAGTTGAGCTTATGGCCTGTACCTCCACATCCAGCCTGCTGGTACCCTTGGCTTCTAAAAGGCCTAGGCTCGCTGTTTGACGGAAGTGCTGGGAGAGGTAATTGGAATCTCCCGGCACACAAGACGAGTGCCTCCAAGCTCAATTCACGATTTCCCAGTAATTCTTGTGGTAGACAGGTGCTACATACTAAGTTCCATATGTGAGAAGGTAGCTGAACGCCTTGTCCAAAAGCATCTTACTTCTGAGAGTTGAGCTCAGCCTCAGTCCCTCACAGTTCCACACTGCCTGCAGAGTGAGTTTCACACGTCTTCACCAGAGACGATTGCCAGAGGCTTCTGAGTACAAGTTAACAATGCAGACCTGGAGGGTGTCTCCAGGTGCAGTAGATTGGTAATCTTGGAACCTCCTGACTCAGAGTACTGCTACATTCAAACTGCAATAGGAATGCAGCTAGTTGACAGCTGGCTTCAACACATGCTTCCCTGTGAGAGCTGAGGACAGGGCAGAACCCTCCCGCATCCTGCCTGACTGTAGGAGTAGCTGCTAACATCCTTATGTTAGTGGCTGGGAGAGGTTGCGGGAAAAGCATGTGTGAGCACTGGGCCTGAACTCCCGTGTATCTGAGTTGAATACAGCGATTTCCAACGGCTTTCATCAATCAGAGTGTAGCCAGGTTCCAACTCACATGTCCGAGTGGGTAGCAGACATCTGCCTCCCATGCATACACACTTCTGAGAGTTGAGCTTATGGCCTGTACCTCCACAGCCAGCCTGCTGGTACCCTTGGCTTCTAAAAGGCTTAGGCTCCCTGTTTGACGGAAGTGCTGGGAGAGGTAATTGGAATCTCCCGGCACACAAGACAAGTGCCTCCAAGCTCAGTCCAGCGATTTCCTAGTAATTCCTGTGGTAGACTGGTGCTACATACTAAGTTCCATACGTGAGAGGGTAGCTGAACGCCTTGTCCAAAAGCATCTTACTTCTGAGAGTTGAGCTCAGCCTCAGTCCCTCACAGTTCCACACTGCCTGCAGAGTGTGTTTCGCAGGTCTTCAGCAGAGACGTTTGCCAGAGGCTTCTGAGACGCAGGGTAACAATGCAGACCTGGAGGGTATCTCCAGGTGCAGTAGACTGGTAATCTTGGAACCTCCTGACTCAGAGTACTGCTACCTTCTCACTGCCATAGGAATGCAGCTAGTTGACAGCTGGCTTCAAGACATGCTTCCCTGTGAGAGCTGAGGACAGGGCAGAACCCTCCCGCATCCTGCCTGACTGTCGGAGTAGCTGCTAACATCCTAATGTTAGTGGCTGGGAGAGGTTGCGGGAAAAGCATGTGTGAGCACTGGGCCTGAACTCCCGTGTATCTGAGTTGAATACAGCGATTTCCAACGGCTTTCCTCAATCAGAGTGTAGCTAGGTTCCAAATCCCATGTACGAGAGGGTAGCAGACATCTGCCTCCCATGCATACACACTTCTGAGAGTTGAGATTATGGCCTGTACCTCCACAGCCAGCCTGCTGGTACTCTTGGCTTCTAAAAGGCCTAGGCTCGCTGTTTGACGGAAGTGCTGGGAGAGGTAATTGGAATCTCCCGGCACACAAGACGAGAGCCTCCAAGCTCTATTCACGATTTCCCAGTAATTCTTGTGGTAGACAGGTGCTACATACTAAGTTCGATATGTGAGACGGTAGCTGAACGCCTTGTCCAAAAGCATCTTACTTCTGAGAGTTGAGCTCAGCCTCAGTCCCTCACAGTTCCACACTGCCTGCAGAGTGAGTTTCACACGTCTTCACCAGAGACGATTGCCACAGGCTTCTGGTACAAGTTAACAATGCAGACCTGGAGGGTATCTCCAGGTGCAGTAGAGTGGTAATCTTGGAACCTCCTGACTCAGAGTACTGCTACTTTCTCACTGCCATAGGAATGCAGCTAGTTGACAGCTGGCTTCAAGACATGCTTCTCTGTGAGAGCTGAGGACAGGGCAGAACCCTCCCGCATCCTTCCTGACTGTAGGAATAGCTGCTAACATCCTTATGTTAGTGGCTGGGAGAGGTTGCGGGAAAAGCATGTGTGAGCACTGGGCCTGAACTCCCGTGTATCTGAGTTGAATACAGCGATTTCCAGTGGCTTTCATCAATCAGAGTGTAGCTAGTTTCGAAATCCCATGTACGAGCGGGTAGCAGACATCTGCCTCCCATGCATACACACTTCTGAGAGTTGAGCTTATGGCCTGTACCTCCACATCCAGCCTGCTGGTTCGAAAAGGCTTGGCTTCGAAAAGGCCTAGGCTCGCTGTTTGACGGAAGTGCTGGGAGAGGTAATTGGAATCTCCCGGCACAGAAGACGAGTACCTCCAAGCTCAATTCACGATTTCCCAGTAATTCTTGTGGTAGACAGGTGCTACATACTAAGTTCCATATGTGAGAAGGTAGCTGAACGCCTTGTCCAAAAGCATCTTACTTCTGAGATTTGAGCTCAGCCTCAGTGCCTCACAGTTCCACACTGCCTGCAGAGTGAGTTTCACACGTCTTCACCAGAGACGATTGCCAGAGGCTTCTGAGTACAAGTTAACAATGCAGACCTGGAGGGGATCTCCAGGTGCAGTAGAGTGGTAATCTTGGAACCTCCTGACTCAGAGTACTGCTGCCTTCTCACTGCCATAGGAATGCAGCTAGTTGACAGCTGGCTTCAAGACATGCTTCCCTGTGAGAGCTGAGGAGAGGGCAGAACCCTCCCGCATCCTGCCTGACTGTAGGAGTAGCCATAACATCCTAATGTTAGTGGCTGGGAGAGGTTGTGGGAAAAGCATGAGTTAGCACTGGGCCTGAACTCCCGTGTATCTGAGTTGAATACAGCGATTTCCAACGGCTTTCATGAATCAGAATGTAGCTAGGTTCCAAATCCCATGTACGAGCGGGTAGCAGACATCTGCCTCCCATGCATACACACTTCTGAGAGTTGAGCTTATGGCCTGTACCTCCACATCCAGCCTGCTGTTTCGAAAAGGCTTGGCTTCTAAAAGGCCTAGGCTCGCTGTTTGACGGAAGTGCTGGGAGAGGTAATTGGAATCTCCCGGCACACAAGACGAGTGCCTCCAAGCTCAATTCACGATTTCCAAGTAATTCTTTTGGTAGACAGGTGCTACATACTAAGTTCCATATGTGAGAAGGTAGCTGAACGCCTTGTCCAAAAGCATCTTACTTCTGAGAGTTGAGCTCAGCCTCAGTCCCTCACAGTTCCACACTGCCTGCAGAGTGAGTTTCACACGTCTTCACCAGAGACGATTGCCAGAGGCTTCTGAGTAAAAGTTAACAATGCAGACCTGGAGGGTATCTCCAGGTGCAGTAGAGTGGTAATCTTATAACCTCGTGACTCAGAGTACTGCTACCTTCTCACTGCCATAGGAATGCACCTAGTTGACAGCTGGCTTCAAGACATGCTTCCCTGTGAGAGCTGAGGACAGGGCAGAACCCACCCGCATCCTGCCTGACTGTAGGAGTAGCTGCTAATATCCTTATGTTAGTGGCTGGGAGAGGTTGCGGGAAAAGCATGTGTGAGCACTGGGCCTGAACTCCCGTGTATCTGAGTTGAATACAGCGATTTCCAACGGCTTTCATCAATCAGAGTGTAGCTAGGTTCGAAATCCCATGTACGAGCGGGTAGCAGACATCTGCCTCCCATGCATACACACTTCTGAGAGTTGAGCTTATGGCCTGTACCTCCACAGCCAGCCTGCTGGTACCCTTGGCTTCTAAAAGCCTAGGCTCGCTGTTTGACGGAAGTGCTGGGAGAGGTAATTGAAATCACCCGGCACACAAGACTAGTGCCTCCAAGCTCAGTCCAGCGATTTCCTAGTAATTCCTGTGGTAGACTGGTGCTACAGACTAAGTTCCATACGTGAGAGGGTAACTGAACGCCTTGTCCAAAAGCATCTTACTTCTGAGAGTTGAGCTCAGCCTCAGTCCCTCACAGTTCCACACTGCCTGCAGAGTGAGTTTCGCAGGTCTTCAGCAGAGACGTTTGCCAGAGGCTTCTGAGACGCAGGGTAACAATGCAGACATGGAGGGTATCCCCAGGTGCAGTAGACTGGTAATCTTGGAACCTCCTGACTCAGAGTACTGCTACCTTCTCACTGCCATAGGAATGCAGCTAGTTGACAGCTGGCTTCAAGACATGCTTCCCTGTGAGAGCTGAGAACAGGGCAGAACCCTCCCGCATCCTGCCTGACTGTAGGAGTAGCTGCTAACATCCTAATGTTAGTGGCTGGGAGAAGTTGTGGGAAAAGCATGTGTGAGCACTGGGCCTGAACTCCCGTGTATCTGAGTGGAATACAGCGATTTCCAAAGTCTTTCATCAATCAGAGTGTAGCTAGGTTCCAAATCCCATGTACGAGCGGGTAGCAGACATCTGCCTCCCATGCATACACACTTCTGAGAGTTGAGCTTATGGCCTGTGCCTCCACATCCAGCCTGCTGGTTCGAAAAGGCTTGGCTTCTAAAAGGCCTAGGCTCGCTGTTTGACGGAAGTGCTGGGAGAGGTAATTGGAATCTCCCGGCACATAAGACGAGTGCCTCCAAGCTCAATTCACGATTTCCCAGTAATTCTTGTGGTAGACAGGTGCTACATACTAAGTTCCATATGTGAGAAGGTAGCTGAACGCCTTGTCCAAAAGCATCTTACTTCTGAGAGTTGAGCTCAGCCTCAGTCCCTCACAGTTCCACACTGCCTGCAGAGTGAGTTTCGCAGGTCTTCAGCAGAGACGTTTGCCAGAGGCTTCTGAGACGCAGGGTAACAATGCAGACATGGAGGGTATCCCCAGGTGCAGTAGACTGGTAATCTTAGAACCTCCTGACTCAGAGTACTGCTACCTTCTCACTGCCATAGGAATGCAGCTACTTGACAGCTGGCTTCAAGACATGCTTCCCTGTGAGAGCTGAGGACAGGGCAGAACCCTCCCGCATCCTGCCTGACTGTAGGAGTAGCTGCTAACATCCTAATGTTAGTGGCTGGGAGAAGTTGCGGGAAAACCATGTGTGAGCACTGGGCCTGAACTCCCGTGTATCTGAGTGGAATACAGCGATTTCCAAAGGCTTTCATCAATCAGAGTGTAGCTAGGTTCCAAATCCCATGTACGAGCGGGTAGCAGACATCTGCCTCCCATGCATACACACTTCTGAGAGTTTAGCTTATGGCCTGTGCCTCCACATCCAGCCTGCTGGTTCGAAAAGGCTTGGCTTCTAAAGGCCTAGGCTGGCTGTTTGACGGAAGTGCTGGGAGAGGTAATTGGAATCTCCCGGCACACAAGACGAGTGCCTCCAAGCTCAATTCACGATTTCCCAGTAATTCTTGTGGTAGACAGGTGCTACATACTAAGTTCCATATGTGAGAAGGTAGCTGAACGCCTTGTCCAAAAGCATCTTACTTCTGAGAGTTGAGCTCAGCCTCAGTCCCTCACAGTTCCACACTGCCTGCAGAGTGAGTTTCGCAGGTCTTCAGCAGAGACGTTTGCCAGAGGCTTCTGAGACGCAGGGTAACAATGCAGACATGGAGGGTATCCCCAGGTGCAGTAGACTGGTAATCTTAGAACCTCCTGACTCAGAGTACTGCTACCTTCTCACTGCCATAGGAATGCAGCTACTTGACAGCTGGCTTCAAGACATGCTTCCCTGTGAGAGCTGAGGACAGGGCAGAACCCTCCCGCATCCTGCCTGACTGTAGGAGTAGCTGCTAACATCCTAATGTTAGTGGCTGGGAGAAGTTGCAGGAAAAGCATGTGTGAGCACTGGGCCTGAACTCCCGTGTATCTGAGTGGAATACAGCGATTTCCAAAGGCTTTCATCAATCAGAGTGTAGCTAGGTTCCAAATCCCATGTACGAGCGGGTAGCAGACATCCTCCTCCCATGCATACACACTTCTGAGAGTTTAGCTTATGGCCTGTGCCTCCACATCCAGCCTGCTGGTTCGAAAAGGCTTGGCTTCTAAAGGCCTAGGCTGGCTGTTTGACGGAAGTGCTGGGAGAGGTAATTGGAATCTCCCGGCACACAAGACGAGTGCCTCCAAGCTCAATTCACGATTTCCCAGTAATTCTTGTGGTAGACAGGTGCTACATACTAAGTTCCATATGTGAGAAGGTAGCTGAACGCCTTGTCCAAAAGCATCTTACTTCTTTTTTTTTTTTTTAAGGATTTTTTTATTTATTCATGATAGTCACAGAGAGAGAGAGAGAGGCAGAGACACAGGCAGAGGGAGAAGCAGGCTCCATGCACCGGGAGCCCGACGTGGGACTCGATCCCGGGTCTCCAGGATCGCGCCCTGGGCCAAAGGCAGGCGCCAAACCGCTGCGCCACCCAGGGATGCCCAAAAGCATCTTACTTCTGAGAGTTGAGCTCAGCCTCAGTCCCTCACAGTTCCACACTGCCTGCAGAGTGAGTTTCACACGTCTTCACCAGAGACGATTGCCAGAGGCTCCTGTGTATAAGTTAACAATGCAGACCTGGAGGGTATCTCCAGGTGCAGTAGAGTGGTAATTTTGGAACCTCCTGACTCAGAGTACTGCTACCTTCTCACTGCCATAGGAATGCAGCTAGTGGACAGCTGGCTTCAAGACATGCTTCCCTGTGAGAGCTGAGGACAGGGCAGAACCCTCCCGCATCCTGCCTGACTGTAGGAGTAGCTGCTAACATCCATATGTTAGTGGCTGGGAGAGGTTGCGGGAAAAGCATGTGTGAGCACTGGGCCTGAACTCCCGTGTATCTGAGTTGAATACAGCGATTTCCAACGGCTTTCATCAATGAGAGTGTAGCCAGGTTCCAACTCCCATGTCCGAGTGGGTAGCAGACATCTGCCTCCCATGCATACACACTTCTGAGAGTTGAGCTTATGGCCTGTACCTCCACAGCCAGCCTGCTGGTACCCTTGGCTTCTAAAAGGCCTAGGCTCGCTGTTTGACGGAAGTGTTGGGAGAGGTAATTGGAATCACCCGGCACACAAGACTAGTGCCTCCAAGCTGAGTCCAGCGATTTCCTAGTAATTCCTGTGGTAGACTGGTGCTACATACTAAGTTCCATACTTGAGAGGGTAGCTGAACGCTTTGTCCAAAAGCATTTACTTCTGAGAGTTGAGCTCAGCCTCAGTCCCTCACAGTTCCACACTGCCTGCAGAGTGAGTTTCGCAGGTCTTCAGCAGAGACGTTTGCCAGAGGCTTCTGAGACGCAGGGTAACAATGCAGACTTGGAGGGTATCCCCAGGTGTAATAGACTGGTAATCTTGGAACCTCCTGACTCAGAATACTGCTACCTTCTCACTGCCATAGGAATGCAGCTAGTTGACAGCTGGCTTCAAGACATGTTTCCCTGTGAGAGCTGAGGACCGGGCAGAACCCTCCCACATCCTCCCTGACTGTAGGAGTAGCTGCTAACATCCTAATGTTAGTGGCTGGGAGAGGTTGCGGGAAAAGCATGTGTGAGCACTGGGCCTGAACTACCGTGTATCTGAGTTGAATACAGCGATTTCCAACGGCTTTCCTCAACCAGAGTGTATCTAGGTTCCAAATCCCATGTACGAGCGGGTAGCAGACATCTGCCTCCCATGCATACACACTTCTGAGAGTTGAGCTTATGGCCTCTACCTCCACATCCAGCCTGCTGGTTCGAAAAGGCTTGGCTTCTCAAAGGCCTAGGCTCGCTGTTTGACGGAAGTGCTGGGAGAGGTAATTGCAATGTCCCGGCACACAAGACGAGTGCCTCCAAGCTCAATTCACGATTTCCCAGTAATTCTTGTGGTAGACAGGTGCTACATACAAAGTTCCATATGTGAGAAGGTAGCTGAACGCCTTGTCCAAAAGCATCTTACTTCTGAGAGTTGAGCTCAGCCTCAGTCCCTCACAGTTCCACACTGCCTGCAGAGTGAGTTTCGCAGGTCTTCAGCAGAGACGTTTGCCAGAGGCTTCTGAGACGCAGGGTAACAATGCAGACCTGGAGGGTATCCCCAGGTCAGTAGACTGGTAAACTTGGAACCTCCTGACTCAGAGTACTGCTACCTTCTCACTGCCATAGGAATGCAGCTAGTTGACAGCTGGCTTCAAGACATGCTTCCCTGTGAGAGCTGAGGACAGGGCAGAACCGTCCCGCATCCTGCCTGACTATAGGAGTAGCTGCTAACATCCTAATGTTAGTGGCTGGGAGAGGTTGCGCGAAAAGCATGTGTGAGCACTGGGCCTGAACTCCCGTGTATCTGAGTTGAATACACCGATTTCCAACGGCTTACATCAATCAGAGTGTAGCTGGAGTCCAATTCCCATGTACGAGCGGGTAGCAGACATCTGCCTCCCATGCATACACACTTCTGAGAGTTGAGCTTATGGCCTGTACCTCCACAGCCAGCCTGCTGGTTCGAAAAGGCTTGGCTTCTAAAAGGCCTAGGCTCGCTGTTTAACGGAAGTGCTGGTTGAGGTAATTGGAATCTCCCGGCACACAAGACGAGTACCTCCAAGCTCAATTCACGATTTCCCAGTAATTTTTGTGCTAGACAGGTGCTACATACTAAGTTCCATGTGTGAGAAGGTAGATGAACGCCTTGTCCAAAAGCATCTTACTTCTGAGAGTTGAGCTCAGCCTCAGTCCCTCACAGTTCCACACTGCCTGCAGAGTGAGTTTCACACGTCTTCACCAGAGACGATTGCCAGAGGCTTCTAAGCACAAGTTAACAATGCAGACCTGGAGGGTATCTCCAGGTGCAGTAGAGTGGTAATCTTGGAACCTCCTCACTCAGAGTACTGCTACCTACTCACTGCCATAGGAATGCAGCTAGTTGACAGCTGGCTTCAAGACATGCTTCCCTGTGAGAGATGAGGACAGGGCAGAACCCTCCCGCATCCTGCCTGACTGTAGGAGTAGCTGCTAACATCCTAATGTTAGTGGCTGGGAGAGGTTGCGGGAAAAGCATGTGTGAGCACTGGGCCTGAACTCCCGTGTATCTGAGTTGAATACAGCGATTTCCAATGGCCTTCTTCAATCACAGTGTAGCTAGTTTCCAACTCCCATGTCCGAGTGGGTAGCAGATATCTGCCTCCCATGCATACACACTTCTGAGAGTTGAGCTTATGGCCTGTACCTCCACAGCCAGCCTGCTGGTACCCTTGGCTTCTAAAAGGCCTAGGGTCGCTGTTTGACGGAAGTGTTGGGAGAGGTAATTGTAATCACCCGGCACACAAGACGAGTGCCTCCAAGCTCAGTCCAGCGATTTCCTAGTAATTCTTGTCGTAGACAGGTGCTACATACAAAGTTCCATATGTGAGAAGGTAGCTGAACGCCTTGTCCAAAAGCATCTTACTTCTGAGAGTTGAGCTCAGCCTCAGTCCCTCACAGTTCCACACTGCCTGCAGAGTGAGTTTCGCAGGTCTTCAGCAGAGACGTTTGCCAGAGGCTTCTGAGACGCAGGGTAACAATGCAGACCTGGAAGGTATCCCCAGGTCAGTAGACTGGTAATCTTGGAACCTCCTGACTCAGAGTACTGCTACCTTCTCACTGCCATAGGAATGCAGCTAGTTGACAGCTGGCTTCAAGACATGCTTCCCTGTGAGAGCTGATGACAGGGCAGAACCCTCCCACATCCTGCCTGACTGTAGGAGTAGCTGCTAACATCCTAATGTTAGTGGCTGGTAGAGGTTGCGGGAAAAGCATGTGTGAGCACTGGGCCTGAACTCCCGTGTATCTGAGTTGAATACAGCGATTTCCAACGGCTTACATCAATCAGAGTGTAGCTGGGGTCCAATTCCCATGTACGAGCGGGTAGCAGACATCTGCCTCCCATGCATACACACTTCTGAGAGTTGAGCTTATGGCCTGTACCTCCACATCCAGCCTGCTGGTTCGAAAAGGCTTGGCTTCTAAAAGGCCTAGGATGGCTGTTTGACGGAAGTGCTGGGAGAGGTAATTGGAATCTCCCGGCACACAAGACGAGTGCCTCCAAGCTCAATTCACGATTTCCCAGTAATTCTTGTGGTAGACAGGTGCTACATACTAAGTTCCATATGTGAGAAGGTAGCTGAACGCCTTGTCCAAAAGCATCTTACTTCTTTTTTTTTTTTTTTTTTAAGGATTTTATTTATTTATTCATGATAGTCACAGAGAGAGAGAGAGAGGCAGAGACACAGGCAGAGGGAGAAGCAGGCTCCATGCACCGGGAGCCCGACGTGGGACTCAATCCCGGGTCTCCAGGATCACGCCCTGGGCCAAAGGCAGGCGCCAAACCGCTGCGCCACCCAGGGATCCCCAAAAGCATCTTACTTCTGAGAGTTGAGCTCAGCCTCAGTCCCTCACAGTTCCACACTGCCTGCAGAGTGAGTTTCACACGTCTTCACCAGAGACGATTGCCAGAGGCTCCTGAGTATAAGTTAACAATGCAGACCTGGAGGGTATCTCCAGGTGCAGTAGAGTGGTAATTTTGGAACCTCCTGACTCAGAGTACTGCTTCCTTCTCACTGCCATAGGAATGCAGCTAGTGGACAGCTGGCTTCAAGACATGCTTCCCTGTGAGAGCTGAGGACAGGGCAGAACCCTCCCGCATCCTGCCTGACTGTAGGAGTAGCTGCTAACATCCATATGTTAGTGGCTGGGAGAGGTTGCGGGAAAAGCATGTGTGAGCACTGGGCCTGAACTCCCGTGTATCTGAGTTGAATACAGCGATTTCCAACGGCTTTCATCAATGAGAGTGTAGCCAGGTTCCAACTCCCATGTCCGAGTGGGTAGCAGACATCAGCCTCCCATGCATACACACTTCTGAGAGTTGAGCTTATGGCCTGTACCTCCACAGCCAGCCTGCTGGTACCCTTGGCTTCTAAAAGGCCTAGGCTCGCTGTTTGACGGAAGTGTTGGGAGAGGTAATTGGAATCACCCGGCACACAAGACTAGTGCCTCCAAGCTGAGACCAGCGATTTCCTAGTAATTCCTGTGGTAGACTGGTGCTACATACTAAGTTCCATACGTGAGAGGGTAGCTGAACGCCTTGTCCAAAAGCATCTTAGTTCTGAGAGTTGAGCTCAGCCTCAGTCCCTCACAGTTCCACACTGCCTGCAGAGTGAGTTTCGCAGGTCTTCAGCAGAGACGTTTGCCAGAGGCTTCTGAGACGCAGGGTAACAATGCAGACCTGGAGGGTATCCCCAGGTGTAATAGACTGGTAATCTTGGAACCTCCTGACTCAGAATACTGCTACCTTCTCACTGCCATAGGAATGCAGCTAGTTGACAGCTGGCTTCAAGACATGTTTCCCTGTGAGAGCTGAGGACAGGGCAGAACCCTCCCACATCCTCCCTGACTGTAGGAGTAGCTGCTAACATCCTAATGTTAGTGGCTGGGAGAGGTTGCGGGAAAAGCATGTGTGAGCACTGGGCCTGAACTCCCGTGTATCTGAGTTGAATACAGCGATTTTCAACGGCTTTCCTCAACCAGAGTGTATCTATGTTCCAAATCCCATGTACGAGCGGGTAGCAGACATCTGCCTTCCATGCATACACACTTCTGAGAGTTGAGCTTATGGCCTCTACCTCCACATCCAGCCTGCTGGTTCGAAAAGGCTTGGCTTCTAAAAGGCCTAGGCTTGCTGTTTGACGGAAGTGCTGGGAGAGGTAATTGCAATGTCCCGGCACACAAGACGAGTGCCTCCAAGCTCAATTCACGATTTCCCAGTAATTCTTGTGGTAGACAGGTGCTAATACAAAGTTCCATATGTGAGAAGGTAGCTGAAAGCCTTGTCCAAAAGTATCTTACTTCTGAGAGTTGAGCTCAGCCTCAGTCCCTCACAGTTCCACACTGCCTGCAGAGTGAGTTTCGCAGGTCTTCAGCAGAGACGTTTGCCAGAGGCTTCTGAGACGCAGGGTAACAATGCAGACCTGGAGGGTATCCCCAGGTCAGTAGACTGGTAAACTTGGAACCTCCTGACTCAGAGTATTGCTACCTTCTCACTGCCATAGGAATGCAGCTAGTTGACAGCTGGCTTCAAGACATGCTTCTCTGTGAGAGATGAGGACAGGGCAGAACCGTCCCTCATCCTGCCTGACTATAGGGGTAGCTGCTAACATCCTAATGTTAGTGGCTGGGAGAGGTTGCGCGAAAAGCATGTGTGAGCACTGGGCCTGAACTCCCGTGTATCTGAGTTGAATACAGCGATTTCCAACGGCTTACATCAATCAGAATGTAGCTGGGGTCCAATTCCCATGTACGAGCGGGTAGCAGACATCTGCCTCCCATGCATACACACTTCTGAGAGTTGAGCTTATGGCCTGTACCTCCACAGCCAGCCTGCTGGTTCGAAAAGGCTTGGCTTCTAAAAGGCCTAGGCTCGCTGTTTAACGGAAGTGCTGGTTGAGGTAATTGGAATCTCCCGGCACACAAGACGAGTACCTCCAAGCTCAATCCACGATTTCCCAGTAATTTTTGTGGTAGACAGGTGCTACATACTAAGTTCCATGTGTGAGAAGGTAGATGAACGCCTTGTCCAAAAGCATCTTACTTCTGAGAGTTGAGCTCAGCCTCAGTCCCTCACAGTTCCACACTGCCTGCAGAGTGAGTTTCACACGTCTTCACCAGAGACGATTGCCAGAGGCTTCTAAGCACAAGTTAACAATGCAGACCTGGAGGGTATCTCCAGGTGCAGTAGAGTGGTAATCTTGGAACCTCCTCACTCAGAGTACTGCTACCTTCGCACTGCCATAGGAATGCAGCTAGTTGACAGCTGGCTTAAAGACATGCTTCCCTGTGAGAGCTGAGGACAGGGCAGAACCCTCCCGCATCCTGCCTGACTGTAGGAGTAGCTGCTAACATCCTAATGTTAGTGACTGGGAGAGGTTGCGGGAAAAGCATGTGTGAGCACTGGGCCTGAACTCCCGTGTATCTGAGTTGAATACAGCGATTTCCAATGGCTTTCCTCAACCAGAGTGTATCTAGGTTCCAAATCCCATGTACGAGCGGGTGGCAGACATCTGCCTCCCATGCATACACACTTCTGAGTGTTGAGCTTATGGCCTGTACATCCACAGCCAGCCTGCTGGTACCCTTGGCTTCTAAAAGGCCTACGCTCGCTGTTTGACGGAAGTGCTGGGAGAGGTAATTGGAATCACCCGGCACACAAGACTAGTGCCTCCAAGCTCAGTCCAGCGATTTCCTAGTAATTCCTGTGGTAGACTGGTGCTACATACCAAGTTCCATACTTGAGAGGGTAGCTGAACGCCTTGTCCAAAAGCATCTTACTTCTGAGAGTTGAGCTCAGCCTCAGTCCCTCACAGTTCCACACTGACTGCAGAGTGAGTTTCACACGTCTTCAGCAGAGACGTTTGCCAGAGGCTTCTGAGACGCAGGGTAACAATGCAGACCTGGAGGTTATCCCCAGGTGCAGTCGACTGGTAATCTTGGAACCTCCTGACTCAGAGTACTTCTACCTTCTCACTGCCATAGGAATGCACCTAGTTGACAGCTGGCTTCAAGACATGCTTCCCTGTGAGAGCTGAGGACAGGGCAGAACCCTCCCACATCCTGCCTGACTATAGGAGTAGCTGCTAACATCCTAATGTTAGTGGCTGGGAGAGGTTGCGGGAAAAGCATGTGTGAGCACTGGGCTTGAACTCCGGTGTATCTGAGTTGAATACAGTGATTTCCAACGGCTTTCCTCAACCAGAGAGTAGCTAGGTCCCAAATCCCATGTACGAGCGGGTAGCAGACATCTGCCTCCCATGCATACACACTTCTGAGAGTTGAGCTTATGGCCTGTACCTCCACATCCAGCCTGCTGGTACTCTTGGCTTCTAAAAGGCCTAGGCTCGCTGTTTGACGGAAGTGCTGGGAGAGGTAATTGGAATCTCACGGCACACAAGACGAGTGCCTCCAAGCTCAATTCACGATTTCCCAGTAATTCTTGTGGTAGGCAGGTGCTACATACTAAGTTCCATATGTGAGAAGGTAGCTGAACGCCTTGTCCAAAAGCATCTTACTTCTGAGAGTTGAGCTCAGCCTCAGTCCCTCACAGTTCCACACTGCCTGCAGAGTGAGTTTCACACGTCTTCACCAGAGACGATTGCCAGAGGCTTCTGAGTACAAGTTAACAATGCAGACCTGGCGGGTATCTCCAGGTGCAGTAGAGTGGTAATCTTGGAACTTCCTGACTCAGAGTACTGCTACCTTCTCACTGCCATAGGAATGCAGCTAGTTGACAGCTGGCTTCAAGACATGCTTCCCTGTGAGAGCTGAGGACAGGGCAGAAACCTCCCGCATCCTGCCTGACTGTAGGAGTAGCTGCTAACATCCTAATGTTAGTGGCTCGGAGAGGTTGCGGGAAAAGCATGTGTGAGCACTGGGCCTGAACTACCGTGTATCTGAGTTGAATACAGCGATTTCCAACGGCTTTCATCAATCAGAGTGTAGCCAGGTTCCAACGCCCATGTCCGAGTGGGTAGCAGACATCTGCCTCCCATGCATACACACTTCTGAGAGTTGAGCTTATGGCCTGTACCGCCACAGCCAGCCTGCTGGTACCCTTGGCTTCTAAAAGGCCTAGGCTCGCTGTTTGACGGAAGTGTTGGGAGAGGTAATTGGAATCTCCCGTCACACAAGACGAGTACCTCCAAGATCAGTCCAGCGATTTCCTAGTAATTCCTGTGGTAGACTGGTGCTACACACTAAGTTCCATACGTGAGAGGGTAGCTGAACACCTTGTCCAAAAGCATCTTACTTCTGAGAGTTGAGCTCAGCCTCAGTCCCTCACAGTTCCACACTGCCTGCAGAGTGAGTTTCGCAGGTCTTCAGCAGAGACGTTTGCCAGAGGCTTCTGAGACGCAGGGTAACATTGCAGACCTGGAGGGTATCCCCAGGTGCAGTAGACTGGTAATCTTGGAACCTCCTGAATCAGAATACTGCTACCTTCTCACTGCCATAGGAATGCAGCTAGTTGACAGCTGGCTTCAAGACATGCTTCCCTGTGAGAGCTGAGGACAGGGCAGAACCCTCCCGCATCCTGCCTGACTGAAGGAGTAGCTGCTAACATCCTAATGTTAGTGGCTGGGAGAGGTTGCGGGAAAAGCATGTGTGAGCACTGGTCCTGAACTCCCGTGTATCTGAGTTGAATACAGCGATTTCCAATGGCTTTCCTCAACCAGAGTGTAGCTAGGTTCCAAATCCCATGTCCGAGTGGGTAGCAGACATCTGCCTCCCATGCATACACACTTCTGAGAGTTGAGCTTATGGCCTGTACCTCCACATCCAGCCTGCTGGTTCGAAAAGGCTTGGCTTCTAAAAGGCCTAGGCTCGCTGTTTGACGGAAGTGCTGGGAGAGGTAATTGGAATCTCCCGGCACACAAGACGAGTGCCTCCAAGCTCAATTCACGATTTCCCAGTAATTCTTGTGGTAGACAGGTGCTACATACTAAGTTCCATATGTGAGAAGGTACCTGAACGCCTTGTCCAAAAGCATCTTACTTCTGAGAGTTGAGCTCAGCCTCAGTCCCTCACAGTTCCACACTGCCTGCAGAGTGAGATTCACACGTCTTCACCAGAGACGATTGCCAGAGGCTTCTGAGTACTAGTTAACAATGCAGACCTGAAGGGTATCCCCAGGTGCAGTAGAGTGGTAATCTTGGAACCTCCTGACTCAGAGTACTGCTACCTTCTCACTGCCATAGGAATGCAGCTAGTTGACAGCTGGCTTCAAGACAGGCTTCCCTGTGAGAGCTGAGGACAGGGCAGAAACCTCCCGCATCCTGCCTGACTGTAGGAGTAGCTGCTAACATCCTTATGTTAGTGGCTGGGAGAGGTTGCGGGAAAAGCATGTGTGAGCACTGGGACTGAACTCCCTTGTATCTGAGTTGAATACAGCGATTTCCAACGGCTTTCCTCAAGCAGAGTGTAGCTAGGTTCCAAATCCCATGTACGAGCGGGTAGCAGACATCTGCCTCCCATGCATACACACTTCTGAGAGTGGAGCTTATGGCCTGTATCTCCACATCCAGCCTGCTGGTACCCTTGGCTTCTAAAAGGCCTAGGCTCGCTGTTTGACGGAAGTGCTGGGAGAGGTAATTGGAATCTCCCGGCACACAAGACGAGTGCCTCCAAGCTCAATTCACGATTTCCCAGTAATTCTTGTGGTAGAGAGGTGCTACATACTAAGTTCCATATGTGAGAAGGTAGCTGAACGCCTTGTCCAAAAGCATCTTACTTCTGAGAGTTGAGCTCAGCCTCAGTCCCTCACAGTTCCACACTGCCTGCAGAGTGAGTTTCACACGTCTTCACCAGAGACGATTGCTAGAGGCTTCTGAGTACAAGTTAACAATGCAGACCTGGAGGGTATCTCCAGGTGCAGTAGAGTGGTAATCTTGGAACCTCCTGACTCAGAGTACTGCTACCTTCTCACTACCATAGGAATGCAGCTAGTTGACAGCTGGCTTCAAGACATGCTTCCCTGTGAGAGCTGAGGACAGGGGAGAACCCTCCCGCATCCTGCCTGACTGTAGGAGTAGCTGCTAACATCCTTATGTTAGTGGCTGGGAGAGGTTGCAGGAAAAGCATGTGTGAGCACTGGGCCTGAACTCCCGTGTATCTGAGTTGAATACAGCGATTTCCAACGGCTTTCATCAATCAGAGTGTAGCCAGTTTCCAACTCCCAAGTCCGAGTGGGTAGCAGACATCTGCCTCCCATGCATACACACTTCTGAGAGTTGAGCTTATGACCTGTACCTCCACAGCTTGCCTGCTGGTACCCTTGGCTTCTAAAAGGCCTAGGCTCGCTGTTTGACGGAAGTGCTGGGAGAGGTAATTGGAATCACCCGGCACACAAGACTAGTGCCTCCAAGCTCAGTCCAGCGATTTCCTAGTAATTCCTGTGGTAGACTGGTGCTACATACTAAGTTCCATATGTGAGAGGGTAGCTGAACGCCTTGTCCAAAAGCATCTTACTTCTGAGAGTTGAGCTCAGCCTCAGTCCCTCACAGTTCCACACTGCCTGCAGAGTGAGTTTCGCAGGTCTTCAGCAGAGACGTTTGCCAGAGGCGTCTGAGACGCAGGGTAACAATGCAGACCTGGAGGGTATCCCCAGGTGCAGTAGACTTGTAATCTTGGAACCTCCTGACTCAGAGTACTGCTACCTTCTCACTGCCATAGGAATGCAGCTAGTTGACAGCTGGCTTCAAGACATGCTTCCCTGTGAGAGCTGAGGACAGGGCAGAACCCTCCCGCATCCTGCCTGACTGTAGGAGTAGCTGATAACATCCTAATGTTAGTGGCTTGGAGATGTTGCAGGAAAAGCATGTGTGAGCACTGGGCCTGAACTCCCGTGTATCTGAGTTGAATACAGCGATTTCCAACGGCTTTCCTCTATCAGAGTGTAGCTAGGTTCCAAATCCCATGTACGAGCGTGTAGCAGACATCTGCCTCCCATGCATACACACTTCTGAGAGTTGAGCTTATGGCCTGTACCTCCACATCCAGCCTGCTGGTTCGAAAAGGCTTGGCTTCTAAAAGGCCTAGGCTCGCTGTTTGACGGAAGTGCTGGGAGAGGTAATTGGAATCTCCCGGCACACAAGACGAGTGCCTCCAAGCTCAATTCACGATTTCCCAGTAATTCTTGTTGTAGACAGGTGGTACATACTAAGTTCCATATGTGAGAAGGTAGCTGAACGCCTTGTCCAAAAGCATCTTACTTTTGAGAGTTGAGCTCAGCCTCAGTCCCTCACAGTTCCACACTGCCTGCAGAGTGAGTTTCACACGTCTTCACCAGAGACGATTGCCAGAGGCTTCTGAGTACAAGTTAACAATGCAGACCTGGAGGGTATCTCCAGGTGCAGTAGAGTGGTAATCTTGGAACCTCCTGACTCAGAGTACTGCTACCTTCTCACTGCCATAGGAATGCACCTAGTTGACAGCTGGCTTCAAGACATGCTTCCCTGTGAGAGCTGAGGACAGGGCAGAACCCTCCCGCATCCTGCCTGACTGTAGGAGTACTGCTAACATCCTTATGTTAGTGGCTGGGAGAGGTTGCGGGAAAAGCATGTGTGAGCACTGGGCCTGAACTCCCGTGTATCTGAGTTGAATACAGCGATTTCCAATGGCCTTCTTCAATCACAGTGTAGCTAGGTTCCAACTCCCATGTCCGAGTGGGTAGCAGACATCTGCCTCCCATGCATACACACTTCTGAGAGTTGAGCTTATGGCCTGTACCTCCACAGCCAGCATGCTGGTACCCTTGGCTTCTAAAAGGCCTAGGCTCGCTGTTTGACGGAAGTGTTGGGAGAGGTAATTGGAATCACCCGGCACACAAGACTAGTGCCTCCAAGCTCAGTCCAGTGATTTCCTAGTAATTCCTGTGGTAGACTGGTGCTACATACTAACTTCCATACGTGAGAGGGTAGCTGAACGCCTTGTCCAAAAGCATCTTACTTCTGAGAGTTGAGCTGAGCCTCAGTCCCTCACAGTTCCACACTGCCTGCAGAGTGAGTTTCACACGTCTTCACCAGAGACGATTGCCAGAGGCTTCTGAGTACAAGTTAACAATGCAGACCTGAAGGGTATCCCCAGGTGCAGTAGACTGGTAATCTTGGAACCTCCTGACTCAGAGTACTGCTACCTTCTCACTGCCATAGGAATGCAGCTAGTTGACAGCTGGCTTCAAGACATGCTTCCCTGTGAGAGCTGAGGACAGGGCAGAACCCTCCCGCATCCTGCCTGACTGTAGGAGTAGCTGCTAACATCCTTATGTTAGTGGCTGGGAGAGGTTGCGGGAAAAGCATGTGTGAGCACTGGGCCTGAACTCCCTTGTATCTGAGTTGAATACAGCGATTTCCAACGGCTTTCCTCAAGCAGAGTGTAGCTAGTTTCCAAATCCCATGTACGAGCGGTAGCAGACATCTGCCTCCCATGCATACACACTTCTGAGAGTTGAGCTTATGGCCTGTACCTCCACATCCAGCCTGCTGGTACCCTAGGCTTCTGAAAGGCCTAGGCTCGCATTTGACGGAAGTGCTGGGAGAGGTAATTGGAATCTCCCGGCACACAAGACGAGTGCCTCCAAGCTCAATTCACGATTTCCCAGTAATTCTTGTGGTAGACAGGTGCTACATACTAAGTTCCATATGTGAGAAGGTAGCTGAACGCCTTGTCCAAAAGCATCTTACTTCTGAGAGTTGAGCTCAGCCTCAGTCCCTCACAGTTCCACACTGCCTGCAGAGTGAGTTTCACACGTCTTCACCAGAGACGATTGCCAGAGGCTTCTGAGTACAAGTTAACAATGCAGACCTGGAGGGTATCTCCAGGTGCAGTAGAGTGGTAATCTTGGAACCTCCTGACTCAGAGTACTGCTACCTTCTCACTGCCATAGGAATGCAGCTAGTTGACAGCTGGCTTCAAGACATGCTTCCCTGTGAGAGCTGAGGACAGGGCAGAACCCTCCCGCATGCTGCCTGACTGTAGGAGTAGCTGCTAACATCCTTATGTTAGTGGCTGGGAGAGGTTGCGGGAAAAGCATGTTTGAGCACTGGGCCTGAACTCCCGTGTATCTGAGTTGAATACAGCGATTTCCAATGGCCTTCTTCAATCACAGTGTAGCTAGGTTCCAACTCGCATGTCCGAGTGGGTAGCAGACATCTGCCTCCCATGCATACACACTTCTGAGAGTTGAGCTTATGGCCTGTACCTCCACAGCCAGCCTGCTGGTACCCTTGGCTTCTAAAAGGCCTAGGCTCGCTGTTTGACGGAAGTGTTGGGAGAGGTAATTGGAATCTCCCGGCACACAAGACTAGTGCCTCCAAGCTCAGTCCAGCGATTTCCTAGTAATTCCTGTGGTAGACTGGTGCTACATACTAAGTTCCATACGTGAGAGGGTAGCTGAACGCCTTGTCCAAAAGCATCTTACTTCTGAGAGTTGAGCTCAGCCTCAGTCCCTCACAGTTCCACACTGCCTGCAGAGTGAGTTTCGCAGGTCTTCAGCAGAGACGTTTGCCAGAGGCTTATGAGACGCAGGGTAACAATGCATACCTGGAGGGTATCCCCAGGTGCAGTAGACTGGTAATCTTGGAACCTCCTGACTCAGAATACTGCTACCTTCTCACTGCCATAGGAATGCAGCTAGTTGACAGCTGGCTTCAAGAAATGCTTCCCTGTGAGAGCTGAAGACAGGGCAGAACCCTCCCGCATCCTGCCTGACTGTAGGAGTAGCTGCTAACATCCTAATGTTAGTGGCTCGGAGAGGTTGCGGGAAAAGCATGTGTGAGCACTGGGCCTGAACTCCCGTGTATCTGAGTTGAATACAGCGATTTTCAATGGCTTTCCTCAACCAGAGTGTTGCTAGTTTCCAAATCCCATGTCCGAATGGGTAGCAGACATCTGCCTCCCATGAATACACACTTTTGAGAGTTGAGCTTATGGCCTGTACCTCCACATCCAGCCTGCTGGTACCCTTGGCTTCTAAAAGGCCTAGGCTCTCTGTTTGACGGAAGTGCTGGGAGAGGTAATTGGAATCTCCCGGCACACAAGACGAGTGCCTCCAAGCTCAATTCACGATTTCCCAGTAATTCTTGTGGTAGACAGGTGCTACATACTAAGTTCCATGTGTGAGAAGGTAGCTGAACGCCTTGTCCAAAAGCATCTTACTTCTGAGAGTTGAGCTGAGCCTCAGTCCCTCACATTTCCACACTGCCTGCAGAGTGAGTTTCGCAGGTCTTCAGCAGAGACGTTTGCCAGAGGCTTCTGAGACGCAGGGTAACAATGCAGACCTGGAGGGTATCCCCAGGTGCAGTAGACCGGTAATCTTGGAACCTCCTGACTCAGAGTACTGCTACCTTCTCACTGCCATAGGAATGCAGCTAGTTGACAGCTGGCTTCCAGACATGCTTCCCTGTGAGAGCTGAGGACAGGGCAGAACCCTCCCGCATCCTGCCTGACTGTAGGAGTAGCTCCAACATCCTTATGTTAGTGGCTGGGAGAGGTTGCGGGAAAAGCATGTGTGAGCACTGGGCTTGAACTCTCGTGTATCTGAGTTGAATACAGCGATTTCCAACGGCCTTCTTTAATCACAGTGTAGCTAGGTTCCAATCCCATGTCCGAGTGGGTAGCAGACATCTGCCTCGCATGCATACACACTTCTGAGAGTTGAGCTTATGGCCTGTACCTCCACAGCCAGCCTGCTGGTACCCTTGGCTTCTAAAAGGCCTAGGCTCGCTGTTTGACGGAAGTGTTGGGAGAGGTAATTGGAATCACCCGGCACACAAGACTAGTGCCTCCAAGCTCAGTCCAGCGATTTCCTAGTAATTCCTGTGGTAGACTGGTGCTACATACTAAGTTCCATACGTGAGAGGGTAGCTGAACGCCTTGTCCAATAGCATCTTACTTCTGAGAGTTGAGCTCAGCCACAGTCCCTCACAGTTCCACACTGCCTGCAGAGTGAGTTTCGCAGGTCTTCAGCAGAGACGTTTGCCAGAGGCTTCTGAGACGCAGGGTAACAATGCAGACCTGGAGGGTATCCCCAGGTGCAGTAGACTGGTAATCTTGGAACCTCCTGACTCAGAATACTGCTACCTTCTCACTGCCATAGGAATGCAGCTAGTTGACAGCTGGCTTCAAGACATGCTTCCCTGTGAGAGCTGAGGACAGGGCAGAACCCTCCCGCATCCTGCCTGAGTTTAGGAGTAGCTGCTAACATCCTAATGTTAGTGGCTGTGTGAGGTTGCGGGAAAAGCATGTGTGAGCACTGGGCCTGAACTCCCGTGTATCTGAGTTGAATACAGCGATTTCCAAAGGCTTTCCTCAACCAGAGTGTAGCTAGGTTCCAAATCCCATGTACGAGCGGGTAGCAGACATCTGCCTCCCATGCATACACACTTCTGAGAGTTGAGCTTATGGCCTGTACCTCCACAGCCAGCCTGCTGGTACCCTTGGCTTCTAAAAGGCCTAGGCTCGCTGTTTGACGGAAGTGCTGGGAGAGGTAATTGGAATCTCCCGGCACACAAGACGAGTGCCTCCAAGCTCAATTCACGATTTCCCAGTAATTCTTGTGCTAGAGAGGTGCTACATACTAAGTTCCATATGTGAGAAGGTAGCTGAACGCCTTGTCCAAAAGCATCTTACTTCTGAGAGTTGAGCTCAGCCTCAGTCCCTCACAGTTCCACACTGCCTGCAGAGTGAGTTTCGCACGTCTTCACCAGAGACGATTGCCAGAGGCTTCTGAGTACAAGTTAACAATGCAGACCTGGAGGGTATCTCCAGGTGCAGTAGAGTGGTAATCTTGGAACCTCCTGACTCAGAGTACTGCTACCTTCTCACTGCCATAGGAATGCAGCTAGTTGACAGCTGGCTTCAAGACATGCTTCCCTGTGAGAGCTGAGGACAGGGCAGAACCCTCCCGCATGCTGCCTGACTGTAGGAGTAGCTGCTAACATCCTTATGTTAGTGGCTGGGAGAGGTTGCGGGAAAAGCATGTGTGAGCACTGGGCCTGAACTCCCGTGTATCTGAGTTGAATACAGCGATTTCCAACGGCTTTCATCAATCAGTGTGTAGCCAGGTTCCAACTCCCATGTCCGAGTGGGTAGCAGACATCTGCATCCCATGCATACACACTTCAGAGAGTTGAGCTTATGGCCTGTACCTCCACAGCCAGCCTGCTGGTACCCTTGTCTTCTAAAAGGACTAGGCTCGCTGTTTGACGGAAGTGTTGGGAGAGGTAATTGGAATCACCCGGCACACAAGACTAGTGCCTCCAAGCTCAGTCCAGCGATTTCCTAGTAATTCCTGTGGTAGACTGGTGCTACATACTAAGTTCCATACGTGAGAGGGTAGCTGAACGCCTTGTCCAAAAGCATCTTACTTCTGAGAGTTGAGCTCAGCCTCAGTCCCTCACAGTTCCACACTGCCTGCAGAGTGAGTTTCGCAGGTCTTCAGCAGAGACGTTTGCCAGAGGCTTCTGAGACGCAGGGTAACAATGCAGACCTGGAGGGTATCCCCAGGTGCAGTAGACTGGTAATCTTGGAACCTCCTGACTCAGAATACTGCTACCTTCTCACTGCCATAGGAATGCAGCTAGTTGACAGCTGGCTTCAAGACATGCTTCCCTGTGAGAGCTGAGGACAGGGCAGAACCCTCCCGCATCCTGCCTGACTGTAGGAGTAGCTGCTAATATCCTAATGTTAGTGGTTGGGAGAGGTTGCGGGAAAAGCATGTGTGAGCACTGGGCCTGAACTCCCGTGTATCTGAGTTGAATACAGCGATTTCCAACGGCTTTCATCAATCAGAGTGCAGCTAGGTTCCAAATCCCATGTACGAGCGGGTAGCAGACATCTGCCTCCCATGCATACACACCTCTGAGAGTTGAGCTTATGGCCTGTACCTCCACATCCAGCCTGCTGGTTCGAAAAGGCTTGGCTTCTAAAAGGCCTAGGCTCGCTGTTTGACGGAAGTGCTGGGAGAGGTAATTGGAATCTCCCGGCACACAAGACGAGTGCCTCCAAGCTCAATTCACGATTTCCCAGTAATTCTTGTGGTAGACAGGTGCTACATACTAAGTTCCATATGTGAGAAGGTAGCTGAACGCCTTTTCCAAAAGCATCTTACTTCTGAGAGTTGAGCTCAGCCTCAGTCCCTCACAGTTCCACACTGCCTGCAGAGTGAGTTTCACACGTCTTCACCAGAGACGATTGCCAGAGGCTTCTGTGTACAAGTTAACAATGCAGACCTGGAGGGTATCTCCAGGTGCAGTAGAGTGGTAATCCTGGAACCTCCTGACTCAGAGTACTGCTACCTTCTCACTGCCATAGGAATGCAGCTAGTTGACAGCTGGCTTCAAGACATGCTTCCCTGTGAGAGCTGAGGACAGGGCAGAACCCTCCCGCATCCTGCCTGACTGTAGGAGTAGCTGCTAACATCCTTATGTTAGTGGCTGGGAGAGGTTGCGGGAAAAGCATGTGTGAGCACTGGGCCTGAACTCCCGTGTATCTGAGTTGAATACAGCGATTTCCAACGGCTTTCATCAATCAGTGTGTAGCCAGGTTCCAACTCCCATGTCCGAGTGGGTAGCAGACATCTGCATCCCATGCATACACACTTCAGAGAGTTGAGCTTATGGCCTGTACCTCCACAGCCAGCCTGCTGGTACCCTTGGCTTCTAAAAGGCCTAGGCTCGCTGTTTGACGGAAGTGTTGGGAGAGGTAATTGGAATCACCCGGCACACAAGACTAGTGCCTCCAAGCTCAGTCCAGCGATTTCCTAGTAATTCCTGTGGTAGACTGGTGCTACATACTAAGTTCCATACGTGAGAGGGTAGCTGAACGCCTTGTCCAAAAGCATCTTACTTCTGAGAGTTGAGCTCAGCCTCAGTCCCTCACAGTTCCACACTGCCTGCAGAGTGAGTTTCGCAGGTCTTCAGCAGAGACGTTTGCCAGAGGCTTCTGAGACGCAGGGTAACAATGCAGACCTGGAGGGTATCCCCAGGTGCAGTAGACTGGTAATCTTGGAACCTCCTGACTCAGAATACTGCTACCTTCTCACTGCCATAGGAATGCAGCTAGTTGACAGCTGGCTTCAAGACATGCTTCCCTGTGAGAGCTGAGGACAGGGCAGAACCCTCCCGCATCCTGCCTGACTGTAGGAGTAGCTGCTAATATCCTAATGTTAGTGGTTGGGAGAGGTTGCGGGAAAAGCATGTGTGAGCACTGGGCCTGAACTCCCGTGTATCTGAGTTGAATACAGCGATTTCCAACGGCTTTCATCAATCAGAGTGCAGCTAGGTTCCAAATCCCATGTACGAGCGGGTAGCAGACATCTGCCTCCCATGCATACACACCTCTGAGAGTTGAGCTTATGGCCTGTACCTCCACATCCAGCCTGCTGGTTCGAAAAGGCTTGGCTTCTAAAAGGCCTAGGCTCGCTGTTTGACGGAAGTGCTGGGAGAGGTAATTGGAATCTCCCGGCACACAAGACGAGTGCCTCCAAGCTCAATTCACGATTTCCCAGTAATTCTTGTGGTAGACAGGTGCTACATACTAAGTTCCATATGTGAGAAGGTAGCTGAACGCCTTTTCCAAAAGCATCTTACTTCTGAGAGTTGAGCTCAGCCTCAGTCCCTCACAGTTCCACACTGCCTGCAGAGTGAGTTTCACACGTCTTCACCAGAGACGATTGCCAGAGGCTTCTGTGTACAAGTTAACAATGCAGACCTGGAGGGTATCTCCAGGTGCAGTAGAGTGGTAATCTTGGAACCTCCTGACTCAGAGTACTGCTACCTTCTCACTGCCATAGGAATGCAGCTAGTTGACAGCTGGCTTCAAGACATGCTTCCCTGTGAGAGCTGAGGACAGGGCAGAACCCTCCCGCATCCTGCTTGACTGTAGGAGTAGCTGCTAACATCCTTATGTTAGTGGCTGGGAGAGGTTGCGGGAAAAGCATGTGTGAGCACTGGGCCTGAACTCCCGTGTAGCTGAGTTGAATACAGCGATTTCCAATGGCCTTATTCAATCACAGTGTAGCTAGGTTCCAACTCGCATGTCCGAGTGGGTAGCAGACATCTGCCTCCCATGCATACACACTTCTGAGAGTTGAGCTTATGGCCTGTACCTCCACAGCCAGCCTGCTGGTACCCTTGGCTTCTAAAAGGCCTAGGCTCGCTGTTTGACGGAAGTGTTGGGAGAGGTAATTGGAATCTCCCGGCACACAAGACTAGTGCCTCCAAGCTCAGTCCAGCGATTTCCTAGTAATTCCTGTGGTAGACTGGTGCTACATACTAAGTTCCATACGTGAGAGGGTAGCTGAACGCCTTGTCCAAAAGCATCTTACTTCTGAGAGTCGAGGTCAGCCTCAGTCCCTCACAGTTCCTCACTGCCTGCAGAGTGAGTTTCGCAGGTCTTCAGCAGAGACGTTTGCCAGAGGCTTCTGAGACGCAGGGTAACAATGCATAACTGGAGGGTATCCCCAGGTGCAGTAGACTGGTAATCTTGGAACCTCCTGACTCAGAATACTGCTACCTTCTCACTGCCATAGGAATGCAGCTAGTTGACAGCTGGCTTCAAGTAATGCTTCCCTGTGAGAGCTGAGGACAGGGCAAAACCCTCCCGCATCCTGCCTGACTGTAGGAGTAGCTGCTAACATCCTAATGTTAGTGGCTCGGAGAGGTTGCGGGAAAAGCATGTGTGAGCACTGGGCCTGAACTCCCGTGTATCTGAGTTGAATACAGCGATTTTCAATGGCTTTCCTCAACCAGAGTGTTGCTAGTTTCCAAATCCCATGTCCGAATGGGTAGCAGACATCTGCCTCCCATGCATACACACTTTTGAGAGTTGAGCTTATGGCCTGTACCTCCACATCCAGCCTGCTGGTACCCTTGGCTTCTAAAAGGCCTAGGCTCGCTGTTTGACGGAAGTGCTGGGAGAGGTAAGTGGAATCTCCCGGCACACAAGACGAGTGCCTCCAGCTCAATTCACGATTTCCCAGTAATTCTTGTGGTAGACAGGTGCTACATACTAAGTTCCATATGTGAGAAGGTAGCTGAACGCCTTGTTCAAAAGCATCTTACTTCTGAGAGTTGAGCTGAGCCTCAGTCCCTCACAGTTCCACACTGCCTGCAGAGTGAGTTTCGCAGGTCTTCAGCAGAGACGTTTGCCAGAGGCTTCTGAGACGCAGGGTAACAATGCAGACCTGGAGGGTATCCCCAGGTGCAGTAGACCGGTAATCTTGGAACCTCCTGACTCAGAGTACTGCTACCTTCTCACTGCCATAGGAATGCAGCTAGTTGACAGCTGGCTTCCAGACATGCTTCCCTGTGAGAGCTGAGGACAGGGCAGAACCCTCCCGCATCCTGCCTGACTGTAGGAGTAGCTGCTAACATCCTTATGTTAGTGGCTGGGAGAGGTTGCGGGAAAAGCATGTGTGAGCACTGGGCTTGAACTCTCGTGTATCTGAGTTGAATACAGCGATTTCCAACGGCCTTCTTTAATCACAGTGTAGCTAGGTTCCAATCCCATGTCCGAGTGGGTAGCAGACATCTGCCTCGCATGCATACACACTTCTGAGAGTTGAGATTTTGGCCTGTACCTCCACAGCCAGCCTGCTGGTACCCTTGGCTTCTAAAAGGCCTAGGCTCGCTGTTTGACGGAAGTGTTGGGAGAGGTAATTGGAATCACCCGGCACACAAGACTAGTGCCTCCAAGCTCAGTCCAGCGATTTCCTAGTAATTCCTGTGGTAGACTGGTGCTACATACTAAGTTCCATACGTGAGAGGGTAGCTGAACGCCTTGTCCAATAGCATCTTACTTCTGAGAGTTGAGCTCAGCCTCAGTCCCTCACAGTTCCACACTGCCTGCAGAGTGAGTTTCGCAGGTCTTCAGCAGAGACGTTTGCCAGAGGCTTCTGAGACGCAGGGTAACAATGCAGACCTGGAGGGTATCCCCAGGTGCAGTAGACTGGTAATCTTGGAACCTCCTGACTCAGAATACTGCTACCTTCTCACTGCCATAGGAATGCAGCTAGTTGACAGCTGGCTTCAAGACATGCTTCCCTGTGAGAGCTGAGGACAGGGCAGAACCCTCCCGCATCCTGCCTGAGTTTAGGAGTAGCTGCTAACATCCTAATGTTAGTGGCTGTGTGAGGTTGCGGGAAAAGCATGTGTGAGCACTGGGCCTGAAATCCCGTGTATCTGAGTTGAATACAGCGATTTCCAATGGCTTTCCTCAACCAGAGTGTAGCTAGGTTCCAAATCCCATGTACGAGCGGGTAGCAGACATCTGCCTCCCATGCATACACACTTCTGAGAGTTGAGCTTATGGCCTGTACCTCCACAGCCAGCCTGCTGGTACCCTTGGCTTCTAAAAGGCCTAGGCTCGCTGTTTGACGGAAGTGCTGGGAGAGGTAATTGGAATCTCCCGGCACACAAGACGAGTGCCTCCAAGCTCAATTCACGATTTCCCAGTAATTCTTGTGGTAGACAGGTGCTACATACTAAGTTCCATATGTGAGAAGGTAGCTGAACGCCTTGTCCAAAAGCATCTTACTTCTGAGAGTTGAGCTCAGCCTCAGTCCCTCACAGTTCCACACTGCCTGCAGAGTGAGTTTCGCACGTCTTCACCAGAGACGATTGCCAGAGGCTTCTGAGTACAAGTTAACAATGCAGACCTGGAGGGTATCTCCAGGTGCAGTAGAGTGGTAATCCTGGAACCTCCTGACTCAGAGTACTGCTACCTTCTCACTGCCATAGGAATGCAGCTAGTTGACAGCTGGCTTCAAGACATGCTTCCCTGTGAGAGCTGAGGACAGGGCAGAACCCTCCCGCATGCTGCCTGACTGTAGGAGTAGCTGCTAACATCCTTATGTTAGTGGCTGGGAGAGGTTGCGGGAAAAGCATGTGTGAGCACTGGGCCTGAACTCCCGTGTATCTGAGTTGAATACAGCGATTTCCAACGGCTTTCATCAATCAGTGTGTAGCCAGGTTCCAACTCCCATGTCCGAGTGGGTAGCAGACATCTGCATCCCATGCATACACACTTCAGAGAGTTGAGCTTATGGCCTGTACCTCCACAGCCAGCCTGCTGGTACCCTTGGCTTCTAAAAGGCCTAGGCTCGCTGTTTGACGGAAGTGTTGGGAGAGGTAATTGGAATCACCCGGCACACAAGACTAGTGCCTCCAAGCTCAGTCCAGCGATTTCCTAGTAATTCCTGTGGTAGACTGGTGCTACATACTAAGTTCCATACGTGAGAGGGTAGCTGAACGCCTTGTCCAAAAGCATCTTACTTCTGAGAGTTGAGCTCAGCCTCAGTCCCTCACAGTTCCACACTGCCTGCAGAGTGAGTTTCGCAGGTCTTCAGCAGAGACGTTTGCCAGAGGCTTATGAGACGCAGGGTAACAATGCAGACCTGGAGGGTATCCCCAGGTGCAGTAGACTGGTAATCTTGGAACCTCCTGACTCAGAATACTGCTACCTTCTCACTGCCATAGGAATGCAGCTAGTTGACAGCTGGCTTCAAGACATGCTTCCCTGTGAGAGCTGAGGACAGGGCAGAACCCTCCCGCATCCTGCCTGACTGTAGGAGTAGCTGCTAATATCCTAATGTTAGTGGTTGGGAGAGGTTGCGGGAAAAGCATGTGTGAGCACTGGGCCTGAACTCCCGTGTATCTGAGTTGAATACAGCGATTTCCAACGGCTTTCATCAATCAGAGTGCAGCTAGGTTCCAAATCCCATGTACGAGCGGGTAGCAGACATCTGCCTCCCATGCATACACACCTCTGAGAGTTGAGCTTATGGCCTGTACCTCCACATCCAGCCTGCTGGTTCGAAAAGGCTTGGCTTCTAAAAGGCCTAGGCTCGCTGTTTGACGGAAGTGCTGGGAGAGGTAATTGGAATCTCCCGGCACACAAGACGAGTGCCTCCAAGCTCAATTCACGATTTCCCAGTAATTCTTGTGGTAGACAGGTGCTACATACTAAGTTCCATATGTGAGAAGGTAGCTGAACGCCTTTTCCAAAAGCATCTTACTTCTGAGAGTTGAGCTCAGCCTCAGTCCCTCACAGTTCCACACTGCCTGCAGAGTGAGTTTCACACGTCTTCACCAGAGACGATTGCCAGAGGCTTCTGTGTACAAGTTAACAATGCAGACCTGGAGGGTATCTCCAGGTGCAGTAGAGTGGTAATCCTGGAACCTCCTGACTCAGAGTACTGCTACCTTCTCACTGCCATAGGAATGCAGCTAGTTGACAGCTGGCTTCAAGACATGCTTCCCTGTGAGAGCTGAGGACAGGGCAGAACCCTCCCGCATGCTGCCTGACTGTAGGAGTAGCTGCTAACATCCTTATGTTAGTGGCTGGGAGAGGTTGCGGGAAAAGCATGTGTGAGCACTGGGCCTGAACTCCCGTGTATCTGAGTTGAATACAGCGATTTCCAATGGCCTTATTCAATCACAGTGTAGCTAGGTTCCAACTCGCATGTCCGAGTGGGTAGCAGACATCTGCCTCCCATGCATACACACTTCTGAGAGTTGAGCTTATGGCCTGTACCTCCACAGCCAGCCTGCTGGTACCCTTGGCTTCTAAAAGGCCTAGGCTCGCTGTTTGACGGAAGTGTTGGGAGAGGTAATTGGAATCTCCCGGCACACAAGACTAGTGCCTCCAAGCTCAGTCCAGCGATTTCCTAGTAATTCCTGTGGTAGACTGGTGCTACATACTAAGTTCCATACGTGAGAGGGTAGCTGAACGCCTTGTCCAAAAGCATCTTACTTCTGAGAGTCGAGGTCAGCCTCAGTCCCTCACAGTTCCACACTGCCTGCAGAGTGAGTTTCGCAGGTCTTCAGCAGAGACGTTTGCCAGAGGCTTCTGAGACGCAGGGTAACAATGCATAACTGGAGGGTATCCCCAGGTGCAGTAGACTGGTAATCTTGGAACCTCCTGACTCAGAATACTGCTACCTTCTCACTGCCATAGGAATGCAGCTAGTTGACAGCTGGCTTCAAGTAATGCTTCCCTGTGAGAGCTGAGGACAGGGCAAAACCCTCCCGCATCCTGCCTGACTGTAGGAGTAGCTGCTAACATCCTAATGTTAGTGGCTCGGAGAGGTTGCGGGAAAAGCATGTGTGAGCACTGGGCCTGAACTCCCGTGTATCTGAGTTGAATACAGCGATTTTCAATGGCTTTCCTCAACCAGAGTGTTGCTAGTTTCCAAATCCCATGTCCGAATGGGTAGCAGACATCTGCCTCCCATGCATACACACTTTTGAGAGTTGAGCTTATGGCCTGTACCTCCACATCCAGCCTGCTGGTACCCTTGGCTTCTAAAAGGCCTAGGCTCGCTGTTTGACGGAAGTGCTGGGAGAGGTAAGTGGAATCTCCCGGCACACAAGACGAGTGCCTCCTAGCTCAATTCACGATTTCCCAGTAATTCTTGTGGTAGACAGGTGCTACATACTAAGTTCCATATGTGAGAAGGTAGCTGAACGCCTTGTCCAAAAGCATCTTACTTCTGAGAGTTGAGCTGAGCCTCAGTCCCTCACAGTTCCACACTGCCTGCAGAGTGAGTTTCGCAGGTCTTCAGCAGAGACGTTTGCCAGAGGCTTCTGAGACGCAGGGTAACAATGCAGACCTGGAGGGTATCCCCAGGTGCAGTAGACCGGTAATCTTGGAACCTCCTGACTCAGAGTACTGCTACCTTCTCACTGCCATAGGAATGCAGCTAGTTGACAGCTGGCTTCCAGACATGCTTCCCTGTGAGAGCTGAGGACAGGGCAGAACCCTCCCGCATCCTGCCTGACTGTAGGAGTAGCTGCTAACATCCTTATGTTAGTGGCTGGGAGAGGTTGCGGGAAAAGCATGTGTGAGCACTGGGCTTGAACTCTCGTGTATCTGAGTTGAATACAGCGATTTCCAACGGCCTTCTTTAATCACAGTGTAGCTAGGTTCCAATCCCATGTCCGAGTGGGTAGCAGACATCTGCCTCGCATGCATACACACTTCTGAGAGTTGAGCTTTTGGCCTGTACCTCCACAGCCAGCCTGCTGGTACCCTTGTCTTCTAAAAGGCCTAGGCTCGCTGTTTGACGGAAGTGTTGGGAGAGGTAATTGGAATCACCCGGCACACAAGACTAGTGCCTCCAAGCTCAGTCCAGCGATTTCCTAGTAATTCCTGTGGTAGACTGGTGCTACATACTAAGTTCCATACGTGAGAGGGTAGCTGAACGCCTTGTCCAATAGCATCTTACTTCTGAGAGTTGAGCTCAGCCTCAGTCCCTCACAGTTCCACACTGCCTGCAGAGTGAGTTTCGCAGGTCTTCAGCAGAGACGTTTGCCAGAGGCTTCTGAGACGCAGGGTAACAATGCAGACCTGGAGGGTATCCCCAGGTGCAGTAGACTGGTAATCTTGGAACCTCCTGACTCAGAATACTGCTACCTTCTCACTGCCATAGGAATGCAGCTAGTTGACAGCTGGCTTCAAGACATGCTTCCCTGTGAGAGCTGAGGACAGGGCAGAACCCTCCCGCATCGTGCCTGAGTTTAGGAGTAGCTGCTAACATCCTAATGTTAGTGGCTGTGTGAGGTTGCGGGAAAAGCATGTGTGAGCACTGGGCCTGAACTCCCGTGTATCTGAGTTGAATACAGCGATTTCCAATGGCTTTCCTCAACCAGAGTGTAGCTAGGTTCCAAATCCCATGTACGAGCGGGTAGCAGACATCTGCCTCCCATGCATACACACTTCTGAGAGTTGAGCTTATGGCCTGTACCTCCACAGCCAGCCTGCTGGTACCCTTGGCTTCTAAAAGGCCTAGGCTCGCTGTTTGACGGAAGTGCTGGGAGAGGTAATTGGAATCTCCCGGCACACAAGACGAGTGCCTCCAAGCTCAATTCACGATTTCCCAGTAATTCTAGTGCTACAGAGGTGCTACATACTAAGTTCCATATGTGAGAAGGTAGCTGAACGCCTTGTCCAAAAGCATCTTACTTCTGAGAGTTGAGCTCAGCCTCAGTCCCTCACAGTTCCACACTGCCTGCAGAGTGAGTTTCGCACGTTTCACCAGAGACGATTGCCAGAGGCTTCTGAGTACAAGTTAACAATGCAGACCTGGAGGGTATCTCCAGGTGCAGTAGAGTGGTAATCCTGGAACCTCCTGACTCAGAGTACTGCTACCTTCTCACTGCCATAGGAATGCAGCTAGTTGACAGCTGGCTTCAAGACATGCTTCCCTGTGAGAGCTGAGGACAGGGCAGAACCCTCCCGCATGCTGCCTGACTGTAGGAGTAGCTGCTAACATCCTTATGTTAGTGGCTGGGAGAGGTTGCGGGAAAAGCATGTGTGAGCACTGGGCCTGAACTCCCGTGTATCTGAGTTGAATACAGCGATTTCCAACGGCTTTCATCAATCAGTGTGTAGCCAGGTTCCAACTCCCATGTCCGAGTGGGTAGCAGACATCTGCATCCCATGCATACACACTTCAGAGAGTTGAGCTTATGGCCTGTACCTCCACAGCCAGCCTGCTGGTACCCTTGGCTTCTAAAAGGCCTAGGCTCGCTGTTTGACGGAAGTGTTGGGAGAGGTAATTGGAATCACCCGGCACACAAGACTAGTGCCTCCAAGCTCAGTCCAGCGATTTCCTAGTAATTCCTGTGGTAGACTGGTGCTACATACTAAGTTCCATACGTGAGAGGGTAGCTGAACGCCTTGTCCAAAAGCATCTTACTTCTGAGAGTTGAGCTCAGCCTCAGTCCCTCACAGTTCCACACTGCCTGCAGAGTGAGTTTCGCAGGTCTTCAGCAGAGACGTTTGCCAGAGGCTTCTGAGACGCAGGGTAACAATGCAGACGTGGAGGGTATCCCCAGGTGCAGTAGACTGGTAATCTTGGAACCTCCTGACTCAGAATACTGCTACCTTCTCACTGCCATAGGAATGCAGCAAGTTGACAGCTGGCTTCAAGACATGCTTCCCTGTGAGAGCTGAGGACAGGGCAGAACCCTCCCGCATCCTGCCTGACTGTAGGAGTAGCTGCTAATATCCTAATGTTAGTGGTTGGGAGAGGTTGCGGGAAAAGCATGTGTGAGCACTGGGCCTGAACTCCCGTGTATCTGAGTTGAATACAGCGATTTCCAACGGCTTTCATCAATCAGAGTGCAGCTAGGTTCCAAATCCCATGTACGAGCGGGTAGCAGACATCTGCCTCCCATGCATACACACCTCTGAGAGTTGAGCTTATGGCCTGTACCTCCACATCCAGCCTGCTGGTTCGAAAAGGCTTGGCTTCTAAAAGGCCTAGGCTCGCTGTTTGACGGAAGTGTTGGGAGAGGTAATTGGAATCTCCCGGCACACAAGACTAGTGCCTCCAAGCTCAGTCCAGCGATTTCCTAGTAATTCCTGTGGTAGACTGGTGCTACATACTAAGTTCCATACGTGAGAGGGTAGCTGAACGCCTTGTCCAAAAGCATCTTACTTCTGAGAGTTGAGCTCAGCCTCAGTCCCTCACAGTTCCACACTGCCTGCAGAGTGAGTTTCGCAGGTCTTCAGCAGAGACGTTTGCCAGAGGCTTCTGAGACGCAGGGTAACAATGCATAACTGGAGGGTATCCCCAGGTGCAGTAGACTGGTAATCTTGGAACCTCCTGACTCAGAATACTGCTACCTTCTCACTGCCATAGGAATGCAGCTAGTTGACAGCTGGCTTCAAGTAATGCTTCCCTGTGAGAGCTGAGGACAGGGCAAAACCCTCCCGCATCCTGCCTGACTGTAGGAGTAGCTGCTAACATCCTAATGTTAGTGGCTCGGAGAGGTTGCGGGAAAAGCATGTGTGAGCACTGGGCCTGAACTCCCGTGTATCTGAGTTGAATACAGCGATTTTCAATGGCTTTCCTCAACCAGAGTGTTGCTAGTTTCCAAATCCCATGTCCGAATGGGTAGCAGACATCTGCCTCCCATGCATACACACTTTTGAGAGTTGAGCTTATGGCCTGTACCTCCACATCCAGCCTGCTGGTACCCTTGGCTTCTAAAAGGCCTAGGCTCGCTGTTTGACGGAAGTGCTGGGAGAGGTAAGTGGAATCTCCCGGCACACAAGACGAGTGCCTCCTAGCTCAATTCACGATTTCCCAGTAATTCTTGTGGTAGACAGGTGCTACATACTAAGTTCCATATGTGAGAAGGTAGCTGAACGCCTTGTCCAAAAGCATCTTACTTCTGAGAGTTGAGCTGAGCCTCAGTCCCTCACAGTTCCACACTGCCTGCAGAGTGAGTTTCGCAGGTCTTCAGCAGAGACGTTTGCCAGAGGCTTCTGAGACGCAGGGTAACAATGCAGACCTGGAGGGTATCCCCAGGTGCAGTAGACCGGTAATCTTGGAACCTCCTGACTCAGAGTACTGCTACCTTCTCACTGCCATAGGAATGCAGCTAGTTGACAGCTGGCTTCCAGACATGCTTCCCTGTGAGAGCTGAGGACAGGGCAGAACCCTCCCGCATCCTGCCTGACTGTAGGAGTAGCTGCTAACATCCTTATGTTAGTGGCTGGGAGAGGTTGCGGGAAAAGCATGTGTGAGCACTGGGCTTGAACTCTCGTGTATCTGAGTTGAATACAGCGATTTCCAACGGCCTTCTTTAATCACAGTGTAGCTAGGTTCCAATCCCATGTCCGAGTGGGTAGCAGACATCTGCCTCGCATGCATACACACTTCTGAGAGTTGAGCTTTTGGCCTGTACCTCCACAGCCAGCCTGCTGGTACCCTTGGCTTCTAAAAGGCCTAGGCTCGTTGTTTGACGGAAGTGTTGGGAGAGGTAATTGGAATCACCCGGCACACAAGACTAGTGCCTCCAAGCTCAGTCCAGCGATTTCCTAGTAATTCCTGTGGTAGACTGGTGCTACATACTAAGTTCCATACGTGAGAGGGTAGCTGAACGCCTTGTCCAATAGCATCTTACTTCTGAGAGTTGAGCTCAGCCTCAGTCCCTCACAGTTCCACACTGCCTGCAGAGTGAGTTTCGCAGGTCTTCAGCAGAGACGTTTGCCAGAGGCTTCTGAGACGCAGGGTAACAATGCAGACCTGGAGGGTATCCCCAGGTGCCGTAGACTGGTAATCTTGGAACCTCCTGACTCAGAATACTGCTAACTTCTCACTGCCATAGGAATGCAGCTAGTTGACAGCTGGCTTCAAGACATGCTTCCCTGTGAGAGCTGAGGACAGGGCAGAACCCTCCCGCATCCTGCCTGAGTTTAGGAGTAGCTGCTAACATCCTAATGTTAGTGGCTGTGTGAGGTTGCGGGAAAAGCATGTGTGAGCACTGGGCCTGAACTCCCGTGTATCTGAGTTGAATACAGCGATTTCCAATGGCTTTCCTCAACCAGAGTGTAGCTAGGTTCCAAATCCCATGTACGAGCGGGTAGCAGACATCTGCCTCCCATGCATACACACTTCTGAGAGTTGAGCTTATGGCCTGTACCTCCACAGCCAGCCTGCTGGTACCCTTGGCTTCTAAAAGGCCTAGGCTCGCTGTTTGACGGAAGTGCTGGGAGAGGTAATTGGAATCTCCCGGCACACAAGACGAGTGCCTCCAAGCTCAATTCACGATTTCCCAGTAATTCTTGTGCTAGAGAGGTGCTACATACTAAGTTCCATATGTGAGAAGGTAGCTGAACGCCTTGTCCAAAAGCATCTTACTTCTGAGAGTTGAGCTCAGCCTCAGTCCCACACAGTTCCACACTGCCTGCAGAGTGAGTTTCGCACGTCTTCACCAGAGACGATTGCCAGAGGCTTCTGAGTACAAGTTAACAATGCAGACCTGGAGGGTATCTCCAGGTGCAGTAGAGTGGTAATCCTGGAACCTCCTGACTCAGAGTACTGCTACCTTCTCACTGCCATAGGAATGCAGCTAGTTGACAGCTGGCTTCAAGACATGCTTCCCTGTGAGAGCTGAGGACAGGGCAGAACCCTCCCGCATGCTGCCTGACTGTAGGAGTAGCTGCTAACATCCTTATGTTAGTGGCTGGGAGAGGTTGCGGGAAAAGCATGTGTGAGCACTGGGCCTGAACTCCCGTGTATCTGAGTTGAATACAGCGATTTCCAACGGCTTTCATCAATCAGTGTGTAGCCAGGTTCCAACTCCCATGTCCGAGTGGGTAGCAGACATCTGCATCCCATGCATACACACTTCAGAGAGTTGAGCTTATGGCCTGTACCTCCACAGCAGCCTGCTGGTACCCTTGGCTTCTAAAAGGCCTAGGCTCGCTGTTTGACGGAAGTGTTGGGAGAGGTAATTGGAATCACCCGGCACACAAGACTAGTGCCTCCAAGCTCAGTCCAGCGATTTCCTAGTAATTCCTGTGGTAGACTGGTGCTACATACTAAGTTCCATACGTGAGAGGGTAGCTGAACGCCTTGTCCAAAAGCATCTTACTTCTGAGAGTTGAGCTCAGCCTCAGTCCCTCACAGTTCCACACTGCCTGCAGAGTGAGTTTCGCAGGTCTTCAGCAGAGACGTTTGCCAGAGGCTTCTGAGACGCAGGGTAACAATGCAACCTGGAGGGTATCCCCAGGTGCAGTAGAGTGGTAATCTTGGAACCTCCTGACTATGAGTACTGCTACCTTCTCACTGCCATAGTAATGCAGCTAGTTGACAGCTGGCTTCAAGACATGCTTCCCTGTGAGAGCTGAGGACAGGGCAGAACCCTCCCGCATCCTGCCTGACTGTAGGAGTAGCTGCTAATATCCTAATGTTAGTGGTTGGGAGAGGTTGCGGGAAAAGCATGTGTGAGCACTGGGCCTGAACTCCCGTGTATCTGAGTTGAATACAGCGATTTCCAACGGCTTTCATCAATCAGAGTGCAGCTAGGTTCCAAATCCCATGTACGAGCGGGTAGCAGACATCTGCCTCCCATGCATACACACCTCTGAGAGTTGAGCTTATGGCCTGTACCTCCACATCCAGCCTGCTGGTTCGAAAAGGCTTGGCTTCTAAAAGGCCTAGGCTCGCTGTTTGACGGAAGTGCTGGGAGAGGTAATTGGAATCTCCCGGCACACAAGACGAGTGCCTCCAAGCTCAATTCACGATTTCCCAGTAATTCTTGTGGTAGACAGGTGCTACATACTAAGTTCCATATGTGAGAAGGTAGCTGAACGCCTTTTCCAAAGGCATCTTACTTCTGAGAGTTGAGCTCAGCCTCAGTCCCTCACAGTTCCACACTGCCTGCAGAGTGAGTTTCACACGTCTTCACCAGAGACGATTGCCAGAGGCTTCTGTGTACAAGTTAACAATGCAGACCTGGAGGGTATCTCCAGGTGCAGTAGAGTGGTAATTTTGGAACCTCCTGACTCAGAGTACTGCTACCTTCTCACTGCCATAGGAATGCAGCTAGTTGACAGCTGGCTTCAAGACATGCTTCCCTGTGAGAGCTGAGGACAGGGCAGAACCCTCCCGCATCCTGCCTGACTGTAGGAGTAGCTGCTAACATCCTTATGTTAGTGGCTGGGAGAGGTTGCGGGAAAAGCATGTGTGAGCACTGGGCCTGAACTCCCGTGTATCTGAGTTGAATACAGCGATTTCCAACGGCTTTCATCAATCAGAGTGTAGCCAGGTTCCAACTCCCATGTCCGAGTGGGTAGCAGACATCTGCCTCCCATGCATACACACTTCTGAGAGTTGAGCTTATGGCCTGTACCTCCACAGCCACCCTGCTGGTACCCTTGGCTTCTAAAAGGCCTAGGCTCGCTGTTTGACGGAAATGTTGGGAGAGGTAATTGGAATCACACGGCACACAAGACTAGTGCCTCCAAGCTCAGTCCAGCGATTTCCTAGTAATTCCTGTGGTAGACTGGTGCTACATACTAAGTTCCATACGTGAGAGGGTAGCTGAACGCCTTGTCCAAAAGCACCTTACTTCTGAGAGTTGAGCTCAGCCTCAGTCCCTCACAGTTCCACACTGCCTGCAGAGTGAGTTTCGCAGGTCTTCAGCAGAGACGTTTGCCAGAGGCTTCTGAGACGCAGGGTAACAATGCAGACCTGGAGGGTATCCCCAGGTGCAGTAGACTGGTAATCTTGGAACCTCCTGACTCAGAGTACTGCTACCTTCTCACTGCCATAGAAATGCAGCTAGTTGACAGCTGGCTTCAAGACATGCTTCCCTGTGAGAGCTGAGGACAGGGCAGAACCCTCCCGCATCCTGCCTGACTGTAGGAGTAAATGCTAACATCCTAATGTTAGTGGATGGGAGAGGTTGCGGGAAAAGCATGTGTGAGCACTGGGCCTGAACTCCCGTGTATCTGATTTGAATACAGCGATTTCCAACGGCTTTCATCAATCAGAGTGTAGCTAGGTTCCAAATCCCATGTACGAGCGGGTAGCAGACATCTGCCTCCCATGCATACACACTTCTGAGAGTTGAGCTTATGGCCTGTACCTCCACATCCAGCCTGCTGGATCGAAAAGGCTTGGCTTCTAAAAGGCCTAGGCTCGCTGTTTGACGGAAGTGCTGGGAGAGGTAATTGGAATCTCCCGTCACACAAGACGAGTGCCTCCAAGCTCAATTATAGATTTCCCAGTAATTCTTGTGGTAGACAGGTGCTACATACTAAGTTCCATATGTGAGAAGGTAGCTGAACGCCTTGTCCAAAAGCATCTTACTTCTGAGAGTTGAGCTCAGCCTCAGTCCCTCACAGTTCCACACTGCCTGCAGAGTGAGTTTCACACGTCTTCACCAGAGACGATTGCCAGAGGCTTCTGAGTACAAGTTAACAATGCAGACCTGGAGGGTATCTCCAGGTGCAATAGAGTGGTAATCTTGGAACCTCCTGACTCAGAGTACTGCTACCTTCTCACTGCCATAGGAATGCAGCTAGTTGACAGCTGGCTTCAAGACATGCTTCCTTTGAGAGCTGAGGACAGGGCAGAACCCTCCCGCATCCTGCCTGACTGTAGGAGTAGCTGCTAACAACCTTATGTTAGTGGCTGGGAGAGGCTGTGGGAAAAGCATGTGTGAGCAATGGGCCTGAACTCCCGTGTATCTGAGTTGAATACAGCGATTTCCAACGGCTTTCATCAATCAGAGTTTAGCCAGGTTCCAACTGCCATGTCCGAGTGGGTAGCAGACATCTGCCTCCCATGCATACACACTTCTGAGAGTTGAGCTTATGGCCTGTACCTCCACAGCCAGCCTGCTGGTACCCTTGGCTTCTAAAAGGCCTAGGCTCGCTGTTTGTCGGAAGTGTTGGGAGAGGTAATTGGAATCAACCGGCACACAAGACTAGTGCCTCCAAGCTCAGTCCAGCGATTTCCTAGTAATTCCTTTGGTAGACTGGTGCTACATACTAAGTTCCATACGTGAGAGGGTAGCAGAACGCCTTGTCCAAAAGCATCTTACTTCTGAGAGTTGAGCTCAGCCTCAGTCCCTCACAGTTCCACACTGCCTGCAGAGTGTGTTTCGCAGGTCTTCAACAGAGACGTTTGCCAGAGGCTTCTGAGACGCAGGGTAACAATGCAGACCTGGAGGGTATCCCCAGGTGCAGTAGACTGGTAATGTTGGAACCTCCTGACTCAGACTACTGCTACCTTCTCACTGCCATAGGAATGCAGCTAGTTGACAGCTGGCTTCAAGACATGCTTCCCTGTGAGAGCTGAGGACAGGGCAGAACCCTCCCGCATCCTGCCTGACTGTAGGAGTAACTGCTAATATCCTAATGTTAGTGGTTGGGAGAGGTTGCGGGAAAAGCATGTGTGAGCACTGGGCCTGAACTCCCGTGTATCTGAGTTGAATACAGCGATTTCCAACGGCTTTCATCAATCAGAGTGTAGCTAGGTTCCAAATCCCATGTACGAGCGGGTAGCAGACATCTGCCTCCCATGCATACACACCTCTGAGAGTTGAGCTTATGGCCTTTACCTCCACATCCAGCCTGCTGGTTCGAAAAGGCTTGGCTTCTAAAAGGCCTGGGCTCACTGTTTGACGGAAGTGCTGGGAGAGGTAATTGGAAATTCCCGGCACACAAGACGAGTTCCTCCAAGCTCAATTCACGATTTCCCAGTAATTCTTGTGGTAGACAGGTGCTACATACTAAGTTCCATATGTGAGAAGGTAGCTGAACGCCTTGTCCAAAAGCATCTTACTTCTGAGAGTTGAGCTCAGCCTCAGTCCCTCACAGTTCCACACTGCCTGCAGAGTGAGTTTCACACGTCTTCACCAGAGACGATTGCCAGAGGCTTCTGAGTACAAGTTAACAATGCAGACCTGGAGGGTATCTCCAGGTGCAGTAGAGTGGTAATCTTGGAACCTCCTGACTCAGAATACTGCTACCTTCTCACTGCCATAGGAATGCAGCTAGTTGACAGCTGGCTTCAAGACATGCTTCCCTGTGAGAGCTGAGGACAGGGCAGAACCCTCCCGCATCCTGCCTAACTGTAGGAGTAGCTGCTAACATCCTTATGTTAGTGGCTGGGAGAGGTTGCGGGAACAGCATGTGTGAGCACTGGGCCTGAACTCCCGTGTATCTGAGTTGAATACAGCGATTTCCAACGGCTTTCCTCAAGCAGAGTGTAGCTAGGTTCCAAATCCCATGTACGAGCGGGTAGCAGTCATCTGCCACCCATGCATACACACTTCTGAGAGTTGAGCTTATGGCCTGTACCTCCTCTTCCAGCCTGCTGGTACCCTTGGCTTCTAAAAGGCCTAGGCTCGCTGTTTCACGAAAGTGCTGCGAGAGGTAATTGGAATCTCCCAGCACACAAGACGAGTGCCTACAAGCTCAATTCACGATTTCCCAGTAATTCTTGTGGTAGACAGGTGCTACATACTAAGTTCCATATGTGTGAAGGTAGCTGAACGCCTTGTCCAAAAGCATCTTACTTCTGAGAGTTGGGCTCAGCCTCAGTCCCTCACAGTTCCACACTGCCTGCAGAGTGAGTTTCACACGTCTTCACCAGAGACGATTGCCAGAGGCTTCTGAGTACAAGTTAACAATGCAGACCTGGAGGGTATCCCCAGGTGCAGTAGAGTGGTAATCTTGGAACCTCCTGACTCAGAGTACTGCTACCTTCTCACTGTCATAGGAATGCAGCTAGTTGACAGCTGGCTTCAAGACATACTTCCCTGTGAGAGCTGAGGACAGGGCAGAACCCTCCCGCATCCTGCCTGACTGTAGGAGTAGCTGCTAACATCCTAATGTTAGTGGCTGGGAGAGGTTGCGGGAAAAGCATGTGTGAGCACTGGGCCTGAACTCCCGTGTATCTGAGTTGAATACAGCGATTTCCAACGGCTTTCCTCAACCAGAGTGTAGATAGGTTCCAAATCCCATGCACGAGCGGGTAGCAGACATCTGCCTCCCATGCATACACACTTCTGAGAGTTGAGCTTATGGCCTGTACCTCCACATCCAGCCTGCTGGTACCCTTGGCTTCTAAAAGGCCTAGGCTCGCTGTATGACGAAGTGCTGGGAGAGGTAATTGGAATCTCCCGGCACACAAGACGAGTGCCTCCAAGCTCAATTCACGATTTCCCAGTAATTCTTGTGGTAGACAGGTGCTACATACTAAGTTCCATATGTGAGAAGGTAGCTGAACGCCTTGTCCACAAGCATCTTACTTCTGAGAGTTGAGCTCAGCCTCAGTCCCTCACAGTTCCACACTGCCTGCAGAGTGAGTTTCACACGTCTTCACCAGAGACGATTGCCAGAGGCTTCTGAGTACAAGTTAACAATGCAGACCTGGAGGGGATCTCCAGGTGCAGTAGAGTGGTAATCTTGGAACCTCCTGACTCAGAGTACTGCTACCTTCTCACTGCCATAGGAATGCAGCTAGTTGACAGCTGGCTTCAAGACATGCTTCCCTGTGAGTGCTGAGGAGAGGGCAGCACCCTCCCGCATCCTGCCTGACTGTAGGAGTAGCTGCTAACATCTTTATGTTAGTGGCTGGGAGAGGTTGCGGGAAAAGCATGTGTGAGCACTGGGCCTGAACTCCCGTCTATCTGAGTTGAATACAGCGATTTCCAATGGCCTTCTCAATCACAGTGTAGCTAGGTTCCAACTCCCATGTCCGAGTGGGTAGCAGACATCTGCCTCCCATGCATACACACTTCTGAGAGTTGAGCTTATGGCCTGTACCTCCACAGCCAGCCTACTGGTACCCTTGGCTTCTAAAAGGCCTAGGCTCGCTGTTTGACGGAAGTGTTGGGAGAGGTAATTGGAATCACCCGACACACAAGACTAGTGCCTCCAAGCTCAGTCCAGCGATTTCCTAGTAATTCCTGTGGTAGACTGGAGCTACATACTAAGTTCCATACGTGAGAGGGTAGCTGAACGCCTTGTCCAAAAGCATCTTACTTCTGAGAGTTGAGCTCAGCCTCAGTCCCTCACAGTTCCACACTGCCTGCAGAGTGAGTTTCGCAGGTCTTCAGCAGAGACGTTTGCCAGAGGCTTCTGAGACGCAGGGTAACAATGCAGACCTAGAGGGTATCCCCAGGTGCAGTAGAGTGGTAATCTTGGAACCTCCTGACTCAGAGTACTGCTACCTTCTCACTGCCATAGGAATGCAGCTAGTTGACACCTGGCTTCAAGACATGCTTCCCTGTGAGAGCTGTTTACAGGGCAGAACCCTCCCGCATCCTGCCTGACTGTAGGAGTAGCTGCTAACATCCTAATGTTAGTGGCTGGGAGAAGTTGCGGGAAAAGCATGTGTGAGCACTGGGCCTGAACTCCCGTGTATCTGAGTTGAATACAGCGTTTTCCAACGGCTTTCCTCAACCAGAGTGTAGATAGGTTCCAAATCCCATGTACGAGCGGGTAGCAGACATCTGCCTCCCATGCATACACACTTCTGAGAGTTGAGCTTATGGCCTGTACCTCCACATCCAGCCTGCTGGATCGAAAAGGCTTGGCTTCTAAAAGGCCTAGGCTCGCTGTTTGACGGAAGTGCTGGGAGAGGTAATTGGAATCTCCCGGCACACAAGACGAGTGCCTCCAAGCTCAATTCACGATTTCCCAGTAATTCTTGTGGTAGACAGGTGCTACATACTAAGTTCCATATGTGAGAAGGTAGCTGAACGCCTTGTCCAAAAGCATCTTACTTCTGAGAGTTGAGCTCAGCCTCAGTGCCTCACAGTTCCACACTGCCTGCAGAGTGAGTTTCACACGTCTTCACCAGAGACGATTGCCAGAGGCTTCTGAGTACAAGTTAACAATGCAGACCTGGAGGGTATCCCCAGGTGCAGTAGACTGGTAATCTTGGAACCTCCTGACTCAGAGTACTGCTACCTTCTCACTGCCATAGGAATGCAGCTAGTTGACAGCTGGCTTCAAGACATACTTCCCTGTGAGAGCTGAGGACAGGGCAGAACCCTCCCGCATCCTGCCTGACTGTAGGAGTAGCTGCTAACATCCTAATGTTAGTGGCTGGGAGAGGTTGCGGGAAAAGCATGTGTGAGCACTGGGCCTGAACTCCCGTGTATCTGAGTTGAATACAGCGATTTCCAACGGCTTTCATCAATCAGATTGTAGTTATGTTCCAAATCCCATGTACGAGCGGGTAGCAGACATCTGCCACCCATGCATACACACTTCTGAGAGTTGAGCTTATGGCCTGTACCTCCACAGCCAGCCTGCTGGTACCCTTGGCTTCAAAAAGGCCTAGGCTCGCTGTTTGACGGAAGTGCTGGGAGAGGTAATTGAAATCACCCGGCACACAAGACTAGTGCCTCCAAGCTCAGTCCAGCGATTTCCTATTAATTCCTGTGGTAGACTGGTGCTACATACTAAGTTCCATACGTGAGAGGGTAGCTGAACGCCTTGTCCAAAAGCATCTTACCTCTGAGAGTTGAGCTCAGCGTCAGTCCCTCACAGTTCCACACTGCCTGCAGAGTGAGTATCGCAGGTCTTCAGCAGAGACGTTTGCCAGAGGCTTATGAGACGCAGGGTAACAATGCAGACCTGGAGGGTATCCCCAGGTGCAGTCGACTGGTAATCTTGGAACCTCCTGACTCAGTGTACTGCTACCTTCTCACTGCCATAGGAATGCAGCTAGTTGACAGCTGGCTTCAAGACATGCTTCCCTGTGAGAGCTGAGGACAGGGCAGAACCCTCCCGCATCCTGCCTGACTGTAGGAGTAGCTGCTAACATCCTAATGTTAGTGGCTGGGAGAGGTTGCGGGAAAAGCATGTGTGAGCACTGGGCCTGAACTCCCGTGTATCTGAGTTGAATACAGCGATTTCCAACGGCTTTACTCAATCAGAGTGTAGCTAGGTTCCAAATCCCATGTACGAGCGGGTAGGAGACATCTGCCTCCCATGCATACACACTTCTGAGAGTTGAGCTTATGGCCTGTACCTCCACATCCAGCCTGCTGGTTCGAAAAGGCTTGGCTTCTAAAAGGCCTAGGCTCGCTGTTTGACGGAAGTGCTGTTTTACGGTGCTGTTTTACGCTGTTTTACGGAGAGGTAATTGGAATTTCCCGGCACCCAAGACGAGTGCCTCAAAGCTCAATTCACGATTTCCCAGTAATTCTTGTGGTAGACAGGTGCTACATACTAAGTTCCATATGTGAGAAGGTAGCTGAACGCCTTGTCCAAAAGCATCTTACTTCTGAGAGTTGAGCTCAGCCTCAGTCCCTCACAGTTCCACACTGCCTGCAGAGTGAGTTTCACACGTCTTCACCAGAGACGATTGCCAGAGGCTTCTTAGTACAAGTTAGCAATGCAGACCTGGAGGGTATCTCCAGGTGCAGTAGAGTGGTAACTTGGAACCTCCTGACTCAGAATACTGCTACCTTCTCACTGCCATAGGAATGCAGCTAGTTGACAGCTGGCTTCAAGACATGCTTCCCTGTGAGAGCTGAGGACAGGGCAGAACCCTCCCGCATCCTGCCTGACTGTAGGAGTAGCTGCTAACATCCTTATGTTAGTGGCTGGGAGAGGTTGCGGGAAAAGCATGTGTGAGCCCTGGGCCTGAACTCCCGTGTATCTGAGTTGAATACAGCGATTTCCAAAGGCTTTCCTCAAGCAGAGTGTAGCTAGGTTCCAAATCCCATTTACGAGCGGGTAGCAGACTTCTGCCACCCATGCATACACACTTCTGAGAGTTGAGCTTATGGCCTGTACCTCCACATCCAGCCTGCTGGTACCCTTGGCTTCTAAAAGGCCTAGGCTCGCTGTTTCACGAAAGTGCTGGGAGAGGTAATTGGAATCTCCCGGCACACAAGACGAGTGCCTCCAAGCTCAATTGACGATTTCCCAGTAATTCTTGTGGTAGACAGGTGCTACATACTAAGTTCCATATGTGAGAAGGTAGCTGAACGCCTTGTCCAAAAGCATCTTACTTCTGAGAGTTGAGCTCAGCCTCAGTCCCTCACAGTTCCACACTGCCTGCAGAGTGAGTTTCGCAGGTCTTTAGCAGAGACGTTTGCCAGAGAATTCTGAGACGCAGGGTAACAATGCAGACCTGTAAAGTATCCCCAGGTGCAGTAGACTGGTAATCTTAGAACCTCCTGACTCAGAATAGTGCTACCTTCTCCCTGCCATAGGAATGCAGCTAGTTGACAGCTGGCTTCAAGACATGCTTCCCTGTGAGAGCTGAGGACAGGGCAGAACCCTTGTGCATCCTGCCTGACTGTAGGAGTAGCTGCTAACATCCTAATGTTAGTGGCTGGGAGAGGTTGCGGAAAAAGCATGTGTGAGCACTGGGCCTGAACTCCCGTGTATCTGAGTTGAATACAGCGATTTCCAACGGCTTTCATCAATCAGAGTGTAGCCAGGTTCCAACTCCCATGTCCGAGTGGGAAGCAGACATCTGCCTCCCATGCATACACACTTCTGAGTGTTGAGCTTATGGCCTGTACCTCCACATCCAGCCTGCTGGTACCCTTGGCTTCTAAAAGGCCTAGGCTCGCTGTTTGACGGAAGTGCTGGGAGAGGTAATTGGAATCTCCCGGCACACAAGACGAGTGTCTCCAAGCTCAATTCACGATTTCCCAGTAATTCTTGTGGTAGACAGGTGCTACATACTAAGTTCCATAGGTGAGAAGGTAGCTGAACGCCTTGTCCAAAAGCATCTTACTTCTGATAGTTGAGCTCAGCCTCAGTCCCTCACAGTTCCCCACTGCCTGCATGGTGAGTTTCACACGTCTTCACCAGAGACGATTGCCAGAGGCTTCTGAGTACAAGTTAACAATGCAGACCTGGAGGGTATCTCCAGGTGCAGTAGAGTGGTAATCTTGGAACCTCCTGACTCAGAGTACTGCTACCTTCTCACTGCCATAGGAATGCAGCTAGTTGACAGCTGGCTTCAAGACATGCTTCCCTGTGAGAGCTGAGGACCGGGCAGAACCCTCCCGCATACTGCCTGACTGTAGAAGTAGCTGCTAACATCCTAATGTTAGTGGCTGGGAGAGGTGCGGGAAAAGCATGTGTGAGCACTGGGCCTGAACTCCCGTGTATCTGAGTTGAATACAGCGATTTCCAACGGCTTTCATGAATCAGAGTGTAGCTAGGTTCCAAATCCCATGTACGAGCGGGTAGCAGACATCTGCCTCCCATGCATACACACTTCTGAGAGTTGAGCTTATGGCCTGTACCTCCACAGCCAGCCTGCTGGTACCCTTGGCTTCTAAAAGGCCTAGGCTCGCTGTTTGACGGAAGTGCTGGGAGAGGTAATTGGAATCTCCCGGCACACAAGACGAGTGCCTCCAAGCTCAATTCACGATTTCCCAGTAATTCTTGTGGTAGACAGGTGCTACATACTAAGTTCCATATGTGAGAAGGTAGCTGAACGCCTTGTCCAAAAGCATCTTACTTCGGAGAGTTGAGCTCATCCTCAGTCCCTCACAGTTCCACACTGCCTGCAGAGTGAGTTTCGCAGGTCTTCAGCAGAGACGTTTGCCAGAGGCTTCTGAGACGCAGGGTAACAATGCAGACGTGGAGGGTATCCCCAGGTGCAGTAGACTGGTAATCTTGGAAACTCCTGACTCAGAGTACTGCTACCTTCTCACTGCCATAGGAATGCAGCTAGTTGACAGCTGCTTCAAGACATGCTTCCCTGTGAGAGCTGAGGACAGGGCAGAACCCTCCGCATCCTGCCTGAATGTAGGAGTAGCTGCTAACATCCTAATGTTAGTGGCTGGGAGAGGTTGCGGGAAAAGCATGTGTGAGCACTGGGCCTGAACTCCCGTGTATCTGGGTTGAATACAGCGATTTCCAACGGCTTTCATCAATCAGAGTGTAGCTAGTTTCCAAATCCCATGTACGAGCGTGTAGCAGACATTGGCCTCCCATGCATACACACTTCTGAGAGTTGAGCTTATGGCCTGTACCTCCACATCCAGCCTGCTGGTTCGAAAAGGCTTGGCTTCTAAAAGGCCTAGGCTCGCTGTTTGACGGAAGTGCTGGGAGAGGTAATTGGAATCTCCCGGCACACAAGACGAGTGCCTCCAAGCTCAATTCACGATTTCCCAGTAATTCTTGTGGTAGACAGGTGCTACATACTAAGTTCCATATGTGAGAAGGTAGCTGAACGCCTTGTCCAAAAGCATCTTACTTCTGAGAGTTGAGCTCAGCCTCAGTCCCTCACAGTTCCACACTGCCTGCAGAGTGAGTTTCACACGTCTTCACCAGAGACGATTGCCAGAGGCTTCTGAGTACAAGTTAACAATGCAGACCTGGAGGGTATCTCCAGGTGCAGTAGAGTGGTAATCATGGATGTTCCTAACTCAGAGTCCTGCTACCTTCTCACTGCCATAGGAATGAAGCTAGTTGACAGCTGGCTTCAAGACATGCTTCCCTGTGAGAGCTGAGGACAGGGCAGAACCCTCCCGCATCCTGCCTGACTGTAGGAGTAGCTGCTAATACCCTTATGTTAGTGGCTGGGAGAGGTTGCGGGAAAAGCATGTGTGACCACTGGGCCTGAACTCCCGTGTATCTGAGTTGAATACAGCGATTTCCAATGGCCTTCTTCAATCACAGTGTAGCTAGGTTCCAACTCCCATGTCCGAGTGGGTAGCAGACATCTGCCTCCCATGCATACACACTTCTGAGAGTTGAGCTTATGGCCTGTACCTCCACAGCCAGCCTGCTGGTACCCTTGGCTTCTAGAAGGCCTAGGCTCGCTGTTTGACGGAAGTGTTGGGAGAGGAAATTGGAATCACCCGGCACACAAGACTAGTGCCTCCAAGCTCAGTCCAGCGATTTTTTAGTAATTCCTGTGGTAGACTGGTGCTACATACTAAGTTCCATACGTGAGAGGGTAACTGAACGCCTTGTCCAAAAGCATCTTACTTCTGAGAGTTGAGCTCAGCCTCAGTCCCTCACAGTTCCACACTGCCTGCAGAGTGAGTTTCGCAGGTCTTCAGCAGAGACGTTTGCCAGAGGCTTCTGAGACGCAGGGTAACAATGCAGACCTGGAAGGTATCCCCAGGTGCAGTAGACTGGTAATCTTAGAACCTCCTGACTCAGAATACTGCTACCTTCTCACTGCCATAGGAATGCAGCTAGTTGACAGCTGGCTTCAAGACATGCTTCCCTGTGAGAGCTGAGGACAGGGCAGAACCCTTGTGCATCCTGCCTGACTGTAGGAGTAGCTGCTAACATCCTAATGTTAGTGGCTGGGAGAGATTGCGGGAAAAGCATGTGTGAGCACTGGGCCTAAACTCCCGTGTATCTGAGATGAATATGCGATTTCCAACGGCTTTCCTCAAGCAGAGTGTAGCTAGGTTCCAAATCCCATGTACGAGCCGGTAGCAGACATCTGCCTCCCATGCATACACACTTCTGAGAGTTGAGCTTATGGCCTGTACCTCCACATCCAGCCTGCTGGTTCGAAAAGGCTTGGCTTCCAAAAGGCCTAGGCTCGCTGTTTGACGGAAGTGCTGGGAGAGGTAATTGGAATCTCCCGGCACACAAGACGAGTGCCTCCAAGCTCAATTCACGATTTCCCAGTAATTCTTGTGGTAGACAGGTGCTACATACTAAGTTCCATATGTGAGAAGGTAGCTGAACGCCTTGTCCAAAAGCATCTTACTTCGGAGAGTTGAGCTCAGCCTCAGTCCCTCACAGTTCCACACTGCCTGCAGAGTGAGTTTCACACATCTTCACTAGAGACGATTGCCAGAGGCTTCTGAGTACAAGTTAACAATGCAGACCTGGAGGGTATATCCAGGTGCAGTAGAGTGGTAATCTTGGAACCTCCTGACTCAGAGTACTGCTACCTTCTCACTGCCATAGGAATGCAGCTAGTTGACAGCTGGCTTCAAGACATGCTTCCTGTGAGAGCAGAGGACAGGGCAGAACCCTCCCGCATCCTGCCTGACTGTAGGAGTAGCTGCTAACATCCTTATGTTAGTGGCTGGGAGAGGTTGCGGGAAAAGCATGTGTGAGCACTGGGCCTGAACTCCCGTGTATCTGAGTTGAATACAGCGATTTCCAACGGCTTTCATCAATCAGAGTGTAGCCAGGTTCCAACTCCCATGTCCGAGTGGGTAGCAGACATCTGCCTCCCATGCATACACACTTCTGAGAGTTGAGCTTATGGCCTGTACCTCCACAGCCAGCCTGCTGGTACCCTTGGCTTCTAAAAGGCCTAGGCTCGCTGTTTGACGGAAGTGCTGGGAGAGGTAATTGTAATCTCCCGACACACAGGACGAGTGCCTCCAAGCTCAATTCACGATTTCCCAGTAATTCTTGTGGTAGACAGGTGCTACATACTAAGTTCCATATGTGAGAAGGTAGCTGAACGCCTTGTCCAAAAGCATCTTACTTCTGAGAGTTGAGCTCAGCCTCAGTCCCTCACAGTTCCACACTGCCTGCAGAGTGAGTTTCACACGTCTTCACCAGAGACGATTGCCAGAGGCTTCTGAGTACAAGTTAACAATGCAGACCTGGAGGGTATCTCCAGGTGCAGTAGAGTGGTAATCTTGGATGTTCCTAACTCAGAGTCCTGCTACCTTCTCACTGCCATAGGAATGAAGCTAGTTGACAGCTGGCTTCAAGACATGCTTCCCTGTGAGAGCTGAGGACAGGGCAGAACCCTCCCGCATCCTGCCTGACTGTAGGAGTAGCTGCTAATACCCTTATGTTAGTGGCTGTGAGAGGTTGCGGGAAAAGCATGTGTGACCACTGGGCCTGAACTCCCGTGTATCTGAGTTGAATACAGCGATTTCCAATGGCCTTCTTCAATCACAGTGTAGCTAGGTTCCAACTCCCATGTCCGACTGGGTAGCAGACATCTGCCTCCCATGCATACACACTTCTGAGAGTTGAGCTTATGGCCTGTACCTCCACAGCCAGCCTGCTGGTTCCCATGGCTTCTAGAAGGCCTAGGCTCGCTGTTTGACGGAAGTGTTGGGAGAGGTAATTGGAATCACCCGGCACACAAGACTAGTGCCTCCAAGCTCAGTCCAGCGATTTTTTAGTAATTCCTGTGGTAGACTGGTGCTACATACTAAGTTCCATACGTGAGAGGGTAACTGAACGCCTTGTCCAAAAGCATCTTACTTCTGAGAGTTGAGCTCAGCCTCAGTCCCTCACAGTTCCACACTGCCTGCAGAGTGAGTTTCGCAGGTCTTCAGTAGAGACGTTTGCCAGAGGCTTCTGAGACGCAGGGTAACAATGCAGACGTGGAGGGTATCCCCAGGTGCAGTAGACTGGTAATCTTGGAAACTCCTAACTCAGAGTACTGCTACCTTCTCACTGCCGTAGGAATGCAGCTAGTTGACAGCTGCTTCAAGACATGCTTCCCTGTGAGAGCTGAGGACAGGGCAGAACCCTCCCGCATCCTGCCTGACTGTAGGAGTAGCTGCTAACATCCTAATGTTAGTGGCTGGGAGAGGTTGCGGGAAAAGCATGTGTGAGCACTGGGCCTGAACTCCCGTGTATCTGGGTTGAATACAGCGATTTCCAACGGCTTTCATCAATCAGAGTGTAGCTAGTTTCCAAATCCCATGTACGAGCGTGTAGCAGACATTGGCCTCCCATGCATACACACTTTTCAGAGTTGAGCTTATGGCCTGTACCTCCACTTCCAACCTGCTGGTTCGATAAGGCTTGGCTTCTAAACGGCCAAGGCTCGCTGTTTGACGGAAGTGCTGGGAGAGGTAATTGGAATCTCCCGGCACACAAGACGAGTGCCTCCAATCTCAATTCACGATTTCCCAGTAATTCTTGTGGTAGACAGGTGCTACATACTACGTTCCATATGTGAGAAGGTAGCTGAACGCCTTGTCCAAAAGCATCTTACTTCTGAGAGTTGAGCTCAGCCTCAGTCCCTCACAGTTCCACACTGCCTGCAGAGTGAGTTTCACACGTCTTCACCAGAGACGATTGCCAGAGGCTTCTGAGTACAAGTTAACAATGCAGACCTGGAGGGTATCTCCAGGTGCAGTAGAGTGGTAATCTTGGAACCTCCTGACTCAGAGTACTCCTACCTTCTCACTGCCATAGGAATGCAGCTAGTTGACAGCTGGCTTCAAGACATGCTTCCCTGTGAGAGCTGAGGACAGGGCAGAACCCTCCCGCATCCTGCCTGACTGTAGGAGTAGCTGCTAACATCCTTATGTAGTGGCTGGCAGAGGTTGCGGGAAAAGCATGTGTGAGCACTGGGCCTGAACTCCCGTGTATCTGAGTTGAATACAGCGATTTCCAACGGCTTTTATGAATCAGAGTGTAGCTAGTTTCCAAATCCCATGTACGAGCGGGTAGCAGACATCTGCCTCCCATGCATACACACTTCTGAGAGTTGAGCTTATGGCCTGTACCTCCACATCCAGCCTGCTGGTTCGAAAAGGCTTGGCTTCTAAAAGGCCTAGGCTCGCTGTTTGACGGAAGTGCTGGGAGAGGTAATTGGAATCTCCCGGCACACAAGACGAGTGCCTCCAAGCTCAATTCACGATTTCCCAGTAATTCTTGTGGTAGACAGGTGCTACATACTAAGTTCCATATGTGAGAAGGTAGCTGAACGCCTTGTCCAAAAGCATCTTACTTCTGAGAGTTGAGCTCAGCCTCAGTCCCTCACAGTTCCACACTGCCTGCAGAGTGAGTTTCACACGTCTTCACCAGAGACGATTGCCAGAGGCATCTGAGTACAAGTTAACAATGCAGACCTGGAGGGTATCTCCAGGTGCAGTAGAGTGGTAATCTTGGAACCTCCTGACTCAGAGTACTGCTACCTTCTCACTGCCATAGGAATGCAGCTAGTTGACAGCTGGCTTCAAGACATGCTTCCCTGTGAGAGCGGAGGACAGGGCAGAACGCTCCCGCATCCTGCCTGACTGTAGGAGTAGCTGCTAACATCCTTATGTTAGTGGCTGGGAGAGGTTGCGGGAAAAGCATGTGTGAGCACTGGGCCTGAACTCCCGTGTATCTGAGTGGAATACAGCGATTTCCAACGGCTTCCATCAATCAGAGTGTAGCCAGGTTCCAACTCCCATGGCCGAGTGGGTAGCAGACATCTGCCTCCCATGCATACACACTTCTGAGAGTGGAGCTTATGGCCTGTACCTCCACAGCAAGCCTGCTTGTACCCTTGGCTTCTAAAAGGCCTTGGCCCCCTGTTTGACGGAAGTGTTGGGAGAGGTAATTGGAATCACCCGGCACACAAGACTAGTGCCTCCAAGCTCAGTCCAGCGATTTCCTAGTAATTCCTGTGGTAGACTGGTGCTACATACTAAGTTCCATACGAGATAGGGTAGCTGAACGCCTTGTCCAAAAGCATCTTATTCTGAGAGTTGAGCTCAGCCTCAGTCCCTCACAGTTCCACACTGCCTGCAGAGTGAATTTCGCAGGTCTTCAGCAGAGACGTTTGCCAGAGTTTTCTGAGACGAGGGTAACAATGCAGACCTGGAGGGTCTCCCCAGGTGCAGTAGACTGGTAATCTTGGAATCTCCTGACTCAGAGTACTGCTACCTTCTCACTGCCATAGGAATGCAGCTAGTTGACAGCTGGCTTCAAGACATGCTTCCCTGTGAGAGCTGAGGACAGGGCAGAACCCTCCCGCATCCTGCCTGACTGTAGAAGTAGCTGCTAACATCCTAATGTTAGTGGCTTGGAGATGTTGCGGGAAAAGCATGTGTGAGCACTGGGCCTGAACTCCCGTGTATCTGAGTTGAATACAGCGATTTCCAACGGCTTTCCTCAATCAGAGTGTAGCTAGGTTCCAAATCCCATGTACGAGCGGGTAGCAGACATCTGCCTCCCATGCATACACACTTCTGAGAGTTGAGCTTATGGCCTGTACCTCCACATCCAGCCTGCTGGTTTGAAAAGGCTTGGCTTCTAAAAGGCCTAGGCTCGCTGTTTGACGGAAGTGCTGGGAGAGGTAATTGGAATCTCCCGGCACACAAGACGAGTGCCTCCAAGCGCAATTCACGATTTCCCAGTAATTCTTGTGGTAGACAGGTGCTACATACTAAGTTCCATATGTCAGAAGGTAGCTGAACGCCTTGTCCAAAAGCATCTTACTTCTGAGAGTTGAGCTCAGCCTCAGTCCCTCACAGTTCCACACTGCCTGCAGAGTGAGTTTCACACGTCTTCACCGGAGACGATTGCCAGAGGCTTCTGAGTACAAGTTAACAATGCAGACCTGGAGGGTATCTCCAGGTGCAATAGAGTGGTAATCTTGGAACCTCCTGACACAGAGTACTGCTACCTTCTCACTGCCATAGGAATGCAGCTAGTTGACAGCTGGCTTCAAGACATGCTTCCCTGTGAGAGCTGAGGACAGGGCAGAACCCTCCCGCATCCTGCCTGACTGTAGGAGTAGCTGCTAACAACCTTATGTTAGTGGCTGGGAGAGGTTGCGGGAAAAGCATGTGTGAGCACTGGGCCTGAACTCCCGTGTATCTGAGTTGAATACAGCGATTTCCAACGGCTTTCATCAATCAGAGTGTAGCCAGGTTCCAACTCCCATGTCCGAATGGGTAGCAGACATCTGCCTCCCATGCATACACACTTCTGAGAGTTGAGCTTATGGCCTGTACCTCCACAGCCAGCCTGCTGGTACCCTTGGCTTCTAAAAGGCCTAGGCTCGCTGTTTGACGGAAGTGTTGGGAGAGGTAATTGGAATCACCCGACACACAAGACTAGTGCCTCCAAGCACAGTCCAGCGATTTCCTAGTAATTCCTGTGGTAGACTGGAGCTACATACTAAGTTCCATACGTGAGAGGGTAGCTGAACGCCTTGTCCAAAAGCATCTTACTTCTGAGAGTTGAGCTCAGCCTCAGTCCCTCACAGTTCCACACTGCCTGCAGAGTGAGTTTCGCAGGTCTTCAGCAGAGACGTTTGCCAGAGGCTTCTGAGACGCAGGGTAACAATGCAGACCTGGAGGGTATCCCCAGGTGCAGTAGAGTGGTAATCTTGGAACCTCCTGACTCAGAGTACTGCTACCTTCTCACTGCCATAGGAATGCAGCTAGTTGACAGCTGGCTTCAAGACATGCTTCCCTGTGAGAGCTGAGGACAGGGCAGAACCCTCCCGCATCCTGCCTGACTGTAGGAGTAGCTGCTAACATCCTAATGTTAGTGGCTGGGAGAGGTTGCGGGAAAAGCATGTGTGAGCACTGGGCCTGAACTCCCGTGTATCTGAGTTGAATACAGCGATTTCCAACGGCTTTCATCAATCAGAGTGTAGCTAGGTTCCAAATCCCATGTACGAGCGGGTAGCAGACATCTGCCTCCCATGCATACACACTTCTGAGAGTTGAGCTTATGGCCTGTACCTCCACAGCCAGCCTGCTGGTACCCTTGGCTTCTAGAAGGCCTAGGCTCGCTGTTTGACGGAAGTGTTGGGAGAGGTAATTGGAATCACCCGGCACACAAGACTAGTGCCTCCAAGATCAGTCCCGCGATTTCCTAGTAATTCCTGTGGTAGACTGGTGCTACATACTAAGTTCCATACGTGAGAGGGTAACTGAACGCCTTGTCCAAAAGCATCTTACTTCTGAGAGTTGAACTCAGCCTCAGTCCCTCACAGTTCCACACTGCCTGCAGAGTGTGTTACGCAGTTCTTCAGTAGAGACGTATGCCAGAGGCTTCTGAGACGCAGGGTAACAATGCAGACGCGGAGGGTATCCCCAGGTGCAGTAGACTGGTAATCTTGGAAACTCCTGACTCAGAGTACTGCTACCTTCTCACTGCCATAGGAATGCAGCTAGTTGACAGCTGCTTCAAGACATGCTTCCCTGTGAGAGCTGAGGACAGGGCAGAACTCTCCGCATCCTGCCTGACTGTCGGAGTAGCTGCTAACATCCTAATGTTAGTGGCTGGGAGAGGTTGCGGGAAAAGCATGTGTGAGCACTGGGCCTGAACTCCCGTGTATCTGGGTTGAATAGAGCGATTTCCAACGGCTTTCATCAATCAGAGTGTAGCTAGTTTCCAAATCCCATGTACGAGCGTGTAGCAGACATTGGCCTCCCATGCATACACACTTCTGAGAGTTGAGCTTATGGCCTGTACCTCCACATCCAGCCTGCTGGTTCGAAAAGGCTTGGCTTCTAAAAGGCCTAGGCTCGCTGTTTGACGGAAGTGCTGGGAGAGGTAATTGGAATCTCCCGGCACACAAGACGAGTGCCTCCAAGCTCAATTCACGATTTCCCAGTAATTCTTGTGGTAGACAGGTGCTACATACTAAGTTCCATATGTGAGAAGGTAGCTGAACGCCTTGTCCAAAAGCATCTTACTTCTGAGAGTTGAGCTCAGCCTCAGTCCCTCACAGTTCCACACTGCCTGCAGAGTGAGTTTCACACGTCTTCACCAGAGACGATTGCCAGAGGCTTCTGAGTACAAGTTAACAATGCAGACCTGGAGGGTATCTCCAGGTGCAGTAGAGTGGTAATCTTGGATGTTCCTAACTCAGAGTCCTGCTACCTTCTCACTGCCATAGGAATGGAGCTAGTTGACAGCTGGCTTCAAGACATGCTTCCCTGTGAGAGCTGAGGACAGGGCAGAACCCTCCCGCATCCTGCCTGACTGTAGGTATAGCTGCTAACATCCTTATGTTAGTGGCTGGGAGAGGTTGCGGGAAAAGCATGTGTGAGCACTGGGTCTGAACTCCCGTGTATCTGAGTTGAATACAGCGATTTCCAATGGCCTTCTTCAATCACAGTGTAGCTAGGTTCCAACTCCCATGTCCGAGTGGGTAGCAGACATCTGCCTCCCATGCATACACACTTCTGAGAGTTGAGCTTATGGCCTGTACCTCCACAGCCAGCCTGCTGGTACCCTTGGCTTCTAGAAGGCCTAGGCTCGCTGTTTGACGGAAGTGTTGGGAGAGGTAATTGGAATCACCCGGCACACAAGACTAGTGCCTCCAAGCTCAGTCCAGCGATTTTTTAGTAATTCCTGTGGTAGACTGGTGCTACATACTAAGTTCCATACGTGAGAGGGTAACTGAACGCCTTGTCCAAAAGCATCTTACTTCTGAGAGTTGAGCTCAGCCTCAGTCCCTCACAGTTCCACACTGCCTGCAGAGTGAGTTTCGCAGGTCTTCAGTAGAGACGTTTGCCAGAGGCTTCTGAGACGCAGGGTAACAATGCAGACGTGGAGGGTATCCCCAGGTGCAGTAGACTGGTAATCTTGGAAACTCCTGACTCAGAGTACTGCTACATTCTCACTGCCGTAGGAATGCAGCTAGTTGACAGATCCTTCAAGACATGCTTCCCTGTGAGAGCTGAGGACAGGGCAGAACCCTCCGCATCCTGCCTGACTGTAGGAGTAGCTGCTAACATCCTAATGTTAGTGGCTGGGAGAGGTTGCGGGAAAAGCATGTGTGAGCACTGGGCCTGAACTCCCGTGTATCTGGGTTGAATAGAGCGATTTCCAACGGCTTTCATCACTCAGAGTGTAGCTAGTTTCCAAATCCCATGTACTAGCGTGTAGCAGACATTGGCCTCCCATGCATACACACTTCTGAGAGTTGAGCTTATGGCCTGTACCTCCACTTCCATCCTGCTGGTTCGATAAGGCTTGGCTTCTAAACGGCCAAGGCTCGCTGTTTGACGGAATTGCTGGGAGAGGTAATTGGAATCTCCCGGCACACAAGACGAGTGCCTCCAATCTCAATTGACGATTTCCCAGTAATTCTTGTGGTAGACAGGTGCTACATACTAAGTTCCATATGTGAGAAGGTAGCTGAACGCCTTGTCCAAAAGCATCTTACTTCTGAGAGTTGAGCTCAGCCTCAGTCCCTCACAGTTCCACACTGCCTGCAGAGTGAGTTTCACACGTCTTCACCAGAGACGATTGCCAGAGGCTTCTGAGTACAAGTTAACAATGCAGACCTGGAGGGTATCTCCAGGTGCAGTAGAGTGGTAATCTTGGAACCTCCTGACTCAGAGTACTCCTACCTTCTCACTGCCATAGGAATGCAGCTAGTTGACAGCTGGCTTCAAGACATGCTTCCCTGTGAGAGCTGAGGACAGGGCAGAACCCTCCCGCATCCTGCCTGACTGTAGGAGTAGCTGCTAACATCCTTATGTTAGTGGCTGGCAGAGGTTGCGGGAAAAGCATGTGTGAGCACTGGGCCTGAAGTCCCGTGTATCTGAGTTGAATACAGCGATTTCCAACGGCTTTTATGAATCAGAGTGTAGCTAGGTTCCAAATCCCATGTACGAGCGGGTAGCAGACATCTGCCTCCCATGCATACACACTTCTGAGAGTTGAGCTTATGGCCTGTACCTCCACATCCAGCCTGCTGGTTCGAAAAGGCTTGGCTTCTAAAAGGCCTAGGCTCGCTGTTTGACGGAAGTGCTGGGAGAGGTAATTGGAATCTCCCGGCACACAAGACGAGTGTCTCCAAGCAGAATTCACGATTTCCCAGTAATTCTTGTGGTAGACAGGTGCTACATACTAAGTTCCATATGTGAGAAGGTAGCTGAACGCCTTGTCCAAAAGCATCTTACTTCTGAGAGTTGAGCTCAGCCTCAGTCCCTCACAGTTCCACACTGCCTGCAGAGTGAGTTTCACACGTCTTCACCAGAGACGATTGCCAGAGGCTTCTGAGTACAAGTTAACAATGCAGACCTGGAGGGTATCTCCAGGTGCAGTAGAGTGGTAATCATGGAACCTCCTGACTCAGAGTACTGCTACCTTCTCACTGCCATAGGAATGCAGCTAGTTGACAGCTGGCTTCAAGACATGCTTCCCTGTGAGAGCTGAGGACAGGGCAGAACCCTCCCGCATCCTGCCTGACTGTAGGAGTAGCTGCTAACATCCTTATGTTAGTGGCTGGGAGAGGTTGCGGGAAAAGCATGTGTGAGCACTGGGCCTGAACTCCCGTGTATCTGAGTGGAATACAGCGATTTCCAACGGCTTTCATCAATCAGAGTGTAGCCAGGTTCCAACTCCCATGTCCGAGTGGGTAGCAGACATCTGCCTCCCATGCATACACACTTCTGAGAGTTGAGCTTATGGCCTGTACCTCCACAGCCAGCCTGCTGGTACGCCTGGCTTCTAGAAGGCCTAGGCTCGCTGTTTGACGGAAGTGTTGGGAGAGGTAATTGGAATCACCCGGCACACAAGACTAGTGCCTCCAAGCTCAGTCCCGCGATTTCCTAGTAATTCCTGTGGTAGACTGGTGCTACAGACTAAGTTCCATACGTGAGAGGGTAACTGAACGCCTTGTCCAAAAGCTTCTTACTTCTGAGAGTTGAGCTCAGCCTCAGTCCCTCACAGTTCCACACTGCCTGCAGAGTGAGTTTCGCAGGTCTTCAGTAGAGACGTTTGCCAGAGGCTTCTGAGACGCAGGGTAACAATGCAGACGTGGAGGGTATCCCCAGGTGCAGTAGACTGGTAATCTTGGAAACTCCTGACTCAGAGTACTGCTACCTTCTCACTGCCATAGGAATGCAGCTAGTTGACAGCTGCTTCAAGACATGCTTCCCTGTGAGAGCTGAGGACAGGGCAGAACCCTCCGCATCCTGCCTGACTGTAGGAGTAGCTGCTAACATCCTAATGTTAGTGGCTGGGAGAGGTTGCGGGAAAAGCATGTGTGAGCACTGGGCCTGAACTCCCGTGTATCTGGGTTGAATACAGCGATTTCCAACGGCTTTCATCAATCAGAGTGTAGCTAGTTTCCAAATCCCATGTACGAGCGTGTAGCAGACATTGGCCTCCCATGCATACACACTTCTGAGAGTTGAGCTTATGGCCTGTACCTCCACATCCAGCCTGCTGGTTCGAAAAGGCTTGGCTTTAAAAGGCCTAGGCTCGCTGTTTGACGGAAGTGCTGGGAGAGGTAATTGGAATCTCCCGGCACACAAGACGAGTGCCTCCAAGCTCAATTCACGATTTCCCAGTAATTCTTGTGGTAGACAGGTGCTACATACTAAGTTCCATATGTGAGAAGGTAGCTGAACGCCTTGTCCAAAAGCATCTTACTTCTGAGAGTTGAGCTCAGCCTCAGTCCCTCACAGTTCCACACTGCCTGCAGAGTGAGTTTCACACGTCTTCACCAGAGACGATTGCCAGAGGCTTCTGAGTACAAGTTAACAATGCAGACCTGGAGGGTATCTCCAGGTGCAGTAGAGTGGTAATCATGGATGTTCCTAACTCAGAGTCCTGCTAGCTTCTCACTGCCATAGGAATGAAGCTAGTTGACAGCTGGCTTCAAGACATGCTTCCCTGTGAGAGCTGAGGACAGGGCAGAACCCTCCCGCATCCTGCCTGACTGTAGGAGTAGCTGCTAATACCCTTATGTTAGTGGCTGGGAGAGGTTGCGGGAAAAGCATGTGTGACCACTGGGCCTGAACTCCCGTGTATCTGAGTTGAATACAGCGATTTCCAATGGCCTTCTTCAATCACAGTGTAGCTAGGTTCCAACTCCCATGTCCGAGTGGGTAGCAGACATCTGCCTCCCATGCATACACACTTCTGAGAGTTGAGCTTATGGCCTGTACCTCCACAGCCAGCCTGCTGGTACCCTTGGCTTCTAGAAGGCCTAGGCTCGCTGTTTGACGGAAGTGTTGGGAGAGGAAATTGGAATCACCCGGCACACAAGACTAGTGCCTCCAAGATCAGTCCAGCGATTTTTTAGTAATTCCTGTGGTAGACTGGTGCTACATACTAAGTTCCATACGTGAGAGGGTAACTGAACGCCTTGTCCAAAAGCATCTTACTTCTGAGAGTTGAGCTCAGCCTCAGTCCCTCACAGTTCCACACTGCCTGCAGAGTGAGTTTCGCAGGTCTTCATTAGAGACGTTTGCCAGAGGCTTCTGAGACGCAGGGTAACAATGCAGACGTGGAGGGTATCCCCAGGTGCAGTAGACTGGTAATCTTGGAAACTCCTAACTCAGAGTACTGCTACCTTCTCACTGCCGTAGGAATGCAGCTAGTTGACAGCTGCTTCAAGACATGCTTCCCTGTGAGAGCTGAGGACAGGGTAGAACCCTCCGCATCCTGCCTGACTGTAGGAGTAGCTGCTAACATCCTAATGTTAGTGGCTGGGAGAGGTTGCGGGAAAAGCATGTGTGAGCACTGGGCCTGAACTCCCGTGTATCTGGGTTGAATACAGCGATTTCCAACGGCTTTCATCAATCAGAGTGTAGCTAGTTTCCAAATCCCATGTACGAGCGTGTAGAAGACATTGGCCTCCCATGCATACACACTTTTCAGAGTTGAGCTTATGGCCTGTACCTCCACTTCCATCCTGCTGGTTCGATAAGGCTTGGCTTCTAAACGGCCAAGGCTCGCTGTTTGACGGAAGTGCTGGGAGAGGTAATTGGAATCTCCCGGCACACAAGACGAGTGCCTCCAATCTCAATGCACGATTTCCCAGTAATTCTTGTGGTAGACAGGTGCTACATACTACGTTCCATATGTGAGAAGGTAGCTGAACGCCTTGTCCAAAAGCATCTTACTTCTGAGAGTTGAGCTCAGCCTCAGTCCCTCACAGTTCCACACTGCCTGCAGAGTGAGTTTCACACGTCTTCACCAGAGACGATTGCCAGAGGCTTCTGAGTACAAGTTAACAATGCAGACCTGGAGGGTATCTCCAGGTGCAGTAGAGTGGTAATCTTGGAACCTCCTGACTCAGAGTACTCCTACCTTCTCACTGCCATAGGAATGCAGCTAGTTGACAGCTGGCTTCAAGACATGCTTCCCTGTGAGAGCTGAGGACAGGGCAGAACCCTCCCGCATCCTGCCTGACTGTAGGAGTAGCTGCTAACATCCTTATGTAGTGGCTGGCAGAGGTTGCGGGAAAAGCATGTGTGAGCACTGGGCCTGAACTCCCGTGTATCTGAGTTGAATACAGCGATTTCCAACGGCTTTCATCAATCAGAGTGTAGCTAGGTTCCAAATCCCATGTACGAGCGGGTAGCAGACATCTGCCTCCCATGCATACACACTTCTGAGAGTTGAGCTTATGGCCTGTACCTCCACATCCAGCCTGCTGGTTCGAAAAGGCTTGGCTTCTAAAAGGCCTAGGCTCGCTGTTTGACAGAAGTGCTGGGAGAGGTAATTGGAATCTCCCGGCACACAAGACGAGTGTCTCCAAGCTCAATTCACGATTTCCCAGTAATTCTTGTGGTAGACAGGTGCTACATACTAAGTTCCATAGGTGAGAAGGTAGCTGAACGCCTTGTCCAAAAGCATCTTACTTCTGATAGTTGAGCTCAGCCTCAGTCCCTCACAGTTCCCCACTGCCTGCATGGTGAGTTTCACACGTCTTCACCAGAGACGATTGCCAGAGGCTTCTGAGTACAAGTTAACAATGCAGACCTGGAGGGTATCTCCAGGTGCAGTAGAGTGGTAATCTTGGAACCTCCTGACTCAGAGTACTGCTACCTTCTCACTGCCATAGGAATGCAGCTAGTTGACAGCTGGCTTCAAACATGCTTCCCTGTGAGAGCTGAGGACAGGGCAGAACCCTCCCGCATCCTGCCTGACTGTAGGAGTAGCTGCTAATATCCTTATGTTAGTGGCTGGGAGAGGTTGCGGGAAAAGCATGTGTGAGCACTGGGCCTGAACTCCCGTGTATCTGAGTTGAATACAGCGATTTCCAACGGCTTTCATCAATCAGAGTGTAGCCAGGTTCCAACTCCCATGTCCGAGTGGGTAGCAGACATCTGCCTCCCATGCATACACACTTCTGAGAGTTGAGCTTATGGCCTGTACCTCCACAGCCAGCCTGCTGGTACCCTTGGCTTCTAAAAGGCCTAGGCTCGCTGTTTGACGGAAGTTTTGGGAGAGGTAATTGGAATCACCCGGCACACAAGACTAGTGCCTCCAAGCTCAGTCCAGCGATTTCCTAGTAATTCCTGTGGTAGACTGGTGCTACATACTAAGTTCCATACGTGAGAGGGTAGCTGAACGCCTTGTCCAAAAGCATCTTACTTCTGAGAGTTGAGCTCAGCCTCAGTCCCTCACAGTTCCACACTGCCTGCAGAGTGAGTTTCTCAGGTCTTCAGCAGAGACGTTTGCCAGAGGCTTCTGAGACGCAGGGTAAGAAGCAGACCTGGAGGGTATCCGCAGGTGCAGTAGACTGGTAATCTTGGAACCTCCTGACTCAGAATACTGCTA